>NC_079512.1:23288028-23618210 GCF_000801105.2 Raphanus sativus | reverse complement strand
TTAAAGTTTTGATATAAATTTGTTTTTAAAATATATTTTGTATGATATATAAAATAAAAATTAAAAAAGTAGTGAATCTACATATTTTGTAAAATTTCAAAACTTAATTAACAATTATAAAAACATAAAACTTAAGAAAATGTTATAATTGTCATAATCTTTTTCTATTACTTTATGTAATAGTTTTATATAAGTAATAATTTGAATTTAATTTATCAAGACATATATTAGAATAATAATTATATAATTTTATATATTTAAAACTTTAAATATAATTAAGATATACATGTATTTATATATTTTCGGATCGGAGCGGATATCCGCTTCTAAAATTTTAATATTTGTGATTTATTTTAATTTTAGTGGATATTAATTTTTAGTATTTGTGTTGCTTCGAAAGTTTACAAATATCCAGAATGTTTGGATCGAATCGAAATGAATAACGAATCGAACTAAATTTAACGGATAAAATGTCTAATCCTCAGCACCCATCCTTACACATCAGCCCAATAGAATATGGTCAAACTTAAATCAGTTTTACAGCAGTTCCAAATCGTATGGTGGTTAATTTATTCTTCCTTCTATAATGTTCAAATACTAACAACATTTTTTTGTAAACCGTTGTTCATCCTCTTTGTTTTCTCATCAACCCTAATATTCCATGAATATTTATCCTTTTTTGCTCTGTGTTTTTGCCTTATTTTAAATAGTGGTTCTCGATAAGTTAGCTATGTAGTCATTCATTTGACGAATGGAGGGATGTGGAGGACAACAGTTACTTAATTTGAACTTTTTAGAGAGAAAGCAGGAAGAAAAGAAACAGAGATGGGACTACTAGCTAGAAATAGAAAATATACGTTAATTTTTTATTTCTTTTTTGGCTGAATGATATAAATTCATATGTGATAATCATTCTTTGCCCAAAAGCATGTAAAACTCCAAGCAATATAAGGCAATTTACTGAAGTGATTGTCTACCTTTTGACTGGTCCTTTTTACAGTTGAAATTTATGGGTCCTTTTACAAAAAGAGTATTTAGCTTCTCATAGAACTAACTTCTTCCCCACGTTAACACACTAATCATCCTTAGCTAAACATAGTAAATGACTATCTTGTCAAATCCTTTGTATTCGAAGGTGGAGATCTCTTCTTCATCCATCGCCTTCTCTGTCTTACCCATCTTTCTTCCTTTTTCTTTACACTTTTAGCCTAAACGGTTTCGCTTATATACAAATCATATCCGTTGTGGATACACATATCTCTGCATCTGCTGGTTATACAAAGAATCTTGTTCCTCTTCCTTCATCTTGTAACACTCATTAACGTATTTGCTCAGTTTTCATTGCGTAACTGTTCCGATTTGAGCTTTAGAGTGTTCAAAGGATGATTGGCGATCACTGGCCGTCAGAATCCGAGACAAGGAAACTCCATGTTCTGGCTGAGGACACAGAGTTCCATTTCTCTGAGTTAACTGATTTGGTTCTGATTGTTTTTGTAGTTAGAGATTGAAGTTAAATGTACATAGGATCTGGACGTAGCAACCAAGAAAAAAAAGAAGAAGAGTTTGTTATTGAAATAAATATTTTAAGACAACAAAAAAAGCCAACCAAATCTGGAGATGAGAGTTTAGATCCTTTCTAGTTTGCAAAAAAAAGAATGACAGTCAGGTAAGATAAGTTGATAACTGTCTCTCATATGAAAAAAGCTTTCACAGGTCAAAAAATAATTATAGTTCCTAGTTCAGCTACCATGCATGGTCTTCTAGTGAAAGGTGTAGCTCAGTTAACCACGTCGGAAGATTCTACTGCTAGAGTTTCTTGGAGAGCACTCTTGGGGACGAGACTTTTGTACATTGTCAAAGCTTGAGCGATCATGTTTGCAGGATTTTCAGCAGAGCTCGGAAGCAGCATTGTAGTACCCTATCAAGAAGAAGAATATTAATTACACCGATCAACACACTCGACTGACAACTGAGACTAGAAAGTAGTAAGTTATGTTTTGTAATTGTTTACCTCCTTAGCGATGTTGCCAAAAGCTTCAATGTATTTCTCCGCAACTCTCAAACTCGCAGCCTGTATAATGCACCACCAAGTCCCAATTTAGAAAAATTATATGCATCACTGAATAATTAAACCAAACTGCTTCTGATCAGGATTAAGTAGCAATGAATGACTAAACCTTTGTTCAAATCATGCATAAAAAAACAATGTTTTTATCCTATTCACTAACCTCCACTCCACCAGTTTCTTTGATAGATTGAGATAACATGGTCAGTCCCCTGGCTGTGGCTTGTGCTCTAGCTAATATTGCTTCTGCTTCACCTGTTGAGCCGCAGCACAATTTTTATTGAAAAAAACTATTGTTTAGCATAAACAAATTGAAGAATGACTTGACATTTTATTATTATTAATGTGCTCATGCTTTTGAACTGTTTGGTTACTAGATAGTTAAAATACTAACCTGCTGCTCGATTGACTTGGTCCATCTTTGCAGCTTCTGATTCCAAGATTACAGAACTTTTCTTACCATCAGCAATGTTGATATGGGCTTGCCGTGTTCCTATAAACGTTAGTAAAACAGATTATGAGAAACAAAATCAAGAAGTAAAGTGGGTAGCTTTGAGGCCAATAAGCATTCAGCGACATAAGTAGGCAAAGATGAGCAATGCAAAATGTACCTTCAGACTCGAGAATTTGGGCTCTCTTTCTACGTTCAGCTTCAGCTTGCATTTCCATAGCAATCTTAACTCCGTTAGGAGGCATGATGTCCCCTGGATACACACCACATATATTTTAGTAACAGGCAAAAAAGGCAATCCATTACCAAAACAGAGAAAAATTGACTCACTTATTTCATAACGAAGGCACTCAAGACCCCAATGTTTTGCCGCCACGTTAATAGCTTCCTGCAAGAATAATTCCGTCCAAAACAATCATATCCAAAACATAAATACAAATGCATAATGCATTCCCCACCGGAATACTATATACAAAAAAAGGAAGCAATGACAAATAAAAAAAAAGAACAACAGAGCTAAATTAAACTCAACTTCAATCTTGTGTACTAATACATTCACGGTAACATCACTAGCACATGAAAGGGTCTACCAAAAAAAAACATGAAAGTGTAGAGCACGTACCACAATTTTCTCATTGAGAGTATCTCGCTCCTCAAAAGTCTTGTCGAGTGTAATCTTACCGAGCTCACTACGCATTGTAGTCTGAGCCAACTGGACAACAGCGTAAACTGGATTTTCAACTCCATACGAAGCTAGTTTAGGGTCCACTATCTGTGCAAAACCAAATGCAACAACTCTCAACACAGGATCCCTTTCAAAACTAGAACCAAAAAAAAGAATGTCACAAACCTTGACGTAAAGAACACCGTCGATGTGGATGCTGACGTTATCCTTTGTGATCGCAGACTGATTACCAATAGGAATCGCTTCCTCCTTGAGGGAATGAACGTAAGCGATACGATCCACACCCGGTACAAGGAAGTGGATCCCCGACCCTAGAGTCTTTCTGTATCTTCCGAACCGCTCGACCACGCACGCCTTCCTCTCAGGTACAATTCGGACTCCCCAGTTAGTCTGGGGCGTGAGTTGGAATCTACGTTTCAATCATATCAATCAACAGTGTAAGATTACCGTTGAGTTTCACTTAATACGAAATTCAAAGCTTAAAAAAAAACCTGTCGAGAACAGCTTGAGCAGGGGAGCTGCTGCTGAACTGACGGACGAAGGCGCTGGCTGCGGAGGATAGTTGCGTCCGAGGAGGGGCGGAAGGTTTGTAACTAGGCAGGGGAGAGCTGCTGAACTTGCGGACGCTGGTAGCGGCGGGCTTGGAGGCGGCGTTGATTCCTGCTGATATTAGAGGCAGAGCTGCGTAGAGTGGACGGATGTAGTTGAGGGACCTAGCGGCTGCGGTTCCGAAGGATGGTGAAGATACGATTTGGTTCATGATGATCTTTGTAGCTGTGACTCTGGGAAGGAACTAGGTAAAACCCTCTCTATTCTTTTTTTTTCAACTCTTTCTGTTTCTCATGATGACTTTTATAATTATATACTCTGTCAAGTAACGTGGAGAAGAGGCAAAAAAAAAAGGGAAAGTTTTTAAACTTTTCGGCAAAGCAAAAGCGAAGGACCTATCACGGTTAACTAGCTCAAAATTATATTTTTTAAAAATGTTGTGATAATTTAATTTAATAGAACAATTATTATAAAAAATGGTATTACTAAAGTGGTATAAATGAAATTTCCTCTAGAACAATTATTATAAAAAATTGAAATGTAAGTTTAACTTTTTACATTAATCTAAGATATTTTACATTCTTATGATACTTTATATATTGAATAATATATATGTTTTTTTATCTTTTATAATCTAATTTATATTTAACATAAATATAATTATAGATTAATGAGAGTCAAAATGGAATAATCGTTTTATTTAATCTGTTTCATATTAGTCTAAATCTGTTTATAATATTTATATAATAATTAAAATAGTTTTATCTATTTAAAATATTTAAATGAATGAATGGATTTTAGTTTTTAAAAAACTTTATTAAACTAATAAAATTGGCATTTTTAATGGGTTTACAGTATTTACAATAGTTTTCAAATTTTTGAAAAAATAATATATATTCCAAAAAATGATCCGAACATGTACAGAAATAAGTATATATTTTAAGTTATCTAAGTGAGGTCAAAAGAAACGAATTAAAAATAAACATATCAAGACGTTTTTATTTCATTATGTAATCGAAGTCTCTGATATTAATATGGCATATATTATTTAATTGTATATTTAGTCTTTTTTGTCGGCTAATTTTAGTCTAAATTACCTTTGATTAAAAAATCATTTTTTATGAATTTTTAGTGGCATATTTCGTACATCGCAATGCATTATAATGTTGTACTCACATGTAGACTATGAACACGAGAATTCCACTATATCCCCTGTCCATACGTCATCGGACTAATGCATCTCTGCGTAATGTATGAACGAACTACTTGCAATCAGAAACTGAGGAAGATTGTGAAGAGGTAATGGGCTTTCCGAAGGGTTCATATCTTGATGGGTTTGTAATGGTCTTTTGATTTCACGATGTATTGGCTTTGTGCCTCTTAATTAACAAAACAAAGTTGGAAAAAAGAAGTGTTAAGAAACAAACCACCAACAATCTACTATCTTAGAAACATACAAGTAGTTAGCAGATTATAATAATGTTGATCCAATAAATGTAGGTAATAAAACTAGTCGCATCAAACATGCGTACTAGCTTTATATACCACAAAAAAAAAATACGCAAGAGATTGAAAATGCAAGTAAATAAAATCAGTGGGCAACCAAATACTAGTACAAGTAACAAGGCAAGGAATGAAAATGAAATCACAACAAGAACAACCACTCACTGATTTTTCAAATCCTTTTCCTAGTTATAAATGCGAAACACACAACCCTCCTTTTGGTGGACTTTTTTTTATTTTGTCAAAACTCGTTTTCACACGGACTTTGATTTGAAACTTGATAAACTTTATGTAAAATAATAAAAACCAACTTGTAAACTCGTTTCTTCTCTCTCTCTCTCTCTCTCTGCTTTCAAAATTAAAAAATTCATTTTCCTAGAGAGAGATTGCCACTGTTTAGGTCCCGATGTCAATCACTGACCGTCACAATCCGAGCGCGGAGACAAAGAAGAAGAATCTCTTCAGGCTATTCCCTTTCTGGCAGAGGAAAACCACCACCACCTCCTCTTCTTCTCCCTCGTCGACTCAGAATCACCCCACCCGCCACCGTCATCGGAATAATACGGAGCCGTCCTCCTCCTCCGCCTTGTCTGTCTCTTCCGTCGCGAGATCGATTCTCCCCGCTCGACGTCGTCTCCGGCTAGATCCTTCCAGCTATCTCTATTTCCCTTGTACCCCCCCTCTCCTTCGATTCCCTTTCAAATCGATCGTTTCCGATTAGTTAGAGATGAAGGTTGTTAGAGTCATGGTTTGTGTGTGTGTTTGCAGATGAAGCTGGGAAGCAAGTGAGAAGCGCAATCAAGCTTAAGAACACTAGCAAGTCTCATACTGCCTTCAAGGTATAAACGGAGACACTTACTTGTACATGAAACGTTGACTTTTTGTTGACTTTTTTTTGTGTTGGCAGTTCCAAACAACTGCACCGAAGAGTTGTTACATGCGTCCTCCTGGTGGTGTTTTGGCTCCTGGAGAGAGCGTCTTTGCTACTGGTAAGTAATTGATTTTTTTTTTGTTGAAAGTTCGTTCCTCTTGATTCATTTGCTTTCACGGTTGCAGTGTTCAAGTTCGTGGAACACCCAGAGAACAATGAGAAACATCAGTTGAACCAGAAGAGCAAGGCTAAGTTTAAGATCATGAGCCTCAAAGTCAAACCCGGCGTTGACTTTGTCCCCGAGTTGGTATCTTATCTTCTTCTTGCTAACATTACTCTTTGTTGGATAATGCAATGCAATGCAATTTGTTGGATACATGTTTTAGATGATGCAACTCTCCCTCGTGTGTTTTTATCATCATTGCAGTTTGATGAGCAAAAAGATCAAGTCACCGTGGAGAGGGTTCTTCGGGTCATTTTTCTTGATGCAGAGCGCCCAAGTGCTGTAAGCTTTTTAAGTAGATTTTCATTTGGATAAAGTCAACAGCAGATACTATACATCTTCTGAGTTTGAACCTTTTGGATAAGGAGGATTATTTATTGATATAATTATCAGGCACTGGAGAAACTGAAACGTCAACTTGAAGAAGCTGAAGCTGCGGTTGAAGAAAGAAAGAAGCCTCTGCCGGAGACAGGACCTCGCGTGGTCGGGGAGGGTCTTGTCATTGACGAATGGGTAATATATTGATATATTCAATATAAGATCTTTGGCTTGCTTTCTTTCTTCTACGAATTTGTTTTAGTAACCGAAGTTTTTGTCATCTATCAGAAGGAGAGAAGAGAGAAGTACCTTGCTAGACAACAAGTCGAAGCCATAGATTCTTCTTCCTAAAATGCAGAGAGAGAAACGTGGATTTTTCATTTGCGAAGGTGAAAGATCCTCTTCCCCATCATCGTTTGCAGACTGTACATAATTGTATCCGTCTATTTATGTGTGTTATATAATGTCTAGAGTGAGCTACTTTGTGGTTTCTTGTATGTCTCTGTTTCTTTGTGTGATTCACGCCGTTTTCGTCAAATTTTGTTTCGGTTCAAACGAATCTATTAATCGATCTAGAGTCGAACCATAGCTTAGTTCAGTTCTCGATTTGTGCTTTCTGACTTCTGTGGTAACACTATTGTTCTTTTGTATATTTTATCCGTTTACAAATGTAGTTTTTTTTTTGTTTTTTTTTTTTGATAAAGTATCTGACACCTCTAGTTTGAAAATTGAAATGATCTTGAATTGATTCCTTTGAAATGAAAAATCATATTGTTGGTTTTGACTCTTTTACAACGCTTATACTATATTCCACCTCAAAGTATAGACAAGTAGTTTAGAATTGAGTAGGCCTGAGCATTTTACCCGGACCCGAGGACCCGACCCGGAACTGACCCGAAAATACCCGATCCGGAACCGACCCGAAAAATTATAAGTACTCATATGGGTCTTTTTTTTGGATCCGCGGGTCTCGGGTAAGACCCGGACCCGAACCGAGACCCGATCGGGTACCCAAAATACCCGAGATTTATTTTATATATTAGGTATATTTGGGTGATTGGGTATATTTTTGGTATTTCTAATCTTTTTTTAAGTTTTAGGTTCGTATTTTGGGGTATAATTTCAAATTTTGAGTGTAATTTTAGATTTTCAAAAAATATAATTTGGATATTCAGATATTTTTTGAGTTTTTAGGTCTGATTTTAGGTAAATATTCAGGTACTTTTATGGTTTTTCGGGTACTTTTCGAGTTTTCGGGTCCAGTTTGGGTGTTTCGAGTTTTTTGGGGTTTTATATACCCGAACCGACCCGGATCCGAACAATACCCGAATATTATAGGTGTTTTACGGGTACTGAAATTCTAGACCCGAACCAACCCGGAACCGACAAGACCAGACCCGGAACCGACCCGAAAATTATAAATACCCATATGGATCTAAATTCCAAGGACCCGAAAGATCCGAACCCGATAAAACCCGACCCGAACCCGACCCGAAGACCCGGATGCCCAGGCCTAGAATTGAGGTTTATGCATCCACAATCAAGAGCTTTATATCTTTAAAGAATAAAATTCATCTCTTACCGGTTGTGTAACAAAACATAGCTTTTGCCTACAAGTGCTGCTTGTTATTGTTATTATGGTATTGCATTCGTTGTTTTGTTACAAAGAAGCTAAACAATTGTTACTGTTCATTAACACTCTCGATACTACAAAAGAAGCTAAACTATTGTTACAGTTCTCTACATCTTTCAACACACTCGATACTAGGAAAGAAGCTAAACAATTGTTACAGTTCATCATACACAACTGGTTTCTTAGAACAAAATAAAATATTCGTTAATTTGGAATAATAGTTTTTTTTGTCAACTTTTGGAATAATAATTAACGTGTGAAATATGGATGATGGTTTTGTGGACGATATGTTTACCAAAGAAACGTGATCCAGTGCGTTTGAAACCTTTCTTAAACTAAAGTACATGTTTGTATTTGATGACAGTCTTCTACAACGTTTGGTCCTTACTATAATCAGAACTCAGAAGTTTGAAATCGTTCTATCTTTTCTTTTACATTCCTAGTTAGTTATAGTTTTAAAATGAGAAATTCTTGGGTTCACCCCTAGAGTGAACCTTTAGGTTCACCCAGCCAATAGGATTTCGTTATTTCATATTCTGTATCTTTTAAAAAAGGAAACAAAATATTGTCAAGTTTTATTATATTTAAAAAAAAATAAAAAAAAAATAATAATTGTAAACAAAAACACGTTTAAAAATATATTTTAATACCGTCAACCAACACTAAACTCTAAATCCTAAATCATAAACCCTTGGATAAACCCTAAATCCTAAATCATAAACCCTTGGGTAAACCCAAAACCCTTGGTAAATCCAAAACACTTGGATAAATTCTAAATCCTAGAGTTTAAGATTTATCCAAGGGTTTAGGGTTTACCCAAGGGTTTAGGGTTTAGTATTTAGGGTTTAGGGTTTAGTATTTAGGGTTTAGTGTTTTGTCGATTGTGTTAAAAGTGTATTTTAAAAAAAAATCAAAAGATTTAGGATTTATCCAAGGGTTTACCATAGGTTTAGGGTTTTATGATTTAGGGTTTAGGGTTTAGTATTTTGTTGACGGTATTTTAAATATAAAATCTTTTTTTGCTACTACTATTATTTTCTATTTATTTTTTATTTTAAAAACATAATAAAATTTGACAATATTTTGTTTCCTTGTTTAAAAGATACTGAATATGAAATAACGAAATCCTATTGGCTGGATGAACCTAAAGGTTCACTCTAGGGGTGAACCCAAGTATTTCTCTTTTAAAATTCTTGTTTACTTTCTATAAGAATATGGTCCGCAAGAGTGACCTCTAAAAGACTGATACCCAACCACAACCAACCGCACGCACGAGTGCCCTAGTACCAAAAAGACGTGTACCAAAGGGTGAGTTTGATGCGTTGCTATTTTGCTCCTAGCATTAAAACTGGGAGTTCAAAAAAAAAAACATTTAAAAACTGTGATATTCATATTCCTCTTTGCCTAAATGATAAGTAGAATAAAAATAGAGATGAATGGTGTTTCAAAAAAAAAAGAATAAAATGAATGGAATATTTTCTTAAAAAATGAAATATATTCATTCAATTCATTTTTATCAAAACTGTAGAAATGTTTAGGAAGGTTTTTTTTTGAATGGTTGTACAATCTGTAGAATGAGTATTTTATTTCATTCAAGTTAAATGATAAAAATAATAAAATTAACGGAATAAACTATTCTACAGAATTCCATTTCAAAAATTGATAATCCAGCTGAAGATTAATGAAATAGTTGAATGTTTTATAGATAACATTTATAAAACGTTATTGTATTCGAAGTTCAGTTAGGCGGTTTCGAGTTTGATGGACTCTTCGGGCTAATCTTGTCTTCCATTCTTCTAATAGTATCAAATTCTAGTATCATCAATTTGGATAAATAATATCATAATAATCTACAAACAAAGTAATAATTTAGTAATAATGTGATTTTATATTAAGAATGAGAGATTGTTCTTAAACCTTTTAGTAATAATATGATTTTTTTTTGAACGTCTGGATCGATTATTATCGATTAATTATGCTATTATAATGATGAGAATATTACAAAGACGATTATACAGCCGACAATTCTACTATCTTGTGAGAATACACGCCTGACTGCACTTCTCCGAGCCGTCCTATGAAATCCATGTTCGATGGTACGCCATGCACCAAGCTGAAGATCTCCTGTAATCCGTTTCTCCATAAGCTGCATAATTTGGTATTTTCTGGGGTTTGAATCCCAGACCTCCAGGTGTAGAAGCATTACATGAACCCTTAGTCAAACCATTGGACCAAAGGGGCTTCCACAGTAATAATATGATTTTATATTAAGAATGAGAGATTGTTTTAAATTAAAATTCTGTATTTCAACTTTTTATAAACTATTTTAATTTTCAGTATTTTAATATTTTGAATTTTTTATTTTCCATATTTTATTAAAATTTTCCTATTTTTGCTATTTTTATCAATCTTTAGAATTTTTTTTGTTTTATTTTAGTTTTTGAATTTATGAATTTTGTTTTCTTGATTTTCCTGAATTTGTATCATTTTTAAAATTTATATTGAATTTTTATTATTTAAAATATCTAAAAATATTTTTTTAAATATCATCATGTCACCAATTTTTACATGCTAATGAACAGTATATGGTTACAATTTTGACGTGTACAACAAGTAAGTTAGTTTAATATATAATGTGTTACTGAAACCAGTTTTATTGATTAAAATTTTAGCAGTTGAAATCTAAAATTTAAAGTGTAATTTTTTTCTAACTTTATTGTTTTTATTCGATTTTCCCAGAAAAGTATCCAAAGTTTGAATATGTGTTTCTTTTGTTGATAGGAAACCTTTTTCGGAAAAGGAAGAATAAACCAACTCGCAAAGACAGTAGATGTGTCAGAGTTGATTTCCATGTCGCTTTATGAAGCTTTCCGCCAATTGCATAACCAAACAATTCTTTAAGTCTTTATCAAATGACATTGTGTTATAGTAGTCCTTCATACATATCTTCTGCTATATTTTAACTAATAGGCAATGTTTTGAAAACCGGACCGGACATCGACTCGGTGAAGCTACTGGTTGACTGGTTAGACCGGTTCAACCGGTCGAACCGGGTTTTTTATTTATATAAAAATATATATAATTATATATTTATACTATATAAACTTTACTTCTACATATAATACTTTCTCTATTCTTTTTTTATTAACTCAAAATAAACAACAAACATAAATCTGATTAGTATGTAAACTAAAAATTTGAAAAAAACAAATGATTTACAGCTAAAACAATCATATTTATTTATTTTTACAACTAACATTTCAAATTTTAAGAATATGGTAAAATAAAAATAGTATATGAAAGTCAAAAATATATTTTTCACATTTTTTCGTAGAACAATTAAATAGTGATAGTTGAACACTAATTATAAAATATTAAATTTTAGCTAGTAATAACTAAAAACACTTAATTATATATTAATTTTCAAGAACCGGGTTTTAAAATTAAACCGGGTCACCGGTTTTACCGGGTTTCAGCCGGTTTTACTGGTTTTTATCAAATCCGGGTTTTAAACTGAACCGGACTCGGCTTCTTCAGCGAGTCACGGTCGGACCGGTTCGACCGGCCGGTCCGATCCGGTTTTCAAAACACTTAATAGGTTATTTTTTTTTTATTTTTAGAAATTTAGTTTCATATATAGGCAAACAAAGTGTGTGTTTTACTGTTACATATGTTTGAAACGTAACTAGATCAGAAGTGATCTTCTTTTTAGATTTAATTCTAGATAAGACTTGTCTAACAGTTAGATCATAATGACTAGATTATGAATAATCAACAGTGGTTTATTGGTCTGTGGAGTACAAAAGTATTTCCCTCCATTTTTGAATAAGTATCATTTTGACGTTTTCACACGTACTAAGAAAATGATAGAAATATAAATATATATATATATATATATATATATATATATATATAAATTGTTATTAATTATACATCTTTAACCAATAATATTTAAGATAAATAAAATTATTTATAAAGTCAATGTAATTTGCAATTAATTTTCAGGTAAAAATAAGTATAGTTTGCATTGAAATTGTAAAGTTATTTTTGTGTTAAAAAAAAGCTAGAATGATACTTATTATGAAACAGGGGAAGTGTAAAAAAATACTCGCTCTATTTTTGAATAAATGTCATTTTGACATTTTTCACATACACTAAGAAAATGACGGAAATATATGTAAATTGTTATTAATTACACATTTATGATCAATAGTATTTGAGATATATAAAATTATTATAAAATCAATGCAGTTTAATCAGTTTTCAGCTGAAAATAAGTATAATTTGCATTAAAATTGTAAAATGACATTTTTTATTTAACAAGAAAAAAATTAAAATAACACTTAATATGAATCCGGAAGAGTACTCTTTAGTGTAGCGCTCCTAAATTCATTGCATTTATGGCAAACGAACACTTAATTGTTTCAATGCTAACACAGTTTAGGAAATAAATGTCCATAGATATTAATCATCTATTGCTGTGGCCACTCAAAATTTTAACACCATTCAATATATCTTTGACACAAATAATTGTTAGGCATATAGACAAACAATTCACTATCAAAGATCTTCGAGAATCAAGATAAGCAGATAACTCGCTTAAAAGAAGATAAGTAATTAATTTTATGGTATTCCTCATCAACAAAAATTGATAAGAGACTAGAAAATTAAAATGTAGTCACTGTCACTTAATCCGTCGCTAAACTTATTCTTGTTATCAACTTCTCTTATCCTGTAACGAGGAAACATTTTTATAGTAAGAAATACAACAACTGCTGTATAAAGTATAAACCGCCACAAAACCGTCATCAATTGAAAAATCAATAAAGCCAAAGATTTCGACAAGAACTGCTACAACCTATCATTATGTTTAAGTGTCCATGCATTGTTCTTCATTAAGATAAACTAGATCTCGACCCGCACAACCGTGCGGGTTTTATTTTCAGTTGTATATGCATATATATTTATTAGATCATTAATAGTGTACAATTTTAATTTTTATCATATATTTAAATATTTATAAAGCTATTTCAAATATAATAATATATAATTTACATGATGTAAATAATCAACTGTTTAAACCGTCATATGTATTTGTTGATTCTTATTATATATTTATTTTATTGTATTTGTATTTAGTTATTAAACATATTAATATGTATATGAAAAACATATTTGAAAATT
Source organism: Raphanus sativus (assembly GCF_000801105.2). Classification (NCBI taxonomy): domain Eukaryota; kingdom Viridiplantae; phylum Streptophyta; class Magnoliopsida; order Brassicales; family Brassicaceae; genus Raphanus; species Raphanus sativus. Next base: position 23,604,728 of record NC_079512.1, on the reverse strand, counting down.
ATTTTGTATTTAATTTATGTTGAGATTTTACCCTTCCTTCAAAACTGGATTTTTTTAGTAGTATTTTCTATGTTTATTCATTTTACACAATATATTACTATTTATACATATAGTATATTTAAGTCACTCTGAAATCATATTATATTTTTAACATAAATATATTATATTTACGAAAATAAAATTTATTAATTTATTAATTTAATATAATTTCATCATATTTTAAATTTAATATAATAAAAGATTAACATGATTGATTGTGATTATATAATAGATAAAAATAAGAGGTAATATTTATTTTTCATTTTATAAAAGACAACCAAATATTAATGTATAATAATATTTCAAAACTAATTACGGAATTAGTTAAAATAATTACATATAATTTTTAAAATTAACATCTTGTTAAGACCTCTTTAATAGATTTTTCGAAATTTTATAAATAAATATATATTATATATATATATTATATATATATATATTTATTTATTTAAATTGTAAATGATGTTTTAAAAAGAAAAAATTAAAATTTTAAATGAAAAGATATCAAAAGATATTATGATTAAAGTAGTTCAAAGATTTTATATATTATTAGTCTTATTAAAGTAAATTTAATAAAATTTGTTAAGAGAAGACCAATTTAAAATCACACATAAAATGAAAGAAATTTTATTTTAAATGTTATAAATACTTACTGTATATATATTATTGCATAATAATATTTCATTTCTAGTTAAGAAATTAGTGAAATATTTACATACATTTTTTGAAAATTAATACATTGTTAAAATATTTAGATCAACATATTAATTTTCTTTCAATTTGATTGCTTTTTCGTATATAATTGATAAAAATAGGATAGAATATTTATTTTTCATTTTGTAAACGATAACTGAATATATTAGTGTATCTATCTTATTAAAGCTGAAGTACAATTTCGGTGTGTTTGGATACTTGGATAAGAGTTTTTTAAAAAATTGGTGTGTTTGGAAACATGGATTGTAGTCTTTTTAAAAAAAAAATTTTGTTTGGAAACAAAAATAGTAGTATTAAACAGAAAAATTAATGGGCTTAAGTTATTAAGTCCATTATAAAAGAATGTTGTCAATATATATAAGAAAAATACAATATAAAGCTCAATTTGAAATACCAACTCAAATTATGGTTTTTATATTTCATATTAAGTTTTTAAAATATAATATATGTAATTATTTATATGATGATACATATTAAATACTATTAATTATATGATTACTTATATGATGGTACATATAAAATACGATTCATTATATGATGAAATTATACGATATATAATAATGACTAATGATGGGTTTCAGACATATATACGGGTTTGGTTCTGATCGGTTTGGGTTTCGGGTTTTCGAGGTCAAAAATTTCAGTCCTATTAGGATGTTTCTAAATTTTTGTTTGAGTTTGATTCGGATCTTTGCGGGTTTTGTTTGGGTTTGGATAACTTATTTAAATTATTTTAAAAGTTTTAAATCTATATATATTTTAAATTTCTCAAAATCTATAAATAAAGTAATATATTACCTATAAATTTAAATAACATATGTAAGAATACCTAAGCTTAACATATCAATTGGTTTGATTTAAAATTTTGGATACGAAATCAATAATTATTTTAAGTATTTTTGGTGATTTGAGTATACTTTAACTATTTCAGATATTTGTTTTTGACTATCTATATATATTTTCAAGTATTTTAAACCAATTTAAAAGTATCATTCTTGATGTTTTATATACGTAAAATATAAAAATAATTAATATATAAGTATATAAATCTATTTTTAGATAAATTCAGGTACACGAATATTTCGATTCGGATCCGATTCGGTTCTCTAACTAACAAAATTTTGAATAATTCGAATATTTAATCAATTTATGTTCAGGTTTGGTACTATATTTACGGATTGGTATCAGTTCTGTTCCTCGGATTCATTTTGCCAAACCCTAATAATTACATGAAAAACAAATATCATCATATTTTTAAAAAATATTAATCCGCGGAGGTGCAGAGATCAAAGTCTATAATCATTTATTTTAATAACAAGCCAAATAAATATGTTGATTGAAGAGCGAATAAAACAAAACTAGAGAAATACATAGTTTACCAGAGAAACTCTATGTGTCGAATTTATTATAAAGAAAATTTCATTAAAATAAATAAATTCAATAATTACAAATAAATAATATATTTTATAAAAGTGAAAAATAATACCCGCGTTTTCGAAGCGCGGGTCAAAATCTAGTTTTCAAAATTAATAACGAAATTAGTTAAAATATTTACATATATCTTTTGAAAATTAAATTATGTTAAAATCTTTTTAAACAGATTGTTTTCGAAATTTATATATATATATATATATATATATATATATGTGATTTAAATATAAGTTGGACTCAATATATTGTTACTCTTGTTTATGAAATCCCTAAAATATTGGAAATATTATCTTTTATATAATATTAAGCTTATTAATAATTGAATAATATAATGTATTCTATTTAATATGAAAATTAATGATGATTGAAAATGTAATATTGTAATGTAACATACTCTAGTAGATAGTCCATTTTATGAAAAATCACACATGAATGAGAAGTCATGACTTCTCTTTTAATATAATAGACTAGATTTTGATCCGCGCTTTGGAAGCGCGGATTATTTTACGATAAAAATTTTTACTAATAATTTAACAAATATTTTGGTAATTTTTAAAGAGTATGTATTTAAAATATTTTTGCATTTAAATCAGTATTTTTAAATTCAACCCGATTGTGATTATACCGGTTAATCCGGAGGTCTGACAATTCAATTTAGGTTTTTAAAATATTCATATTAAAAAAATTCATTAAAACCTGAGACTAACCGATTGAACTGATGGATGACCGATATGTAATCTAATTGGATTTAAATTGTAATAGTTTCATAATTTGTAATCTTATAATCCAAATTTTAAAGTTCATTATTTTGCAATTTATAAAATTATGACGTTTCTACAAAATTTTAAAGAGAAAATGATAGATATAAAATAACTAAGATTAATTATTGTATTGTTTGGAAACACTGATATTAGTATAAAAAATATATTGTTTGGAAACATTGATAGTAATATAAAAAAAAAGAACATTAGTGATTTAATGTAGGTTTAACTATAAAGTATAAAAGTGTATTTAATTTAAAAACTTACAAAAATAAATGTTAGGTCCAACAGAATGTTTATGTTTTAATAAGATAGATAATAAAAAAATGCAGACATTACTAATAATTAATAAATAAACAAAAACAAAACGTATCACAATTTCATTGACGGCCGAAAGGAATAAATATGGGCGGCCCATTGATTATGCCCTCGATCGAAAGCAAAATATTCATCATCAAAAGCTTGACACGACAAAACTATTATTATTTTTATTCTGACCAACGAGCAAATTCTGGAAATAAAATATTTAATATCCAACTTCATTAGATTACAATGGGACTACATATACGATAACAGAGTGCTTCGCCACTATAAATACACATGCACACACGAACCATATAGTATACGCTCATGAGGAAGAAGAGAGCAAGAAAGATAAAACTAATATAGCTTCGTTAAAGTTTCTAATTTTGGGTTAATAAATCTATAGTTAACTAAAGAAAGAAAAAAAGGCGAGAGATAATCAGAGAGAAGGCGGTCGCGACGATTTCGAGATTCTTCGTCCTTTTCTTCTTCGTTCGTAAATTTGGTTCAATAGAAAGAAAAAAAATGAAGAGGAGAATATCAAAGATAGGAAGCTACGCAATATCATCATCCATAATAAGAGATTGCATCTCCTGCACTACTTTCAACATCCTCGCTCCCATCTACAAACGCCTCTCCCTAAACGATCAAAGCCTCCGCGAAAGCGATAATCGATCGTACTGGATGGGGAGGAATCACCGAATCCTCGATTGGTTGCTCTACGAGAGGTCCTCAATCATATGTCTCCAGGTTCCTTCTCTCTCATATCCCCTTTTTGTGTGTTTTGATTCTCTCTTGCTAATGTTGATGATGATATGTGATTTTTTTTTAGGAATTTTGGGTAGGGAACGAAGAGCTTGTTCGTTTGTACGAGAAGAGACTCGGTGACGCTGGTTACCTCTGTTTCAAACTCGCCCGTACCAACAATCGTGGTGACGGTAAAAAAAAGAAACAGTTAGATTAGAGTTTGTTAGAGGTGACGGTAAAAAAAACAGTTAGATTAGAGTTTGTTAGAGGCTTCCAACTTAAAACTAATTGACGTTAACCTTTAATAGTATTGATTTAAGGTTACTTTATCCTAACATTCTATTAAAATGTCAGGTTTGCTTACGGCTGTTCATAAGGACTATTTCAGAGTTGTGAACTCTCGAGATTTGCTTTTCAACGATTGTGGTGACAGAGTCGCGCAGTTGCTACATGTAGAGTTAGTTCCTCCTTACTCTCAGTACGATGCTCATCAGCAAGTTTTGATCGTCAACACTCATTTGTTGTTTCCTCATGACTCTACGCTCTCTATTGTAAGATTGCAGCAGGTATATAACAATACTTCAAATATCTTTTGTTGGTGTTGATGATGATTTGCATCTTTCTGATTAAGATTTTTTTTGATTTTTTTTTATAGGTTTATAAGATTCTTCAGTATGTTGAATCTTATCAGCAAGAAGTTAATCTCAGTCCTATGCCTATTATACTTTGCGGGTAATTATAAAGTCTGCATTTTGTTTACATTTGTTACATCTAAAAAACAAAAAAAAAACTGAAAATTTTCTGTGCTTGGCTCTGTTTGTCTTTGTGGGCAGAGATTGGAACGGAAGTAAGAGAGGACACGTCTACAAGTTTCTCAGGTCACAGGGTTTTGTCTCCTCTTACGACACTGCTCATCGTTACACAGATTCTGAATCTCAAAAGGTCACTTTCTTTTCTTCATTTCATTTGGATAATACTTTTTTTTTTGGGTATAATGCTGTAGATTTTTGGTGATGTTTTGAATTTGTGATCAAGGTTTTTTGAAACTCTGTTGCCATCTTTTTTTTTTGGCTTTTACAGTGGGTAAGCCATAGGAATCACCGGGGTAACATATGCGCTGTCGATTTCATATGGCTTCTGAATCCAAATCGGTATAGAAAGCTTCTTAAAACAAGTTGGAGTGAGGCAGTGTTTGGCATGTTCAGGGTGAGACACTCCTTAACCTTTCTCTCATCACAATATATTTCACGTTTTGGTTCATTTTACTGTCCAAGGAAGTCTTTTGTTTCGCTATTCTTGTCTAAATGATTTCCGAGAACAGAGTTGTTTTCAAGTAATCTCCATGTAACATCTGAGCATTTTGATTTTGCAGTATCTACTGAGAAGAGCTTCACTAACAGCTGAAGATGCGTTTGCCTTTCTTAAAACCGACAATGATGGTGACCACATTACATTCATGGGCTTCTGCGAGACTCTTCGGCAGGTACATTGACTCTGTTAACGCAATTCAACAATCCCTAGGACCGTCTAACAGCGTTCTCTCTTTCTTGAAATGCTTCTCTTCAACTGTATAGCTCAATCTAACGGGTCATTGCAATGAACTCACGACAAAAGAGATCAAGGATCTGTGGATTCAAGCTGACAGCGATGGAAACGGTCTTCTCGATTACAAGGAGTTTCAGGTAACGTTTCCGCGTGAGACTCTTCTCTTTAAAACCTGTTTTTTTTTAGTAGATGACTGTTAAGCTATATAGATCCCGATATAGTAGTTTTATGTAACACACACACATGTTACTCAGTTGTTTATGTAACTCATTGCAGCAAAGAATTTGGAATCCGACGTGGACTGAACAAAGAGATGCCGAGGACGGAGATGCAAAAGGTAACCAAGAACAAACAGTTGGTTTCAGCGTCAAGAACGCAGTATTGTTTCCTCCTGAAGTGGAGAAAGGAGTGTGGCCAGAAAATTACTCTCTCTCAGATCACGCCAGACTAACTGTTGTATTCTCTCCCATAAGAATGCCTTGCTCCCAATTGGTTCCATTTTTAGAGACCTCTTAAGTTTTTGTGTCCTTAGAAATCAGAATCAACACTTTTGCTCGGTTTCCATTGGTAGGGAAGCTTAAAGACTTGCGGCACCTCCATGAGCGCTCTCACCCCTGAGGTTTCTGCGTCTCGGGGGAAGAAGAGAAAGGACACACACAACACTGAGTCTTATATCATGTACAAAACATGTAAACCAAATATAGAAGATTTCATGTAAAAATGAAATGGTGTAGTAGTCTTCTATATTTGGAAAGTAGATTTATTTTGCCCCTTTTTGTTTCTATTTTTTCCTTTTGCAAAGGACTTTATAAAGAATGCTCTAAGTTACTGTGGTTTGAATGATCCCATTAACTTATTATTCACGTTAATCATAGAATTCCAATCCAATTTAGAATTCTGATTTGTTTCCATCTTAAAAAACTTCAGAAGTTTGTTTCAGTGTTTGATTTTAACGCATCCAAATATACAATTTATCTTTAATCTTTTTTTTTGGTCAAAATATGTGTGTTCCTATATGGTTGCAGATTTCACAGTTCAGAAGTGGATATTGAGATACTTGAAAGTAACGTCTCATGTGGATCTGACAATCACATCTGAGACATACTTTACACTTAGCTTACAGTGACTAGACAGGATGTGGAAAACAAGAAGATCACTGGTGATCTTTTACATTCTTGGGGTCAAATCATATCTTTTGGTATGCAAGAAACCAGCCAACAGCGTCACGATTCTGTACGGAAGCAGAGTACTTATCACTATCCAATACTGCGGTTGAGCTATGTTGGATAAGTTCACTTATGCGAGACACTGGTCTTCCTCTACACTCACTCCTAAAGCTCTTTTTAACACATATGCCATCTAATTATCTACTACGCCAGCTCTACACAATAGATTGAGTCACTTTAATTTAGATTTCCACAAATAACGCTTTGCCTTGGAAATTTTATTTCTCTATGATAAGTAATTGGATGATATCTTCACGAATTCTTACCCAATTGTTTCTTTCAGCAACCTATGTTTTAAGAAAATCTAAAGCTAAATTACATATTTAGTGTCTTTTTTTGGAACACAGACATATTTGGTGTCTTGATTTATATTTCCGGTGGAAACTAAGTTGTTTCTATTTGACCAGTCTGGATCTTGACTCGGTCCAAATGATTTACATGGTAGCCCAGTAGTCTTGACATTAGTCGTAATGTATTCAAACTCATGTTAGACAATATGATATATGTTTTTGGTGAATCTATCCTATAGCACTAAACTAAATGTGTTTCTTATGGGTCCGACCAAATAGTCGGAGGGTTTATCAAAGAAAAAAAAAAGAATAAGACATTGGTCATATATCAGAAACCCAATATTTTTCCAACTCATGAATCAGTACCATTGAACGCAGCTGCACTCAAGTCTAAGACAATTCCTACAGTCAAGATCAAGTTTCATATGTTTCCTTAGTAACTCGAAGTGTAACAGTTCATCGCTCGTGAAATCACCCATCTTTCACAATGAATATTTACAATCTTAGTCCATAACTATTGCATAATTTTCAGTATATCCCAATATAATCTAAAACTTTTTGACTCACAAGACGGACATGACACAGAAGCCTGAGACACCAAGCCAGATCGGTCCTATGAATGCCACCACCCAAATCATCCAGCTTCGATAACATGAGGTCATCAATGTGAACATTAGATAACATTTTTATAAACCCTCATCAAGACAAATCCAAAACCTTAGAGCATTTTCATTGAGAATCTCTCAATGTAAAAGTAAAATTATGAAGAGAATTAAAAATATGAAAGAGTGAAATGGGTCTCTCAAAAGAATTTTTACAAAAAAATAAATAAACTGGATGAATCTTAATACATGTGAGTACATTTCACTGGTTTAAACATTTTATAAATGTGATTGTAAATTAAATTGTTTAACCAAACTTAATCAAAAATACTGTTATTCTATTGGTAAGAGACTTAGAGCATCCGCATTCGCGAACTGCAAGGCTTGAGTTCCTATGCTTTCAATTTAATTATTTTATTCTGTTTTTCGTTTGACTTTTCTAAAAAAAAAAAAAAACTAATATTGGTCCAATCGCGGGCCACCACGTGGCATGGGGTCCGCAAAACAGTGACGACACGGTATCACTAGAAAGAGCTTTTGCGACGCGGGTTCATCAAATTCACCTTATTTTAATATTTTATTTTTTTGGAACTTGTGCGAAAAAGTCTGGTGAACCACTAATGCGGTTGCTATTATATGAGTCTCTTACCACTAACGATGCTTTTAGAATCTTGTCACTAGTTTCCTACATTTTTCCAGATACAACAAAGTACGCATAAGCTTCAAGCATGGGCACCAATGTACAAGGTTCCAGAGTTATCTTCCTAGACATCAAACTCTGATGCATTTACTCTATTCTCTTAAGCAACCCTGAGCAAACTCGCGTAAGAGTCGATAAGTAACATAATCACGCAGGGGCGGACCTATATACAAATGGGGTGTGGCACATGCCACATACTAATAATATCAATCCCCTGTGTAAGTTCATAAACATATACAAATGTTTAGCGCTTTTGCTTAAAATGCTTAATTGTGCCACACCTAATTCAAGTTCGACTGCTTAAACAAAAACTCTGACCCACCTAATTCAAGATCGAGTGCTTGAATAAACACTATATATGTATTTGTTCATTCAACTATATTTATTTACACGATTAATCATCTTTTTAAAAATAGTTTTAATTTGCTACTGAAAACTATTTTTATATAACTTCTTTCTTTTCATTCTTTTTAGTATTAGTTCTTGACAAAATAATTGTAGTTATTTAGATTTTACTCTAACATTTTTCTTGGATTTCTTTTCCAATATTTATATTAAAATAAAAACCAAAATGAACAGTTTTTTATAATGACATTATCAAGTGCAGTATGAAATTTTGTAATATTACTTGAACTAATATTTAAAACGATATAAATAAATTATTTGACCTATTTTATAACAAAAAGATGTAAATTTTAATGTCTACAAAATATATTCTAATTTCATTTATTAAATTTTGTTTAATATATAAATATTTATGTATTTAGTGCCCCATATTATTATTTTTTCTGGGTCCGCCCCTGTAGTCACGCACACAACCATCAGACTCTAAACTCTTTTTGTTTGGGCAAACTCTTATTATGAACAGTTTCTTATGAACAGTTTCTTATTAACAAATCAAAATTCGAGCATTGTGTTAGGAAAAATGTGTCTCATATGGTAATTGCAACTTGTCCGAGTGTCATAAAACAATGCCATTAATTTTGTGATACCGACAAAAAATCAGGTAAGTTAGCAAAAAAAAGACATAAAATCAGGTAAAGACTTTTGATAATAATAAGTAAGCAATATAAATATACAAAACAGAAAACTGGGTATTTTTAATATTTAATTTGACTATTCAGATTAAGAAAACAACAACTAAAAGAGTATGTGGGAAGAAGCAGCATCTAGCATCTAGCTAGTCTATAAATCAGTTGAACAAAAAACAAAAAAGCTAGCTATAAATCTATGCAACGAAAAGTTTTGTATTGTTTATAAAATTTAATTTGTCTTTTTCCTAAACACACAGTTAGGATAATATAAACATTGACTGTGTCACATGACCTATCACATGAGATACGAAGCTCGTCGAATATGAAGAAAGAAAATGCAGCTAGGAGATAAAGAAAGAGATTGAGATTAGGTTAAGGGCTCAATTTCACTAAAGGCAATAAAGCAAAGACAAAAGTTGCGACGCATGTGATCCCTAGCTTAAGACATTAAATGATCTTAAAGAATAGCCTCCTTTTGCCACTCGCGAGGAATAAAAAAAGAAGAAGCATAATACGACGATCGATCTCAACAACTTGCAAATCATCTAATATTATCACAGCCACAAAATATTACGTTTAGCTTAAAGGTAGTTACAATTTTCTTTCTTTTAGAATACAATTTTCTAATTCAATCCAATTTTGTGATAACTACTACATCTCTGTTCCTCACGAATGTATCCCAAGTGTTGATAAATCATGATCATCCAACAATACCATCTTCACTAATTAGTATCTATACATAGCCTTAATCTAATTACAAATAAGTAAATAATAAACAAACTACATATTGACCCGTACAATCATGCTCATGATTATTTTATACACAACTATTTGTTTTACATGATTAATTATATATAATTTAAATATTTACCATATTACTATAATTGTTTAATATAACAATTTAAAACAAATAATTTTATATTTCACATGCAATTATTTAATTTATTTAAAAAAAAATTTCAGTGATAGCATATTTTAAATCATGTGATACAAAAATTTAAATTGAAAATCTTATTGGTTAAGGATCAATTTTTTATTGAAAAGTATTATATTAAAATTAATATCGTAAATTTTATACGAAATTGTACATAAGTTTAGTTATAATTACAAAATTAATTAGATATTTAAATTTTTTATTTTAGTTAAGATGAAATATACATTTATTTAAAAATAAAAAATTAAATAAATAATTCAAAAATTTTGTTTAAATGAAAATGAAATATACATTTATTTTAAATAAATAAAAATTATTTTAATATTTAAAAGGTTTATTTTAATGAAAAATAAAATATATATTTATATTATAAATAAAAGGATATTAAAGATTTTATTCAGATACAATTTCATATAAAATATAGGAGTATCTATTTTTTTGTTTGTTTTAGAATATTTAAATTATAAAATATTTAATTTAAACAACTTTCTAATGGATAGTCCGAATAGAAAAATCACACATAAATTAAATCATCACTTCTGTTTTAACTGTATAGATACACAAGTGATTCACAACTACATATCTCCAAATACACCCAGGTATGAGGTAAGCATGTTGATTGTATATGGTTAAAAAATCCAACTAAGATTATTTTTTTTCTAGTTAACAAAAGTTATGAGTTATATTGGCTTCTTGATTCCTGAAGAAACTCAAAATTTTAAAACTGGATTTATCACTCGTTAATCGTAACAACCTCTTATATCACTTGGAAAGCCATGAAGATGATCATTCCAAGATCCAGTTCCTTCTAAATCAAGTTTAACCACGTAGTTCGATAATCCCTCCGACCACGTGACTGTCATTGGATCTGTCAATTTACTAACATTAAATCTTCGCAATGAAACTTTAAGTTGGCCTAATCAAGAAAGTCCACATCTTCTTTAGGGGTTGAGAAAAATCTTCACCATATCTTCTATATAGAAAATGTAACAATAATAAGTTCTCCATTATTGATTATAGTGAGAGATACCGAAAGCCACCTATAAATCCAAACACGAAATTACACACAAGGTCACTTTTCTACTTATTAATATCATCTTAAGTCACATATTTCTATCGACACACTTTATGCAATCTTTACTTTGTTACAAAAAAAGAAAAAAAATATCAAATTACAATTCTATCCTTCTTTTCTCTAAGCAAAAGAAATCATATCTTCTCTCTTCTTCCCAGATCTCGTCCTCCGTCTTCTATTCCTCCTTCTCCTCAACTGTCTCCTCCTACACCTGTTATTCCCTTCTACATCTTCTATTTGAACCCCATCACCGTCAGTATCAAAATCACCATTGAATTTTTTAGGCAGCCACGGAAGAGAATCCCCTCGAATTCCATCTTCGTTGTCTCTTTCTTCGGTGGGTTATCAACAAGAGTGGTGGTTGGTAACTCCGTCGGAGGAGTCGATTTGCCTGTGATAGTGATTCTGGTTTGTATTCTCTTGTTAGTCTCAACAATAATCAAATAATGTTATTAAAGCGTAGAATTTGCTTACTGGTTGTTCAATTTTGGATATAATTTGTTACTTGTTATCAGAGGATTGTTGTTTGGTATATTCTGATGTTAGCCAGAGAATTGTATTGCATTGCAGGTGACCTTTCTGTTGTGATATTGCGTGCCAGTCCTGGTCTAGCAGATGCTGGGATTATGATGTACGACCTTATCACAACAGTTTCTGTAGTATGCAATGTTTATGCTACAACAGCCACATCAATTCCTCTGAATTATTTCTTAAGCCAAAAAATTACATGTGTACACCAACAAGAACAATTGTACATAATAATGATTGTACACATATACAAACATATAACTTGAGAAAATGAACTGATATTGTTGGTCGCTAAGAAAGTAGTGTAAACTCCAATGTACACATGAACAAGTTAAAGTGGACAATGGGTTATGAATACTAACTGATATGAAAATAAATATCTATGTAGACGTGCTCTTGTGTACAAGTTATTATGGACAAGCGTTTATAAGCAGCAAGAGAAATCTATGTCCACATGTACACATGTAGTGTCCACATGTACATCTTTGAAACTCTATCCACATGTACACAAGATCACATATATCTACGTGTACACCATGTAAACCTTGAAATCTAGAGCAAGCAGCATGAGGTATGTTCTAAATATGTAATTACGTGCTCGTATTGAATCAAACATTGATATCATTTTTCCAATCTAGAGCAGGGAATAAGAGGTACAAAAAAACTATGTTCATTCTTAGTCTTTTTTTTTTCATTTCACATCTTGAACAGGTCGTGTGAGATGTGTATCATTTTGCAAAATATGAATCTGCCACTCAGCTTCTTCTTCCTCTTCTCCACCTGTCTCCAGCATCAGCTTCAAATCAGTAGAATAAACAGCATCAGCTTCCTCTTGGTTATGAGAGTTTATTTCTGCAAGTTTGAAAAGTCAGGGGCGTAAGTGAAAGGAATCAAAACTCAAGGGACTTGTTCTGCAAATACTCTAAAGATCTCCATTGGAGGAGATCGAGCTTTCTCTTCCTACGCGATGCCGACGACGAGGAGCTGAGCACCGCGGAGAGCTGAGATATCCTGGAGGAGAAAGCCTGTGGTGGATGGCTCCGAATCAATCTCGGATTTGAACCACGAAGAGGAGGAGGGCGGTAGTGGTTCTGTCACGACAGAAGAGCGCGAGCTCGACCAAGACAAGACGGAGAGGCTTGCAGCAGCGACAACAGAGCACAGCATGGGAGAGGAGACTTGACGCCATGGAGAAGCTTGCTCCCGTGAAGGTTCGCGGAGATGACGACTAGCAGTCAAAAAAATTGTAAAAAAAAAAATGGACTAAAGGTTAAGAGTGTAATTGACCATCAAAAAACTACCTCGGTAGTTGTAAGTGACCTAGAATGTTATTAGATTCTTAAAAGTGACCCATTGTGTTAATTTCTCATCCAAACACATCATAAATAGTATTATAATTTTTTTGATATTTCCTTTGCGTATAATTTGTATGCAGTTTTATTTTTGTATATTAATCATAGTTACTAATGGTTTTTTTATATATAAGATACGGGTTACTTAGCCAATCACATGTCCTTGGATTATCTATATGTCTATTGATTATTGTTAATTAGTCAATTATCTAATCAATGATACTAAATTTTTAATGTTAGTCTAGAGTGCTTTCCTTTAAAATATGCAAGTTGAATATGACACAAAGTTCCAAAAATAAAATATATTAAACCATCGTAATATTGATTTTTATTTGTCCCAAAATGTTGAACGATGGGTTTGTCAGACTGAACATTTATAGTATTATATATCTTTGACCCCCAATAAATTATAAGTCAAAATATTTTTGATTAAATTTATCAAAAGCATATGTAAATGCCTTTTCTTTAAACATACAATATTGTATGAAAGTTTGAATTCGAGAAACATTATAATAAATAAAAATTACCAGTTTATAATTTTGGTCTGAGATAGACAATTTATTGTGTTTGCGGTGGTATAAAATATTAATTATAATAAATTTTAAAACATTACTTTTGTTAATTCATAATTTTCATTTAATTTATTATTTATATGTATAAAAATTAACATGAATCGTTAAAAATAATTTATCCTTTTACTTTAATTGAATGTATTTTCACGTAGAATATTTAAACCGGTTTAGTTATGAATTATTATTAGCTTATATTGAATTACAAAATTTTCCTAAAGTATATCATATTTTTACTATTTTCTGAAACTTAATTATTAGAAACAAAATATTGGAAATAGAAATATTTTAAATAATATAGTATTTACATATATAGTTTATCAGATTTGTTTCAAAACTGCAATATTTAGGAAAGTTATTTTAATTGATTAGAAATACTGATTTAATTGGTCTACTTCTCATTCTAGCTTACATACATGACTGCTTTTCACTCAGTTACAAAAAAAAAAAGTTAGTAGTACACTTTAATAGTGTACTAGATTTTGACCCGCCCTTAAAAAGGGCGGGTATATTTTTTGTTGGAAAATTATTTTACGTAATAAAAATGATTTTTGATAAATTATATTATATAACTTTTTATGAAATTTATTTTAAATTTACTTATATGAATTATTTTTGTTATTTCCAATATGACTAAATTTTAGAAGACTCTGAATAATTCTAACCTGTAATATGATTTTGTTTATCTAAACCGAAGTTAAACTTGTTTTACACTGATTTTTTAAATTTAAATAAAATATTTAATATCTTCAACACGCTTGTATTGAAAAATTCATTTGTGCGTTTCAAAACATGTTCTATAATTTTTATTAAATTTAGTTTATGTTATTAAGTTTTTATTTTTAAGGTGTTAAGATAATTTAGACCCGTATTATGATGTTGTTGATTTAATCATTTTTGTTACTTCAACTTGATTTTATTTTGAGGTTTCATTTATTTATAAATGCTTTCAAATTATTAATAATGTGAAAGATTTTTTGGAAAGATATGATACAAAAATTTAGGAAACAAAATTTTCAAAAAGGTTAAGAACTGAATTATATTAAATACTCTTTAATGTAATTGTAAAATAATGACTTTTGATTGGTTGCAAATAATACTGGAGAAAAAGTACAGACAATTTTTGTAGTTACTTAGAAATTTTAGGGGTAGATTCATAAATAATTATCTATTTTAATAGTATAGGTAAAAAGAAGATTGGTTTCTTCTCCAGTAATTAAAGAAATCTGATATTGCTTAGAATGACAACATAATTGCTGATAAGAGAAAGAAAAAACAAATACTCTCTCCGTTTCTTAAAGAGTGTCGTTGTGACATTTTTCATACAGATTAAAAAAGTTGTTGAAATATATGTAAGTTGTAATTAATTATACCTCTTTGACCAATAGCATTTTAGATAAATAAAATTATTTATAAAATCAATGTAGTTTGCAATTAATTTTCAGCTGAAAATTAGTATAATTTACATTGGAATTGTAAAGTGACACTCTTTGTGTAACAAGAAAATGAGATTAGAGTGACACTTATTATGAAACAGAGAGTACAATTTTTTTTGCAATTAATACTACTAAATAGGAGGCGGAAAAGGCGAGGCAATCAAGTATCCAATTTTATAAAGGGTACGGTAGGGAAGAAGGACCCATGCATATCTAATTGATAATGGCCCCTTACGTAGGGGATTTTAAGATCTCTAATATCTTATTTTACCAATTTTGTAATTTCAAAGTCTACTCTCTGCTTTTCTGCAAAAGACCAAATCAAAATAAACCAAGATTCTGTAGAAGTTACTACTTACAACCCTTCAATATTTATATAGCTTCGATTTTAATTTTCAACCATGTCCTAAGTTTAACATATTTTTGATTTGCTTTTGCCACTAACAAAAATTAATGATTCATCTCTATACATTTCCACGTTAAGTTAGATCATTTTTATGAATTAGTCTCTTTTCAACATAGTACACGAAGTAATGTGTACATGAAATATTACGCTATAAAATATGGCTGCACGAAGTTGATTAGGCACCACATTACTATGGTCAACCCTAGAATCTAATTTGATTTTCTTGTTTACTTTTTACCGCAAGAAACATTTTTAACTACGGTTCTACCTATTTTCGACAAACAGTTCTAGTTCTAGTTAACATCTCTAAGTCTCTAGGTATCTACTAACCGCAAAACGAAATAGCCATATTGGACTAGTTTTTTTTATAGATTTGGACACATTTTCAGTTTTTTTTTTTTTTTTTTTTTTGTAACTGACACATTTTCAGTTTTGATATGAGAAAATTAAGGTTCACACTTAAAAAGCCTCGATTCTGAAGTAAATTCTAAATTATTTATTTACAAAAGTCTGCGAGTATTAAGTTGTTTCAATTCACACCTCCAAATTTCAGTTAACTGAATCTATACTATTAAAAGTTCGCACCTATCTTACTTTACAATTAAATTGTTTCAATTCACACCTTCAGCATTTTACTTATTATTTATTTAAAAACTACATAAAAACAAATAAATATACAATATAAAAAATGTAAAAACTACATTACACACTTATCTTAAAAAATTTACGGTTTTACATTTTTATTATTTCCAAATATCTTTAAAAGTAAATATACAATATAAAAAATAAACATACAATATTAAGCAAGAAAATTAGAATAAGTAAATATACAATACAAGAAAATGTATAGTTGTACACTTTTATTATTTCCAAATATTTAATAAGTAAATAAACATTATAAGAAAAACAAGCATACAATATAAGAAATAGAAATACTACATTAAACATATATCATAATATTATCATTTGATATAAAAGCAAGAAAATTAGAATAAGTAAATATACAATATAAGAAAAAAAATAAGTAAATATACAAAATTAAAAATTTACATTAAACTTTTATCGTAAAGAGAAATAGAAATATTACATAAAATATAGTAAAAGCTTTTTCTATACAAAAAATATGTTTGGATAAGTTCACATTTGTGTTAAAAAAATTGTTACAAAAAAGGATAAGTTCACATGCAAATAGTGAAGAATCAACTTACTTGAAATATTTCTCATACGGTTTCATCACTCATAGTTTCTTCATCTCTATGCATAAGTGTCTTACACATTCTACAGAAAAATGTAAATATGCAAAAAAGTATACTCATCATTCAATTTTGCAGTTTTAGCGCTTGCAAAAGAATTATAGAGTAGAGATTTCATTTTGAAAATAAAAAGATATTGTTTTCAAACCAGTAATATAGAGAGAATGGCGACTGAAAATTATGGATTTTTTACCATGCACATGACTGTTTTCAGTCTTCTCCTTTCAGCTCATCACACAAATGAGCAAGAATCATTCTTTCCTAAGAACAAAAAAAAAAAAAAAACATAACGAATTACAACTTTCTGGAACAAAAAGAAAAGAAAACATCAAAGAGATCCTTTTTGACACATCTCACAATTAAAACTTTGATTGTATGAAATTGGTGATTTTTTCGCGGAAAATTTCAAGAAGCAAAGACATAAGAGAAGTGAAATAGATTTGTTATAAAAAACGGGTTTTTCAAGTCATCGACAGAGGGTGACTTTCCATGACAAATGCAAATGATGGCAAGCTTAGTTTATGATAATATTATTTTAATTTTTGCATGTGATTGTGTATAAAAGTGAAAAACAAATTCGAAAAACTAAACTAGATTTATATTAAGGATACAACTATTAGTTATATGTTTCTTTGTTAAAAATAATCTAAGTGACATAATGTTAGAAACTAAATTAAAACAAACTTTAAAAACATGATTATATTTTTGATTTATAATTTGATTTGTAAAATAATAGAGAAATTTGACGTGATAAAAAAATATAAAATTAATTTACGGGCACAATTCGTTTCCGTCAATGTGGAGATGAGATTAGGATATGGTTTATGTTTTTGGTTATTGACACTTGATTTGGTTAGGTTAATGTGGATAGGAGATTGAGATACGGTTTATGTCTTGTTTTTTAACTGAAATTTGATTTGGTTAATCTGAAAGCCAATTTTTAAAAACAAAAACAAAATGATAGGAAAAACAATTTTTAAGTCAAAATAAAAAACATATATAATACCAAATGTTCTGATTATATTATAAAGTTCCGTTGGAAAATATTTATTAGATCCCATACAAAATTAGAAATAAGAATTCAAATATATACAAAAATTTTAAAGGTTAAACTATCATAAAAAAATACAAACAAAAAAAATCAACTATCACAAAAATATTTACATCAATGTAAAATAAAATAATTTCATACTCAAAAAATATCCAAATTATTTATTATGCATACTATAAATATAAAATATTCATAAATTCACAAAAATATATAGTTCAGAATACAACATCCAACGAAATAATTATATACAAAATATTTGAAAAATCAAAATTTATCTCGGGCGTAACCCGGATTAACCCCTAGTATCTATTCAGTAAAAGTGATAAATCGGATGATGTAACATTAGATCAAACATGTGAAAGTGTCAAGTTATATACAAACCACTAAGTAAGCCACTAAGTACTCTTCGAAAAAGGATCAATCGGTTGGGTCTTGACCGCTAGAATATTTCGGATCAACAAAAAAAAAAAAGAGAAACTGCTATCCAATATTATCTCCAACAAGATATCGACACATATATATTATTTAATATTCATATAAACTTCTCGTTTTCATGTGTTTACTAACTCCTTAGATAACTTGGTTGCGAATATTAATCGTTTGCTGGTATGTGCTAAGCAGGATAAGAGAGAGCTTCTGAATTTATTTGCAGGATGGAATATATGGAAAATGAGAAACAATATCACATTCCATCATAAAAGAGATCATATACTGAAGGTTATACATGCAGCAATAAGAGAGAATCAAAACTGGAATAAAGCAATGGATAACTAAAATCCACAAGAGCAGAACACCGGAACACAGAGGAATCAAACCGAAAGCATACATGAGGTACACCCGAAATTAACAAAGCTTATATTGTCTAGTTGATGCTTTCTGGAAGAGTGAAAATGAAGTAGCAGGAATAGGATGGTCCGTACATAGTAAAGAAGGTATCCAAAAGCTTAGGGGTTTGTCTTCTATCAAGGCAACAAATACACCCCTATCAGGTCTTCATATTTTACCGATAGCTGCTGTTAAATGTTCTCTGTGGTGACACTTTTAATAATGGGAATTAATACACTATCTTTTTCTTTCAAAATAAATGAATCTTTTTTTTCAGAAATTGCAACGAAGAGCATCATACCCAGTTATATATTCATTTACTGATTAATGCTAGTCACAGATAAGACCATATGAATTATTGGTATGCATGTACTAATATTACTATGGAAATGTTAATAGATAATGTTTTATATAGATCCACATAATTGAAAAACAACAAATTCTGACGAATCCAGCTATATCCGCATGTGGCAAACCAAGGAAAAGAAAGAAAAAAAAATCCAGAAATTTACATACAGAACATGAATTAAATGTTAAGATAGATGAGTTTCACACTTAAAATCAATAGGTAATAAGAGGAGTGGTCCATCCACCTTATATACTACTAAAGATTTTTTCCAACTACTGATGTGGGACACTCTGTATCTAATACGCCCTTTCGAGATGATGGCTCTGTTAACGTCAATTTTGGAATGCTCGGGCAAAGATTGACGGGCCAACTTTGGGCCAAATTGATATGGATCGAGTTGGACTGTATAGATCGGGATCTGATACCATATTAAACTAAATGAACTTTACACTTAAAACCAATTGATGATAAGAACAGTGGCCACTTTGTGTCTAATACTAAATACCTAGACTAATTTTCAAGAATTCGAATGATCGTGACACATAAACTTGGTTGATTTATGTAAGAGTTAAGTTCCCACATCGTCTTATTAACATAAATGGATAATCTTTTTTTTTGAACATTATAAATGGATAATCTTGAAACGTATTTTGAAACTAGAACATTTGTTTTGAAAAGAGTTGCAAAGGAAAAAACACCAAAAAAACATTTATCCTCTTTCTGAGCAAGTTGTAATTCGACCACATCCGCATAATTTATAGAATAGGATTTCACCTCTCATTTGCTCTTTGAATTTTGTTTAGGCTGTTAACTTCTGTAATCGTTTATTACAATGATGTCTATCTTTTAAGTTGTGTTCCTAATAATGTAATGTATAGTTTAAGTTTCTATTTCCGCTTTGTCAAAAAAAAAGGTTTCTATTTCAATTTTTCTTACAACAAATTTTATTTCAATTTAAAAGAAAAGAAAATGTATAATACATTAGCAAATAGTATGTCTATATTTAAATATACCGCCTAAAAAGATGAGGAACTAATTTTTTTATATTAATTGTTAATATATAATTATATATATATATATATATATATATACATTTTAATAATTTACACATAATTTAAAAAAATATATATATGTTAATAATTTAAATAAAGTTAATATTTAGGTATTTATATTATCCGTACAAAATGCATACTCTTATTTAGTATATTCATATATGTCTGGTTAAGAGAGAAAAATATTTATTATGAAAATTTTGAATTTCAATGCTAAAAGAATCAAATCAATTATAGGACCAATAATTTATCGCTATGAGTATAACTTTAAAATGATTAATTTCCTCCTCTGTGTGACTATGCCAAACAAAACCTGTTTAAAAAATAGTCCCATTATAAAATTCAAACTTGATTTGGTTTTACATGTAAAGTTCAGTGTGCGTGAGTAGCAGGTGATTTAAAAAAGAGAGAGAGAGAAAAAAAAAAACAAAACCTAAAAGCTAAAATAATAATAATATTGTTATTAATAATATTCTCGCGACTCTGTACTGAAAGTGAAAAGAATCGTCGCCTATAAAAACAAAAGAAGTTCTCTCATCTTCTTCACTACTCAAATCTTTCTTCGCATACCAAGAACAAGAAAGAACAACTCCTAGAGTCTCTAGATCCAGAAAGATGATCTCAGTGGTGATTATTACTGAGCTACTAGTGGAGTACACGACGGCTCTCGCTAAACTCACCGCTGGTATTCTCCCACGGCGTACCGGCGATAGAAACGCCTTACGGATCGGCGGTTTCATCATTCCTGCTCCTTCCTCAACATCTTCAACGATTCCTGATTTCTCATCTCATCTCGTCGACTTCTGACTGATTTTAAAGAGTGTCTCCTAGTCCTCTCTTGGTTTTGAATCGTATAGAGCTTTTGTAGATCCGTATCTAAACTTAAATATATAGAGATGACTTTTGTTACTCGTGAGTGGTGATTATGATTTTACTAACTATGTTTATTGGCAATGAAGAAGATCTTGCAATTTTCTTTGTTCAATATTTCTCACAAATGGGGATGATCGAAAGCTCAGATTAGATTTTTGAGATTTAACTTCAATGTTATTAACTCACTGCGCACATTTCCTCAGTAAACTGTTTAAAATTATGAAATATTTCTCAATTTATTAAAACATAATCTGGTATCAACAAAGGCTCTAATTGGTAACTATCACTTAATCGAATCGCTAGAAAAATAATTAATCTACGAAAATTTCAAAATTTACGGAATAATAGAATAAGTGTTAATTGATCAAAATATTTTATATGATATTCATATTTTATGAAAAAATAAATATCAATAATAAAATTAATTATTACATAATATGAAAATAACTAATTTTTAAAAAAATACTTTAGTTCTTATTATTAATATTTAGCTTATCTTTCAATATGATATTTAATAATAGATTGACATTTCATAATATTATAAAACAAATTATAATATAACTTTATTTTTAACATAACTATTTATCATTAAAAATATTATTATTTATTTAAAATTTTAAAATGGTATTATTAGCATATAATTTGTATTAAAATATTGAATTTATAACTTTTTCACCATAATCTACTAAAACTCACTTTTCTACTTAACAAAAATTATTTTTATATTTTTGTTAGTAAAAACGTAAATGTGCATTTTTATGTTTTTTATAGTTTTTTAATTTGTTTTAATTGGCAAAATATTTCTGGAATCGCGTAAAAATGCTATTCCGTCGTTCCACAATGTAATCAAAGCCAAAATATACAAGTTGATAAATTACGGAGTAAATAAAAAGTGTATTGGTTGAAAAAAAAGTTTGACATTCAACGACTTGATTAATCGACAGCTGTGTAATATACGCCATCTTTTATCATTTCTATATAGAGCCATGTGTTACGAAAGTCTGAATAATATCTACACTAATCCAAAGCTATAGAATAAAATAATACCAACTGTGAAAATATGTGTTCACTGAATCAAGTGTTCAGATGAAGAAGCGGTTGAATAAAAAAAGGTCAACTGAATCAAATAAGCCTAACATTTTGATTGGTAATTTTGCAAAATGACATATGAAATGCGATTCCATAAATATTCTATCAATAAATAAAATATTGTGTAACAAAAATGCGAAAATATAAATTTACATTTTTGTTAACAAAAATATTAAGAGAAATTAATTAAGTAATAGAGTGAATTTTAGTAGATAATGACGGAAAAATTTACAAAATCAACAATTTAGTCATATTATTACATTATATGCTAATACTATTTTAAAACTAAAATACATAGCAATTAATGTTTTTGATGATAAATAGTTATTCGGTAAATAAAGCTATAATATAATTTGTATATTATTAGATGTCAATCTATTATTAAAACGTGTTGAAAAATAAGGTAGATATTCATAACAAAAACTAAAATATTTACAAATAAATTTTAGTTATTTTCACATTTTGTATTAATTAGTTTAATTATTGATATTTTTGTTTTTATTATAAAAAATTGAATACCATGTAAAACAGTTTGATCAGTTTAATATGTATTCCATCGTTTCGCAAATTTTAAATTTTTCGCAATTTAATAAATTTTCGTACTTTAACTGTTTTTCGTGATTCCACGATCAAAGAACGGTTACCAGAGCCTAAGCTACCGTAATTGCTACCATAATGTAAATCTTGATTCACGTTTGTATATGATTCGCAATTCATTTATGTAAACCCGTTACAGCTCTACATTCATTTTATCACGTACTATACAAAGCAAAGCCCATATTTGGAAAGCAATATTTTTGTTTTTCTTCGCTATATACTGTTGCTGGGCTTGTGTCTTTAATACTTCTCTCAAAGCCGTCTCTGGACCGATTAAGGTTACAGCTCGTTTGTGTTCGAGTGGGTTAGTTGGGCAAACATATCTAAATATAACAATACAAAAAGTAATTTTCAAGTTAATAATTTAGATTAAAATATGAAACTAAATATTATATACAAACTAAAGTCGAAATTCGAAATTTATTTTCGACTTTAATATTACATCATTTAAAGGCTTTATTAATTATCTTTTTGCAAGTATATGATCAAATGACAAATAACTTATGTAATATATCACCTTGATTAGTTTAACATCTAACCACAATATGGACAATTAACACATTTACAAACAATGAAAAACCGTTATCGATTATAAATGTTATCCATTACAAAATGAAAAAAAAACATTCATTGAGGACCGAGGTCTACTTTTAGCTAAACTGAAATTAGCATAGTATAAAGGTTAGGTTATGAAAGGCATGATGAAACTATTTAGATTGAAAATGACTCTTCTTGTTGATTCTACTGCTGGTATATACTAGTTTTCGTTTTTGGAAAAAAAGGCTTAAAGGGTATATACAACTACGAGTTGAAATATATAAAATTAAGTGAGATATAAGTGTAAAATGAAATATTAATATTTTGCTTTTTTAATAAAAAAAACATATTAACGTTTCGTATTTATTAAAAAACTAGTACCCTTTTAGACCACCTGCAAGTGGATTTTGGGAGTCCTTAACACATAAACCTAGACAAATTAGAATATAATAATATTATTTAGCTTAAGTATTGTAAGGATTGATCCTTGGATAAGTATTTTTAGGACTTGATCCTTAGCACATAAACCTAGACAAATTAGAATCTCTCTATTTATTCTGTCTTTCTCCGTAGAAATTGATACTACGGTGGCCATGGGTTTCGAATCGGAAGCAAGGTATTGACAATGAAGATGATGACGACGACAAGCTTCAGCTAGTGACGACGACGACGAGCTTCTCTCCTGCTCCTCCTCCTCCTCCTCTATCAACTTCCAGATCCTTACTCCTATTCCCTTCATCTCACCTCAAACCCACCACTGTCTTTTCTTACATGGTCGCTCTACACTCTCCTGCTCAGCCGCCAGCAACAACGGACATCCTCCCTCCGGCGACTCTGTTCCTAAGCAAGTACCCTTTTGTCTTAGATCGAAGATGAAGTCTGTTCTAGAGCTTTGTTGTATTGCAAGATGGTAACTTTAATTGGATTTTAATTGAAACTTTAGATGTCTAGGATTGGTTTCTATTCTCTAATGAGATTACAATTGGTTTCAGTGGCAGTAGTAGTCGAAAACTCAAAACCGGGTGAGAAACGTAAAAGTAAGACATTTATCAATTCCAATCACAAGAAGCAGACAAGCTTGGAACAGAGTTGCATCACAGGTAGGCTCTAAGAAACTGAGTTGCATTCTTTTCCCAGTAATCTCATATATCTTACAAAGATCTGTAATGCTCATATTGGAGGAACCACAATTCCAGTGGCCAAGGGAACTGATTCGAAAATGGCTATTAATTCTGATCAAGAGAAGAAGAATCTAAGGTACGTTTGCTACAATGCATCACATATACTCTCATATACACCTGATATATCTCTTCGGTATCCAAAAAGTTGCAATCTTTGGTTATAAAATGTGATTGGTTGTGAACATTACTGATTTAGATGCTACTTGTTAATATTTTTAAACTCTTGGTGTGTGTGTTTTTTGTATACTGAACTTGAGTTCTCTGTGTGAAGGTAAGCTTTTGCGACTCATATGCTCGGTGTTTCTGGTTTGATTTGGGTATCTTGGACAGCAAGTAACATCAACTGAAAAAGGATTTCAATTTTTTTAAAAAAAATTTTATTTTATTTTAAGGACTCCAAATTGGAGTACACCATTGTAGACAATTTTTTGCAATGAATCCTTAACTATTTAAACAAAAAAACAAAAAAAAATAATAAAATATGGCTAAGGATTCCACAATGGAATCCACCATTGTGGATGCTCTTATACAATTTATGATGGTTAATGTCTTGAACAAAACTTAGCTTCACCCTCTAAGGATAATCTCTACATTCACCCACCAATAGGAATTAGTTAATTGAGATTTGATATCTCTTAGAAAAGGAAACCAAGTAATAAGAATTTAATGAAATAAAATTATGTTTTTAGATAAACAAAAAATAGTAGAAATTATAAAAAAAATTTTTTTTTTTAATATTGATAAATCTGTCAGAAAATACTAAACCCTAAATCCTAAATTCTAAACTCTAAATTTTAAATTCTAAATACTAAACCCTAAACCCTTAGGAAAAACATGAACCCTTGGGCAAATCCTATACACTAAACCCTTAAATTTAAACCAAACCTTAAATCATAAACTAAATCCTAATCTCTAAACCCTAAATCATAACCCCTAATACTAAACCCTAAATCCTAAATTCCAAAATGGTTTATGATTAAGGGTTTATGATTTAATATTTGTCAAAGAGTTTAGGGTTTAGGGTTTTGTGTTTAGAATTTAGGGTTTAATATTATGGTTTATGATTAAGGATTTAGGGTTTAAGATTAACGATTTAGGATATAGGATTTGCCCAAGGGTTCAGGTTTTCCCCAAGGGTTTAGGGTTTAGTATTTAGAATTTAGGGTTTAGGGTTTATGGTTTAGGATTCTGACGGATCTATCAATATTAAAAAAAAAAAATTATAATTGTTGCTATTTTTTATTTATCTAAAAATATAATTTTATTTCATTAAATTCTTATTACTTGGTTTCTTTTTTAATAGATATCAAATCTCAATTAATTAATTTTTATTGGTGGGTGAATGTAAAGGTTCACCTTAGCGGTGAAGCTAAGTTTTGTTCTAATGTCTTAACGATGCTCAAGTATTCCATAATCAACATGTAGCGGATGTAAGTCCGAGTGGTAACACAACGCTAGTAGGTTTATGTCATGGTCATATCTAATACTTTGAGTTTATAATTTAAAGTTAAAAATAAGTTTTTCGTTGGAGCATCGAACTCAGAAAGATCGATCACAAATAATCCTATATTTTTTTTTGGTCAAAAAATAATCCTATATGTAGTTTAAAATCCTAAAGGACCTAAACATCGTGGTGGATAGCATACTGAGGGGGAGAAAGAAATCGAAAAAGTGTACACAAAAAATCCAATAACCAATTATGATAAACGAACATAAAAGGGTAAGTTAATTATATTTTTTATATAAATAGATTTAGAAGTTTTTTTTGTCAAATCTCATCAGGCATTTGAAAACTCTGCGTACCGAAAATTTGAAGAGAAGTATTTTGTAGAAATACAGCGACACCACATTTAGCACTGTTGAACCCATCCCATACCGTGAAATGAGCCGTTCCCGACACAATCTTCTTCGCCATTAAATCTTTAACAGTGCATAACTTTTCTAGCTTTCTTACAACGTAATCATTGGACAAGACTCTCCCTGAGTTCTCTCCCCGAGGGCAATCAGTCACTATCCCGTTCTCGTATAGCGCCACCATTATATCCATCCCGCTCGAGTCCACTTTCATTCTCAATGCTCCCGTGAGAGATACTTGCAGGGTTTCTGAGGTTGGTCTTTGAAATGTGGCCTGGTAACAGAAACAAATTCAAAATTTACTGATCTTATCACAATTTAGCTAAAAGCACACGTACAAGGTTACTTACTAGTGTCAAAGCCTATCTCAAAGAGCCCTAATAAGATATAGTTGGACCACAGTCAAATTCATGTTTATGGTAGAGGCAGACAAAGCAATCCCAAACCAGCAATATATAATGCTTTTGACATATAGTGTTTGTATTCTGTTATGCTACAAGCAATCCCAAACCAGTTACATTCTTGTGATATATATAATTAATTTATCCATGGATGTTTTTGACTCCACAGTAAATTATTCTGAATTATATAACATAGTGTATAGTGTGAGATTTATGTCATCACATTTATAATAACAAACATGGCAATGTAATGAAGTTACTCACCCGAAACGCCGGAGAAGGAAACCTAGGCGCTTCAACGATGGACCTGAGAAGAGCATCTTCCTCATTGCCAAGGAACTGGACGCGACCTTGAACCACAAACTGTGGAGTGAACATCGTATCTTGGTTCAACGCCTCGACGTAAGCCTTTTGCCTCACCGTCCATTGGCTCGACCCGTACGGATCCTTCCACCCCAAGTAATCCCAATAATCAACGTGAAAAACAAGAACCATCGCCGGAGAACCAGCCCCACCTTCACGACGGATCTGACCGTCGAAATCTCCACGGCCTAGGCGCGACACGAGCATCTCCGCCTCCGGAGAAGTCTTGCACCCCTGGGAAGAGAAGAGTTGAACGAGAACAGGTCCGTCACCTGCGGGAACATCGGCAGCTACAACGGCAGCGTTATGACCGGAGATTCCTTTTCCGGCGGTGGAAGTTGATGATCCGTGGACGCGGAAACAGGCGAAAAGACGCGGCGCCATCTGAGAAAAAAAAAACAAAGAAAATCGCCGATCGTCTCTTCGCCTTCCGATTAAAACCGGAAGAGGTTTTCTTGGAGCGTCCCAAAAAAACGGAGGTGGGAGAAACAAATCAGAAAATTAGAAATGTTTCCCCAAGAAAATGCAAGAATGTTCAGAGAGGCATTGAAATATTGGAGGAGGGAGAAACGATTATTATCAGGCTAGAGGTGATGAGAGAAAGGCGGCAACGAGTATCTTTACCTCATTTTTCTATAATTTGTTTTTTTCAATAAATAAATCTTTTAGGTTTTTAGAGGGTTTGTCTATTGCTTTGGAAGGAAGCAAGTGTTGGTGACACGTCGCACATGAGTCCTGATAGGTCAGCGAATCTTTCAGCTAACTCCCTTTTATCATAGAACCGAACCGGTTAGTTTCGATCGGTACAGTATAGAATTGAACCAGCGATTCTACAAAACAGTTCTTTTCTCTCGTCCTACATTTCTTGACATCTAAGCTATTAACGTCTTGTAATAGCCTACTTGATTGGATTCAGTCAGCCCCATATATCAGCAAATTCCCTATATTGAAACCTTAGAAAGAGGTTGAAAAAATCAAATGAAATTTCACTTTATTAGTAAAGTAATAAACCGAGATTTAGTAATCAAAAGTCAGGTTAAAAATCAAAACAAATGGATTACATATGTAATGTTTTCCCTCTTCAATAGGAAGAGACTATCCTTCAACTCCATCATCTTCTTGGAAACAAGAATTGGTCTTTCATCCAATTTCTTTGGTTTATTTAACAATCATAACCTTAAATAAACCAAAGACTATCTTTTAGTTTAAAGATAGAGACTATCTTTTAGAGACTATCTTTGGAATATCACTTAACAATCATAACCTTAAAGTGAAAAATACTTATACATGTATCACTTAAAATATGTGATTGGAATATCACTTAACAATCATAACCTTAAAGTGAAAAATACTAAAAGATATTCCAATGCATCCAACTCCATCATCTTCTTGGAATACATGTATAAGTATTTTTCAATTTAGTTAGTAGTTAATCAAAGAGTTAATCTGTCATGTCCCCGATCCTAGATAGGATCGGCCGGATGGACCATGGTGCAAGGAGATGCACCAAATCAGGTCAAGTGACCTATGGCAAAGTGTATCATGGTCCGGGGAAGTTGGTTAAGGGTATCAGAGGCTGAGACTTAACCAAGGCGAGGAAGGTTCAAGCTTATGGAAGCTGGACAAGGGTTTAGACAGCTGGTCGGAGTGTGAAACAAGCTCGGGCAGCTAAGAAGAAGTGTGAGGGAGCTCACAGTAGCTCACAAGAGTTCTGGTCAGCTCCAGTAGCTGGAGTGCTAGCTCACTCAGCTGGTGACAGTAGTGGTCAGCTCATCTCAGCTTGGAGGAGTGTTAGGAGTTGAGATGGTGTGACCGGACCATGAGCGGTTATGGTCCGGTGGGATGTGGTGCGGTCCGGATGGGACCAGGGGTGTTTGGTGGTGCAGCCAGGCACTTGGCAATGTGCCAGAGGGTGAAGATCGATGCATGGGAGCAGTTGAGAGGCAGTTGAGGAGCGGTTGGGCCGAAGGGATGCGGTGATTCCCACATGTGCCCATTCGGCCATTCACTCGCGCCCATTCGCCCAAAAACAGTTACCCACGCCTTTGTCTATAAATATAGACCTTGGGCATCGATATTCATCATCAGACAAAGTGGGGAAACTCTGCCAAAATTGCCAGAGAATCCAAGAGAGAAAGAGACCGGCGGTTTTACTTGTTGGCCGTGTGAGTGTGGTGGTGAATTGTTCTTGACCGGCGACCAAGGAAGAGTTGTGGGAAGGAACCGTGTGAAGATGGATACAAGAGGAACCGAGAAGGCTAGTGGGAAGGATCAGAACCCATCATCGGCCACTCCTAAGGTTAGTGATGCTAACCACTTACCATCGCCATGATCCGTGTGTCCGGATGGATGGTCCGCATGGACCAAGTGATGTTGGTTGCATCCGTTCTCCCTTCTCTTCCATTCTATCTCTTTTATTACATATATTGATGTTGTCCGTGGGTTTAAACTCATGGTCGGACCCTCAGGGCATGGAGTGTTCAGTGAAATCTCTCCATGGCCTTGGTTGGGCATGTAAGGTTGGATCTCCTACTTCCGGTTGAGGTTTGGGGATTCTGACTTCATATATCTCTTAATTGGGATTTTTCATGAATTATCATGATGAAAGGATAATTTTATATCACTGATTTAGAGATGGTAAGTTATGGCCATGGGGGCGGGTCTAGGGTGAGATCGGTATGATCCGGACCTGTTCTGTGGATTCTGACTTGACCATTCTCTTAGTTGTGAATTATCATGATTTATCATGGTGTTTGCATAATTTTTAGAGACCTATCCGAGTGGGTCAAGGTTTGGGACAGAAACTAGTTCTAAGGGACTTAACCATGCATTGCTAGACTTGTTGCTAGGATATCGGTTTGATTGTGTATTTGATGGGTTTTATATGATTGCAGGATCTGGTCAGGATCGTGGGAAAGCCAAGGAGCTGTGAAGACTCAAGCTTAGGATGGATGTGTGATGTGTGTTTAGATAGTATTGAACTTATGATAGCCTATTGTGCAAACTGATTGATATTACTACATTGTATGGATCACATGGTTTATATTAATAAAATGAATGTTTATCTTAGCTTCCGCATTGCTTATAAGTTGAATATGAACCTCAGATCACTTGAAAATGACTTAGAAATATTGGGACATTAACCGGCCAATTGCACTTAGATGATTAGGTTAAGACCGCGGATCAGTTGGGTCTTAGGATCCAGGTTCGGGTCTTACAAGTTGGTATCAGAGCCAGGTTGATTCTAGGACTTGGGGGTTATGGTTTGATCATCACACATCCGGCGGGAGTCTCACAGTATAGGGCTTGATTTATTTTTGTTTTAGGAACTGGTTGATAGATCATTGGTTAAGAGTTACTAACATTGATCTTGTGTGTTGTTTTGATGTCTCCTAAGGGTGGTAAGAGTCGGAGCAAGTCCAAGAGGACTAAGGATGGAGCTGGAGCATCTGGCCAAGGTGGCGCGGATGGAGCCAATCCAAGTGTGGTGCTGCCTAACCCAAGCATTGGTGTGGACAGTACAACTGGATTGCCTTTGGCTCGGATCATTCCGACTGAGGTTCATGGAGGTCTAGTGGAACAGCAGCAAAAGGCGGCTGAAGAGACTAGGCAGCAGCTGGAGCAAGCTGAACTAGCTAGACAGCTGCAAGAGCAAGCTGAGGAAGCTGCAAGGCAGCTACAAGATGACATGGAGGCTGAGGGAGAGTCCTCACATGCTGGTGATCAGGGCGGCCGAGGCATTGGTGCAGCCAATGGTGGGGCTAACCAAGGAAACCAGCTGGTGGAACCTAGCATGAAAGAGGTGCTTGATGCAATCAGGCTCATGGGTAGTCAGATGCTGGCTATGACCCAAGTGATCACTCCATTGGTGAATTCATCCGTGGGGCAAGCTCCACCAGTTCAGGTGGTGGTACCAGGAGCTGCTGGACAAGTTGCACCAGTTGATGAGGTGATTGAACTTGATCCGCCAGCTAGAAGATCTGGTAAGGTGGATTACCTGAAGGTGCTAGAGCACATATCTCGCCTAGGGACAAAGCATTTTGCTGGAAGTGCTGACCCTATGGAGGCGGATGAATGGAGGGACAGGCTGGCCCGGAACTTCAAGTCTACAAGGTGCCCTGAGGAGTACCAGAGAGACATAGCAGTGCACTTCCTGGAGGGAGATGCACACAACTGGTGGCTGTCTGTGGACAAGCGCACCAATGGTTCTATTGAGAAGTTCTCTGATTTTGAGGTTGAGTTCAACCACAAGTACTTCCCAGCTGAAGCATGGGATCGTTTGGAGGCCAAGTTCTTGGATTTGACCCAAGGGCGTAGGTCAGTCAGGGAGTATGAAGAGGAGTTCAACCGGCTCAGGAAGTATGTGGGTAAGGAGTTGGAGGATGAGAAAGTTCAGGTCCGTAGGTTCATAAGAGGCCTTAGGGTCGAGCTCCGGACCTACTGCTCAGTCCGTACCTTCCGTACTGTCTCTGAGTTGGTGGAACGTATGGCAATGCTGGAGACTAACCTTGCTGAAGAGGCCAGACTCAAGAGTAGGAGTCAGGCAAGTGGTACTGGTCATGCTGGTGACCGGAAGAGGAAGAGAGATTCAAGTGATGAGGGTAAGACCTCAGGTGGAAGGCCGGAGTGCCAAAAGTGTGGAAGGCGCCATGGTGGTGAGTGCTGGAGAGCTATGGGAGCGTGCACAAGGTGTGGCAAGATGGACCACTCAGTCCGGGACTGTCCTGGACCAGATCAGAGTCGTGGTCAAGCGGCTGGTGGTGACTCTAGGACTTGCTTCCAGTGTGGGAAGGCCGGACACTTCCGAAAGGACTGTCCTAAGCTTCAGGCTGGGTCAGGCAGGATGAGGTCTGAGGTTAGCAAGCCGGAGCCAAGCCGTGGCCAGACTTCTGCACCAAGGGTCTATGAGTTGTCTAAGGACACTGATGAGGCCAAGCCTTTCATGGCGATCACTGGTAATGATCTGATCTTATTCTCTTTAAATTTTTAGAAATGCATGGTATGGAACCTAGAATGGATTAGATGCTTAGATTGGGTTTCCTGTAGGGACCCTAAGTATTGGTGGTGTGAAAACACATGTACTTTTCGACACTGGAGCTACACATAGTTTTGTGAGTCCATGTTTGGTCGGAAAGGGTTTGTTCCAGATTGGGACAGGGGATGATCCTGGCCTAGTGAGTGCGGCTGGAGGCCAATTGATGCCCTCATTAGGACGAGTGAAGGATATCCCAGTGGTGATCCAGGACAGGGTAATGCCTGTGGATCTTGTTGTGGTCCAACTCAAGAATCATGAGGTGATCTTGGGTATGGACTGGCTTGGAAAGAATCGGGCCACCTTAGACTGTCACCGGGGGAGGGTGCTGTTTGAGAGTGGGTGTGGACCCCCGATCAGGTTCCAAGGTATTCGTCCAACCTCTGGATGCTTAGTGGTATCAGCAGTCCAAGCGGAAAGGATGCTTGAGCGGGGTTGTGAGGCTTATATTGCCACAATCACCACTAAGGAGGTTGTTGGGGGTGGTAACCCGGACGGGATTCCGCTGGTCAGTGAGTTTGAGGATGTGTTTAGGTCTCCACAGGGCATTCCCCCTGATAGGTCAGACCCATTCATAATAGAACTGGAACCAGGGACGGCCCCAATGTCAAAAAGTCCCTACCGCATGGCTCCTGCTGAGATGGCCGAGCTAAAGAAACAACTAGAGGAGTTGTTGGATAAGGGTTTCATACGCCCTAGTGTGTCGCCTTGGGGAGCACCAGTCCTCTTTGTGAAGAAGAAGGATGGTAGCTTTAGGCTGTGTATTGACTATCGAGGGCTCAATAGGGTTACTGTCAAGAACAAGTACCCATTGCCTCGGATAGATGAGCTGTTGGATCAGCTTAAGGGAGCAAAGTGGTTCTCCAAGATTGACTTGGCTTCAGGGTATCATCAGATCCCAATTGAACCAAGTGATATAAAGAAGACTGCATTCAGAACCAGGTATGGCCACTATGAGTTTGTGGTTATGCCATTTGGTCTGACCAATGCACCAGCAGCATTCATGAAGATGATGAATGGTACCTTCCGAGACTTCTTGGATGAATTTGTAATCATCTTTATAGATGACATACTTGTATACTCCAAGAGCAAGGAGGATCATGAGAGGCATCTCCGGGCTGTGCTGGGAAGGTTGAGAGAGCAGCAGCTCTTTGCTAAGTTAAGCAAGTGTAGTTTCTGGCAAAAGAGCATTGGCTTCCTTGGACACATTGTGTCAAGTGAAGGTGTGTCTGTTGATCCAGAGAAGGTAGTGGCCATAAAGGCATGGCCTCAGCCTAAGAATGCCACAGAAGTCAGAAGCTTCTTAGGGCTGGCCGGCTACTACAGGAAGTTTGTGAAGGGCTTTGCTAGCTTGGCACAGCCTATGACTCAGTTGACAGGAAAGGATGTTAAGTTTGTATGGTCTGAGGAGTGTGAGAGAAGCTTCTCTGCGCTTAAGGACATGCTTACTAGTGCGCCAGTCCTTGTCCTGCCTGAGGAGGACCAACCATATGTGGTGTACACAGACGCCTCCATTACTGGATTAGGATGTGTACTGACCCAACATGGGAAGGTCATTGCATACGCCTCAAGGCAATTGAGGAAGCATGAGGGTAATTACCCCACACATGACCTAGAGATGGCAGCTGTGGTGTTTGCCCTGAAGATTTGGAGATCATATCTTTATGGTGCCAAGGTTCAGATACTTACAGACCATAAGAGTCTGAAGTATATCTTCACTCAGCCTGAGTTGAACTTAAGGCAAAGGAGGTGGATGGAGTTTGTGGCAGATTATGATCTGGACATAACTTACTATCCAGGGAAGGCCAACTTAGTGGCTGATGCTTTGAGCCGGAGAAGGGCTGAGGTCTCAGCTGAGAAGGAGGCTGATATATTGGAAGGGATGGTCCGGTCACTCAACCTTAACACGCTGGCTAGTGCTGATGAGCCATTGGGGTTGGAGGCAGTGGATCAGGCCGATCTCCTTACCAGGATTTGTGCAGCTCAGAAGCTGGATGAGAACCTTCAAAAGGTTGCTCTCAATGACAAGACTGAGTACCAAACCACAAGCAATGGTACCATCTTGGTTAATGGGAGGATAAGTGTTCCTAACAACAAGGAACTCAAGGAGGAGATTATGAGGCAAGCTCATAGATCTAAGTTCTCAGTACATCCTGGACTGAACAAGATGTACAGAGATTTGAAGAGGTACTACCATTGGGTGCGCATGAAGACTGATGTGGCCGAGTGGGTGGCAAGGTGTCCCATTTGCCAATTGGTCAAGGCGGAGCACCAAGTACCCAGTGGACTACTCCAAAGCCTACCCATTCCAGAATGGAAGTGGGATCACATCACCATGGATTTTGTGACTGGCTTCCCTACGACCAGAAACAAGAAGGATGCTGTTTGGGTGGTGGTCGATAGGCTAACCAAGTCGGCTCACTTCTTGGCAATCAAGAAGGGGGATGGTGTGGATGAGATTGTGCAGATTTACATCAATGAAATAGTGAG
Organism: Raphanus sativus; assembly: GCF_000801105.2. NCBI lineage: Eukaryota > Viridiplantae > Streptophyta > Magnoliopsida > Brassicales > Brassicaceae > Raphanus > Raphanus sativus. Next base: position 23,570,089 of record NC_079512.1, on the reverse strand, counting down.
GTTTCATGGTGTGCCTGCAAGCATTGTGTCGGATAGAGATCCGAGGTTCACATCTTACTTTTGGCAAGCTTTCCAGAAGGCCTTAGGCACAAGAGTGCACATGAGCACAGCTTATCATCCTCAGACTGATGGCCAGTCAGAGAGGACGATTCAGACATTGGAGGATATGCTAAGGGCCTGTGTTTTGGACTGGGGAGAGACCTGGGAGAAGCACTTGCCTTTGGTAGAGTTTGCTTACAACAATAGCTTTCATACAAGCATTGGTATGTCACCATATGAGGCTTTGTATGGGCGGCCATGCAGGACACCATTGTGCTGGACCCAAGTGGGGGAGCGCAGCATGATTGGTCCTGAGATTGTGGAGGAGACCACAGAGAAGATCAAGTTTGTCAAAGAGAAGATGAAGGAGGCTCAGGATAGACAGAAGAGCTACGCGGACAGGAGGAGGAAGCATCTTGAGTTTGAGGTTGGTGACCTAGTGTATCTCAAGATGATTACCTTCAGAGGCAGGACCAGGGTTTCTGGAAGAAGGAAACTGGATCCTAGATACTTGGGTCCATTCAGGATCACAGAAAGGGTGGGCGCAGTGGCATACAGGTTGGAATTGCCATCAGCAATGGATGCATATCACAATGTGTTCCATGTGTCCCAACTAAGGAAGTGCCTATCCGAACAGGATGTGGTGTTGCCTGAGATTCCCAAAGATCTTGGTAAGAACTTAACCTTAGAGACAAGGCCGGTTCGAATCGTAGATAGGGCAGAGAAGGCAACAAGGAAGAAGACAGTACCTATGATCAAAGTAGTGTGGGAGAGTAATGGCAAGGACATCATCACTTGGGAAACTGAAGCAAGGATGAAGGCTGAGTACCCTGAGTGGTATGACCAGTATGTTGGTGAAGATGCACTTGGTCTGGATTCGAGGACGAATCCCTATCAAGTGGGGGAGACTTGTCATGTCCCCGATCCTAGATAGGATCGGCCGGATGGACCATGGTGCAAGGAGATGCACCAAATCAGGTCAAGTGACCTATGGCAAAGTGTATCATGGTCCGGGGAAGTTGGTTAAGGGTATCAGAGGCTGAGACTTAACCAAGGCGAGGAAGGTTCAAGCTTATGGAAGCTGGACAAGGGTTTAGACAGCTGGTCGGAGTGTGAAACAAGCTCGGGCAGCTAAGAAGAAGTGTGAGGGAGCTCACAGTAGCTCACAAGAGTTCTGGTCAGCTCCAGTAGCTGGAGTGCTAGCTCACTCAGCTGGTGACAGTAGTGGTCAGCTCATCTCAGCTTGGAGGAGTGTTAGGAGTTGAGATGGTGTGACCGGACCATGAGCGGTTATGGTCCGGTGGGATGTGGTGCGGTCCGGATGGGACCAGGGGTGTTTGGTGGTGCAGCCAGGCACTTGGCAATGTGCCAGAGGGTGAAGATCGATGCATGGGAGCAGTTGAGAGGCAGTTGAGGAGCGGTTGGGCCGAAGGGATGCGGTGATTCCCACATGTGCCCATTCGGCCATTCACTCGCGCCCATTCGCCCAAAAACAGTTACCCACGCCTTTGTCTATAAATATAGACCTTGGGCATCGATATTCATCATCAGACAAAGTGGGGAAACTCTGCCAAAATTGCCAGAGAATCCAAGAGAGAAAGAGACCGGCGGTTTTACTTGTTGGCCGTGTGAGTGTGGTGGTGAATTGTTCTTGACCGGCGACCAAGGAAGAGTTGTGGGAAGGAACCGTGTGAAGATGGATACAAGAGGAACCGAGAAGGCTAGTGGGAAGGATCAGAACCCATCATCGGCCACTCCTAAGGTTAGTGATGCTAACCACTTACCATCGCCATGATCCGTGTGTCCGGATGGATGGTCCGCATGGACCAAGTGATGTTGGTTGCATCCGTTCTCCCTTCTCTTCCATTCTATCTCTTTTATTACATATATTGATGTTGTCCGTGGGTTTAAACTCATGGTCGGACCCTCAGGGCATGGAGTGTTCAGTGAAATCTCTCCATGGCCTTGGTTGGGCATGTAAGGTTGGATCTCCTACTTCCGGTTGAGGTTTGGGGATTCTGACTTCATATATCTCTTAATTGGGATTTTTCATGAATTATCATGATGAAAGGATAATTTTATATCACTGATTTAGAGATGGTAAGTTATGGCCATGGGGGCGGGTCTAGGGTGAGATCGGTATGATCCGGACCTGTTCTGTGGATTCTGACTTGACCATTCTCTTAGTTGTGAATTATCATGATTTATCATGGTGTTTGCATAATTTTTAGAGACCTATCCGAGTGGGTCAAGGTTTGGGACAGAAACTAGTTCTAAGGGACTTAACCATGCATTGCTAGACTTGTTGCTAGGATATCGGTTTGATTGTGTATTTGATGGGTTTTATATGATTGCAGGATCTGGTCAGGATCGTGGGAAAGCCAAGGAGCTGTGAAGACTCAAGCTTAGGATGGATGTGTGATGTGTGTTTAGATAGTATTGAACTTATGATAGCCTATTGTGCAAACTGATTGATATTACTACATTGTATGGATCACATGGTTTATATTAATAAAATGAATGTTTATCTTAGCTTCCGCATTGCTTATAAGTTGAATATGAACCTCAGATCACTTGAAAATGACTTAGAAATATTGGGACATTAACCGGCCAATTGCACTTAGATGATTAGGTTAAGGCCGCGGATCAGTTGGGTCTTAGGATCCAGGTTCGGGTCTTACATAATCAATGCTTCGGAACTAAGAATAAATTCGATTTTTAAAATATGTGATTTCTATAAATTATTGGAGGCAATTTAAAGTGAAAACTCAAATTTCATTTTGATAGTGCTTATAAGATATAACTTTCTGGATTACTGGCCCAATTCTAACCTTCAAATGGAGAATCATCTTTGCCCACAAACAAAACTGTCTTATTTTTTTTAACACAAAACAAAACTGTATTTATAAGACTTATTTCCTCACTTCTTTATACCTATTACAATTTTATTTTTATTTTTCTATGTCTTATGTATGCTTGGCAGCATATAATAAAATAGTGTGGATTATACACTGCTTAACTACCGTATGAAAGTTATTTTCGTGCAAGTCAAGATTTGCATTTTTGGAGTTCTTTTTTTTCACTTCTTGATGCATATTACTATCTGGTTTTTTCTTTTCCATGTCATATCTCATATGCATGATAATATATTGCGGTTATTGAAGGAGAGCATAATCATCAAAATCGAGATCGATAGAATAAAATGGTATCAATTAATAATCATCGAAATCGTCAGGATTGGGTTTAGGAGAGGTTAAGATGGCTGTATAGAGCCTCAATTTATCTTCTCCTAGTGACGCACATCTCGACAATGGTCTCCTCGGCCTTATGAACGACAGTGACGTCAAAGTTAACCGATGCTTGTACCTAGCACATTAACAAGAACCATTTAATTATCTTTATGTAAATTTATTCACACATAATTCCGATCAAAAGAACAACAAAATATGAGTTTTTTATTTTGTTAAGAAATATATTTCTTAAACTAACATTTTTTTTTTGCTTCAGAAGATACTAAAATTCCAAAAATCAATTAATGTGGTTGTCTTATTGTTTGGAATTTTTTTTATCAAGTTGCTGTATTTTTGGAAGACAACATTAAAAACGATTATTATCGAAATCACACTTTTCCTACATTGTATAAAATTGTAATTGGAAATCTTTTTGCAAATTATTTAAACTGTTTTTAAAGGAGATGTATATATTCAAGAAATGAGACGTACCTCCTCCAAGCGAGCTGAACCGCAACTGCGGCCCAAGTTCGCCACCCGGGAGAATAATAGCGGGCACTGCGTTTGACTTTCTCGTTGACAAAAGTGTAACGGAAATGTTGAGTCACGTACTTAACGTCTTCAGCGTCGAGGCCAAATGCTTCGGTGGTCTCGAGCGTTACAAGCGTTGATGAAGACGGCGGTAGCCTCTCAACGAATGGTCGTCGTAGACACCATGTGAGAAGCTCGTCACCGCTAAAATTACCTGGACCTAACATGCAACAGCTTTTGACACCGTCTCTTAGTAACTGACTACTCTGAAGATGGCCTCTCACTACAAACAACATTCTCTGCACTGCATCTCCTTCTTTCTGGATCTATATGCATTTTCAAACATTTTTACTTTGTGTTCACTAAACTATATGGCTTCACAAATTGAAATAAATAATCATTAAATTAGTTAAAGATACTTACGGTTTCTCCTTTTGTGTAAATGAGAGACTTCACGCGGTCGCATATATTCTCAAGCACCAAATCATCCATATGCTGAAACAACGGAACCTAAAAAATGCATATACTCATGACATCAGTGATTATTAATTATTTAGCTAACTTCATCTCTTCGATCAACGAATATTAATCGTGATGATTAATCTGACCTGCCGGACTAAGTCTAAACAAAGATGGTACTTGATGTCTCTCCTAAGACCTTCTGGAAGGTTGTGAACCATTTCACACTCGTCTACACCGCGCATAGCGGCCCATCTCTGCCGCTCGTAGTTGCGAACTCGTTGCCTAAACCCTAATGGTAAATGTCTCTTCTTCATCCACCACTCTATGTTCCTCATTTTCAGGTGCATTGCTTGCTTCTTTGAAGTTGTTGCATGTAGAAATACCTACATTTGTAAATTATAGAAAAATTATAATTCCTTAAGTTATGATATCTCAAAATAAATTACAAGAGAATAACCTAGTGCAATTACCTTTATGTTACCGATCAACATGGTAACAAGAAGAAGACCACTTGTTAGAACTATTATATTGAAGACAACCTCAGACCATTCTGTTGTGCTCTCCAAATTCCCAAATGTGCTGGTGAATTATATCGATCAAAAAATAAATTTAACGTTTTTATTTGATTTTCTTTCTATAAGTTAAACTAAATTCACACAAACAAAACTAAAATCTGAACAATACCTGAGAGTCATGAGACCCCAAAAAATAGGGAAAAGGATTTTCTCCAACCGGCTTTCATTGCTCACAAGTTGAAGGGTCCATTGATAAGCACCATATGTGTAGTCGGTATCGATATCTAAGCAAACGGATCGTGCTTCGTGGTTTCGTGCCCAAGCCAGTCTAGCCCTGTCAAGAACCATCTCGGTCGTGCCATAGTACACCGGTTCCTTACATGACAACATCCTTAGATCGCATCCCATTGTGTTTTCACATTGCTCTTTAAGACATTTCGCTGATCTTTGGACCCCTAACAAGTACCAACATGCTCCTGCTGCCTGCAGTTCATATTACAAGTAAATGGTAACGAAAATAATTGGAAAACCAATAGATCTTTGCGGTCTGACTAGTTGAATAATGATCACAATAATATACGGTTATGATTGAGTTGGAAGATCTAAGAAATTCTCATACGATGTTAATTAAAAGCTGATGGGGACAAATAAAAGTGAAAACGTAAATTTATGTATTTGGAAAAAGAAGCTAGTGATTGCAAAATTTATTATTCTAACCTAGTCTTTCTTATTTAATCATACCTAAAACGAATGCAAGTGGTGTTTAGTGATAATCATACCTTCCTCCTAACAAATCTTTTCTTATTTTGGCATTTTCTGATAAATTTCTCTTTCAAAAAGACTCCCAGGGAAAAGGAAAAGGTCCATGTGATGCTATTTTAGGTAACAAATAAATAATCTCCAACAAAAAACTACTAAAATATAATTATATGGCACCTTAAAATCAATACTTTTCCAAAAATTGGTAATTTATAAAAGAAATTACCTACACACACTAGTACAAAAAAAACTGAAATTTATAAAAGAAAATCGTAAACATGCATTACTATATATTACTTGAAATTTATAATCTGTTGATGAACATATTGAACACCGAGCATATAACTAAACTTGTTAACAACTGTTCAAAAAGTCTAGACACAACAATAAAAGCTTACATTGAGATTCACTTAATTAGGCTTAAACTAGCTCAATTATGTTATCTAATCGTTAAAGTGATAATCAGAAATTAAATGGTATCACGTATTTTAAGCAAGAAATCTGTTTTTATCAAAACACTTACATGTGCGGCGACGAAATAAGCGACCATGTTGAGTGCGATTCCCCACCAGACGGTGCCGAAAATGTAACCTGACAGAGTAGCATTTTGACGGAGATGGCGAATGGAGTGGTAAATCTTCGGTAGATATTGGAAGAGGAATGTTAAAAGCAAGATTGACACCACCAACGTCACAGAGCCTCTTTTTAGAAGAGAAGGTATCACCACCCACAACACCACCTGCTCTCATTTTCAAAAATAATTTGTAATTAAATTATTCAAACAAAAGAACAATAATGTACCATACGAAAAGAAGACTGAAAACGAATATGTATTATTTCATTTGGTCCACCCACGAACATGATTAGGTCTGTCTAAGTAAGACTTATTTCAGACCAGATAAGTAGTTGGATTTGAGATACTTTTCCTAGATTAGTCAATTAATTTTAGTTCAGTACAAGATTTGATTACTATGTTTGTGCCCTTTCACCAATGTTAGTAATTGTTACAAGAAAAGCAAAGAAATCTTTTGAAAAAAAACTGAAAAGCAAAAATAAAATTCATTAGTTAATTGTAGAAAGTATTACTCGCTAATCGCTATGTATAGTAAACTCTGCATTTGCATTGACTAAAAAGTGTTTATATAACATTAAACATTGGTCTTGGGTCCTCGACGACTAACATAGTGATATAACTCAAATTTTAGCAAAGCCTAGTAATACTAGGTATTATTTTCACTTTTATGAAATATATTAAATGTTTGTAACTATTGAATGCATTTATCTTAGTAAAATCTTCTTTATAATAAGTTCGATATATAGAGTCTCTCTGGTAAACTATGTGTTTTTTGGCTTTGTTTTATTCTCTCGCTAATAAATATATTTATTTGGCTTGTTGTTAAAATAAATAATTTTAGAACGCAAATGTATAATACTTTTATATTGATATTTTAAACAATGTGATATATTTCTATATTAATTAAATATTTACATTGTAATTTATTTTTTATATAAATAAACATATTTGTGTAGTCTCGAAAAAATTGACCAGTACCTAAATGGGTACCCAAATATTTATTTCTAACGGATTCCGTAAACAAATAAAAAATATTTTATGTGTTTGGCTAAATTAAGTGAAATATAAAATTTTATTCAGTAATATTTGTAAAATATTAATAGTGATCAATATATGAATATCGATTTGTTTCAATAAGTTTTGGAATTGTACTTAATGAATTTAAATTGATTTGAAATGCAGTGGTAGAATATGTAAATAAAAAAATACAAAAAGGAAGTACCTAAAAAGAAATATCAAAACCCAAAAAATATATACCCGAAAGAAACGACCCGTACCTAAATGGATATATGAATGTATATGCCTAACTGATTTTGTAAACAAATAGAAAATATTTTTATGTGTTTGGCTAAACGAAGTTAAATAGAAATTTTTTATTTACTAATATTTTTACAATATTAGTAATGATCAATATATAAATATCGATTTGTTTAGATAATTTTTGAAATTTAATTAATTAATTTAAATTGATTTTAAATGCAATGGTAGAATCTATAAATAAAAAAACACAAAAAGAAGTACTAAAAAGAAATTTCAAAACCCAAAAAAATCTATCCCTGAAAGAAACGGCTCATACCTAAATGGGTATCCGAATGTTTATGCCTAAATGATTTTGTAAAAAGATAAAAATATATATATTTTTATGTGTTTGGCTAAAATAAGTAAAATATTTTTTAATAATAATTTTACATATTAATAATGATCAATATATGGAGACATCAATTTGTTTAGATAAGTTTGGAATTATAATTAATTAATTTAAATTGATTTTAAATGTAGTGGTAAAATCTGTAAATAAAAAAAATTATAAAAAGGAAATACCTAATTTTTTATAAATGCAATGACTAAATGTGTAAATAAAAGGAAGTAAATATACTGCTATCCATGTTTCCAAACAATTCTTATTTAATATTGTTATCCATGTTTTCAAACAAACCTCATTTTTAAACTGCAATCCATGTTTCCAAACACACTGAATGTTTAAAATTCTATCCAAGTAACCAAACAAAATGATTTTGTACTTGAGTTTTAATAAGATAGATTTGGTAATTCGCTAAGAAAAATACGGTATATATATAGATGATCGTCCAACTAAAGCTTAACATATAGTTTAATTTGCGCGATTTCTTAGTTTATTAATAGCTCAGAAGAAGTTATCTCTCTAGCTAGTGCATTTAATTTATTGTATATACTAAAGTAAAAAATAATATAATTTGCTTAATAAATAAGAAGAATTAAATTATTGGAAATATTTTGTTTTTTTGTAAATAGAAAAAATTAAAATACTGGTCTAGTAACCTGAGGTAGTGGTAAGATGACGAAGAGATCGAAGAAGAAACCATTCTTCTTAACGTAAGGTGGAGCAACTCTCGCACGTACACGTGTCCCATCTCCTTTGTTAATATCGCCGTCGCTATCTCCGCCGGGATAAGGCCACCGGCGAGAAACCTTGAACTGAACCAAAATGTTCCATAAGTGCAAAAGATCGGTCATGGAGCGTAACGCAGTGACGGTGAGAGCGAGCCAACCGTCGACGAGCAGACACATACACGCGTCGTTTACCGAGAGGGTGTATAGGAAAAGTGGGTCCACGAAAAGGCCCGTCGCGCACACGAGGAGAAAGACTCTGTTCCATTCTTGAACCAGTTTGGATCTCGGGTCAAGTATTCGACCCAGCATCATCCATTTATTATAGGAACCCCATGACCCGTTTCTTCTTCCTCCGCACGTGACCCCAACACGTGTCTCTTCTTCTTCTTCCTCCTCCTTTTCCTCGGGTTCTTCCATCTCTTCTTCTTCCTCGTCCGTGTAATCTTCGTCTGAGTAATATCCTAAGCTGCTTGAAGCACGTGAGACGCGTGATGCGCGTGTGAATTCTTGCTCGGTGGCCATGGTAAGTACTACCGCATGCAACAGAGAGAGAGAGAGAGAGAGAGAGAGAGAGAGAGAGAGAGAGAGAGAGAGAGAGAGAGAGAGAGAGAGAGAGAGAGAGAGAGAGAGATATTAATAGCTTAAATTGTGAAGCTCTTCAATGGAATTAAGTTGTGGAGAAACATACGTTGCCTTAACTGGCGAAGAGATGTCAGAGTGCTACTCAATTTACTATTATACCCTCGTGAGTTTTTGTTTTTTTTTTGTTTTTTTTGTTTTTGTTTTTGTTTTTGCTTTGTTTCTTGTAATTATCACGTTATTTATGGGTTATATACGTACTTATTAGATTTAACAGTAAATAAGTACAGTGGCTTAGTATGATGCGGAAACAAAGAATATACGTTTTCTACATAGCTAATTTATAGACACAAACATTCATATATCAAAACATGAAAAAGGAGGAATCAGAAGAGGATATCATTGGACAACAAAAAGGCTAGTTGTAGCTAGTCTTTTAAAGTTGATAATAGTTCGAGCTATTTTAGATTAAATTGAGACGGCGGGTCGAATCTGTCATTTGACAACCTTCCAATATTATAGGGTAAAAATACTTAGTTTTGTTATTTCATTCGCCATCGAAGTTTTTTTCCCCTTAAAGATTTTGAACTCTATTTTGTAGAAGTCTCTGTAGTTTGTACTATACTAGAAGCAAACAAAGATTTAGATGGGGACTATATATATCCTTGTCGATTCAATAATGTACAATATCATTATTGACCCTTTTATATTAGTAATAAATGGAAATACAATCGAAGCAAGATAGACTTGCACCATAAGATGATAAGAAATGCACCAAAATGCATGTGAATTGGAGAAAAGCTATATATAAATGCATGTCAGTATGTGTGCATAAAAATAAAATGCGTAAGCTAATTTGAATGGAATTGAATAACACAATACGTTACTCTCTGGCCCTCTCTCTCTTACTCTTGACCTCTCTCTTATTGTTGTTGAATTTTCTACTAGTAAGACGAAAAAGGTAAACCTGTTATAAATATTGTAGTGATGTCCATATGGAAAGTCCTAGATATACTTGTTCCCCACTCCAAGTTAAGCTTTGTCTCCAAGCTATTGTATCATATATAAGGAGATCATTATTTATGGAATAAGATACACCAATTCCTCTCTTCTCTTGTCTTTTCTTTCTTTACTTTATAACACGTTATCAGCACGAATCTCTAATATTGAGTTAATGAAGCTTTAGTCGATGACATCGATTCTCCCTCATCCGAGGTAATAAATCGTCCGATCTTTGATGCGATCATGTCAACTTATAAGCTGATGCTCAATCTCATAATGATTACGTTCATATATGTTCGTATGAATGATTTTAATATTTTTACTGCACAGTGCTATTTAGTGATTTACTTTAAGTTTATAATTGCTTATATATGTTGTTGCATCACTCGTTTATTGTTGATCTCATTATTGGGTTAACATCTTTATATGCTTATGGCTTTTATAAGACCTATCTCACGACTGATTCAACTTCAGTTGAATATATATGCTTATTTTATATTAGCCATACGTTTGAAATTATATTTAATATGCATAGAATACATCACGTTAAGTTGAATCTGACTGATTGCATATAATACTATTTGTTTGTGACTCACCGTATGTGTAATATTATTTTATAGTTGAGGGCATGTTCTGTTTAAGAATTATTACATATTGGATTTAAAGGTCTTCGTATGAAGAAAAAAAAAAAGGTATAAGGATTATATAGAAACGTGTATAAGGACTGTATTATTACATATTGGAATTATTACATATTAGAATTGTTTAAGTTTATAAGTGTGACTTTAATTGCTGAACGAATCTACTGATATGGTATTTTTCTTTTTGGTTTGGCAAATCACTAGTCTGAATTAGTTTGATAAGTCATTGGTTATGTCTATCTTGCTTTTACTAAGAATATAATTGTAGATGGATATATAGTTATCATCGTGATGCTAGAACGCATATGCTTATTCAAACGTACTCGTTATTACGATTACTGCATACGAAATATTGATACATGTTTCATTCTCTTAATATGTTTTGATAAAACATGCTTTATGGGTTATTTTTTATTGCTTTAAATTATCAAACGAGTGGTTGTATTGTTCTATCAAGTTAGTGTTTTTTTTTTTTTTTTCCATCAAAAACATTGAAGAAGTGGGCCAAGCCCAGATTACAAACAAAGGCTTAAAGCCCAATACATAAACCCGTCTTTCAGCCCAACCGGCAGGCTACACAAACAAAGGTAAAGGCCCATGGCCCAACACCCAAACCCAAACGTCGACCGCGTGATCTCGACGCGTGCGTCTAGCAGACAGATGGCGTGACACGTGGGTGTATCTACACCGTCAGAACAGATCTCGTCACCATCCCTCACCAAAACCGACACCGCCGCAAGAAAACCACCGGAATACGACCCCCAACCTTCGATTCGTCAGAGCACAAACCCGCCGTGCCTCAGACTGAACCGTCTCTGATCCTCCAACCTCGTCTACTCGTCGGACAGACGATCGAGAGACCTCCGATCTAACTCGGAACCAAACCCTAAAAAGCCCCAACCTTAAAAACGTAAAACAACGCTACCCTAAAAGCCGGCGACGAGAAGCTGCGGTAGCCTTCCTTTCCCGGAAGGTTCCAAGCGCACGAACCGAGAAACCACAACCACCAACAAAACATCAAAGTTTCCACTAAAGGTCAAAAGAACAAGACCAAACTAAAGCCGACAGAGCCAGACTGAAGGAGCCTCCACTCTCCGGCGACCAAGACCGGCGGCGGCGAAGCTGAAGGAACCTTCACCTCCCGGAGTAAAGCCGGCGTGGACAGAGCTACGCTAGCCTCCATCACCCGGAATCAGCCCTTGAACATGCAAGCTTGTCCGCTCACGCCGAGAGCCCCCACATAGACGCGTCCTCCCTCCAAGCGAAGAAACACACCGGAGAGATGTCCCAAACCCAGAGCTCGGACAAAGCGTATAGTGGTAAGCGACGAGATGGACAGCAAAAGAAGACTCTTAACCAAAGAAAAAGATTCCGGCGCCGGCACGGACGCTCACGCGCCGGCCGGACGCCAGAACTACTCAGATCGCCTTTCTCTCTCTTTTCTCTCTCTTTCTCTCCTCTGTTTCTTTCATCAAGTTAGTGTTATGATTGATATTAAATATTAATGTTCACTAACATAACAGCCATGTTTCCATGAGCAATTTATTTTAATGATTCAGGATTATATATGTTTTTGTGAAAGACAAAATTTTAGACGCGATTCTAACCACTTGCGAAACATGAAGTGTTTCTAATATGTCAGGTCTACAATCTCCAATTCATGTCATCCTCGTTGAGATAAGTTCTATTGATCATGCTCAGTATACATTCATGTTATTAAATTTGATTAGATGTATTAATTTGCACATGACATCTGCTATATATATATATGTATATATTTTTTTTTTTTGTTTAGAAAATTGATTGAAAAGTAATCAATATAAAGATGATTAATAGTATGATAGTACGATTTAATAAATGTTATAATAGTAAACAAAAAAAAAAGAAGGATGAATAGGATTTATCACTCATAGTAAAATGTTAATAGTAATATAATCTGATATATATACTGATATACATATGTTATATTTTATTATCATTGTATATATAAGAGTATTAAGTTTAAGGTTTGACCTTAAAAGATCCATACGTCTTGGAAAATAATCTAAAAAGGTATTATCACCTGAATGTGATTACCTAAAGCTCATTATGCATTTTACAAGACCTGAAGTCTGTAAATAAATCTCAACTATATTAGATGTTAAGTTTAAAAGTAAAATTTCTCGAAGAAACTTTTACACAAACAATGTGTCCAGTAGACATATGATTGAGAAAAGAAATTAAAAAAGTTTATATTATATTTTGTCTCTTTGAGACTGATAAAAATAATGAGCTATTGATATAATCACGTCTAATTGATTATGAACCATTCTCCTGAAGAGAAATATGACATTGAAAAAAAAAATCCACAAAATAGTATTGGTCAAGAAAGTGATCATAGAAGTGGTTGTAGACGTGAATGTGGATATAAATAAGGTCAAGACCAATGAGTTTCTTTTTAGAACTCAAATTCTCACTTGAAGTTGAGAAAATAAAGATGGTAATAAAGAATAGATAAAGATGAAAGAAAATTATTGTGAGTACAATACAAGTAGTATAAAGCTTGTAGAAAGTTCAAGAAGAGGATATATATGAATGCTCCTGAAGAGTACATAATATTATTGCACATAAGAATGCAATTTAAAATCCTTAATGTATTATATTCTTATAAGTCTCAAAAGTAAGAAGGATCTAAGAAAGAGTACATGGCCCATGTAAGGCATCTTGTTGATTCTAATATGAGATTCAATCGAGATTGATAAACCTGTAGTGATATCATCTCGAAGGGAAGAGTTAAAGAATCTCATATTTTATAATAAGTGAAACATCCAGAAGATTATGTTTACACTAAAAGTTAGATTGATGAATCTTTCTCAAAGTAAATCTATGAAATTTTGAGACAAGTTATGTTTAGATACTAAGCAGAGGAATTCACTTCCAAAAATATTTCTCAAGGCAGTAAAACCATTTTAGAAAAAGTATCTACATCCTCTTATATATTGTACTACACAAAGATTAGTGTAATGAAGATATATATAGAGTAAACCAGAAGTTTACAAAATACTTGGCATGAACCAGTTAGACCATTTTGGTTCAGTGATGATGCGAAATGATACATAAAGATTTATGTGAATATTCATTGAAGAACCAGAAGATTCTTGTGAATAATTTCACAAATGTTTCTTGCTCATAAGATAAAATGAAAATACGGTTTTCACCAGCCAAATGAAGTTATTGGCATGAATAAAGGAGATGTTGGTGGACTGATCATCCACTATGCATCTTTATTGGTGAATTCACGTCTAAGTCTTTGACGACTATAAAAAAAATTCACTGGGATAAGTGTTAAATATTTTGAGCAACATTAATTTGCATCAAGCCAAAAAGTAATCATTAATTCTCCCCATCATTGGTATTGGGTCAGAAACCAACCATTTTCATCTAAGAATGTTGGATGGCGATATACATTCCAGATGCTCCACCACAGAGCTTAAAATAAGATGAGTTTTCAAATGAGGTTGGTAATATATGTTGGATATGAATCTCCATTGATACTTAAGCATCTATAGTCATCCCCGAAGGATATAAACAAGGCTCGATATGAATGCTAAATACTGAATTAGTATTTCCAACATAAGGAGGAGAAAATAAAAAGCTGGAGAAGAAAACAAGTTGAATGGAATTATCATTGATCCTCAGACTAAAGAAAAAGTGAATCAGAAATCTAAAAGATAATTCTATAGCTTAGTAAATCAGTTGCCAGAAGCAACTAATGACCCTAATATAGTGTGACCAAGTCACATATACCAGCTATAAATGCTCTAAATAAGAATTGATGTTCCAGAAGAATAATATCAAACTGCCAGTTACGCCTGAAGCGTAGTAGACATATTGGTTCCAAAGATAAAAATCCTCGTAAACGAAAAGGAGCATACATTAATAATGGTCAAGAGGAATAAGAGTTTTTGAATGATCTCCAGAAGAGACATTAAACATGACTGAAAGAAATTCAGGTACCTGAGACAACAAAGAGATCTCAATAAATTATGTCATGTATGAAATAAAATGGAACCGATAAGAAAATCGACGTCGATAATATTTATGCATGCAAAGTAGCAGTTGATATGATGAATAAGAAAGAGGATCATGAAATAAAGTCTATTGAAAAGTGTACACACAAAAATGATTGGCCAAATCATAAAGAAGTAATAGACAAAAGATACAAACTCTTGTTAAAGAGAGATGTATTTGGACCAGTAGTCCATACACTAGAAGGTGTAAAATAAATGGGATAGAAATGTGGTTGCACCAAAGTAAGATCAATATGAAATTGATTGTGAAGAGACATAGTCTCATATGGTAGATGCAACTACTTTCAAGTTTCTTACTAGTCTGGCAATAAAGGAAGAACTTGAACTATACAACCCATTGGAAACTGATAATCCCTAAGAGATATAATCCTTGAAGGATTGATGATATCAAAATTATATTCCCAAGAACTCTAGCTATTCAATCGAAATATGTTTTATGGGATATGTGAAATATTAGAAGTTAATCAGTACATCCATTTGTATTTATCAAGAAATTATGAATCAATAGAATCATTGATTTGAATAAAATCCAAACTCTTGAAGAGTTATAACAAATTGTTTGTTTGGAAGAAAGATCTTGAAAAGACTACATTGTTATGTGTTCCAAACTAGACATCTAGAATAAGAGATGTTATCTTAAAAGATCTTTAAATATTTTAAGATGATCATATATATGACTGGTCCTGAAGTACCATACTTAAAACAAGCTATGTTTTACATATGATAAGACTGCAATGACTTGCAGCAGAGACCATAGCCGTGGACATGTGTATGACTGAGATCAGCACGCCCTAAGTGACATATAAGATGATCACAGAGATAGAAAAAGAGAACCATTAAGGCTCACGCCAAAGACCATACAATCAAAGGTCATATCCGGTTCCATTCAAGTCCAATCATCCATGAGAGATGAATAATATGCCAACCCAAAACATGATATGGTTTTGAGGTATCAACTATCATTATGCATAGTTATAGCAAATGGTAAAGATGGTCATGAGACGCCATCAAAGAAAAGTTGGACTGCGATGTTTAAGTAATAAGATTACACTGTGGGACTGAAATGTAAGCACGAGCTCTTATGATTGCATCAGTGGATAAAAGGGAATCATAATGGTCCAAGGTATTGGAATTAAAGCCATACAAGTCCCTTGCCATAAGTTATTTAAGCAAGTTATTATTCTCTTTCATAACTGAAAGATGTAATTTCATATGACAAGAAAGAAAGTCATAATAATAACTTTTATAGTTATGAATGAATAACTCGTATGTACGAGGTGAATGTCCAGGAGACTGTATGTAAGATGTTTGGTTTGAAGTCTAAATAGACCAAGAAATTATTAGCTATATCAAATGAGAATTTTGGACCAGAAGTCCATAGGTCTTGAATACTCTAATAGAAAGAGTTTATTATGATATTCTAATTTCAAAGGAAATTTATTTGATTGAAATGCATATCCTGAAGATATTGTTTTCAGGGGAAGAAATATTGAAATGTGTATGGTTGTACTCTTTTTCCTTATCATGGTTTTTATCCTATTTGGTTTTCCCATGAAAAGGTTTTAACGAGGCAACAAAGAACACACAAATGATACACACCAGAAAGGAGTATTTGAAACTCTAATGCTGATTTAAAGTCTTTGAAAGCAAGAGAATCGAAGAAAATGATCAAGTCATAGGAGGACTCAAGCACTGCAGAAGAACGGTGATATTCGTGTCCTACAAATTGGCTGATTTATTCATCAAGGCGGTACTCTCAGCTACTTTCGAGAAGTTAGTTCACCTGATCAGATTACATCATCTCAAAGATCTCGACGAATGTACACATGAGGGGAAGTCATTACGCGCTGCACTCTTTTTCCCTTAACCATGGTTTTTCCCATTGGGTTTTCCTGGTGAGGTTTTTAACGAGGCAGCATCTACGGCGTTTTAAAAGCACTTCGACATATTGGACATCAAGGGGAAGTGTTATAAATATTGTAGTGATGTCCATATGGAAAGTCCTAGATATACTTGTTCCCCACTCCAAGTTAAGCTTTGTCTCCAAGCTATTGTATCATATATAAGGAGATCATTATTCATGGAATAAGATACACCAATTCCTCTCTTCTCTTGTCTTTTCTTTCTTTACTTTATAACAAAACCAATTATATAGTTTCAATAGATGCATAAGCGCTTCGTAGTCATTAATTAGGCCTTATTGTATTTAGTGTAATCCTCTCTTTAAGCAGAGCCGGTCCTAGCATAATAGAGAGTAGAAGCAAATTAATAAAATATGGCTGGTGACGAAGGGCTTCGAACCCGGATTGTCTGCACGCAATTATTTTCCTCCTTTATGAACCACTAGACTAAGAAGACTTTTGACAATTTTGTGGCTGATATTTTAATTATTTAAAAACGGCTGGAAGCATGTGCTTCATCCACTTGGTCCAAGGGCCGGCTCTATCTTTAACCGGCTCTATCTTTAAGTTTATAAAAGAAGATAGATTCTTAAACATGGAGTTTATTCATCGAAAATCAATACTCCCTCTGTTTCAAAATGTAAGTAGTTCTACTAAAAAAAATTGTTTCACATTATAACTAGTTTACATATTTTATTGTATCTTTCTCATTTATTTGATACTGTTACCAATAAAATAATGTTTATTTTCTTTTAATTGATTGAAGTGATTGATTAAATGATATATTTTTCAGTAATTATTTTCTAAATATTTGTGCTTTTAAACAGAATTATTTATAATTAGAAGCGGAGAGAGTAAACAATAGAAAAAGTGGATGATAGAAGTTATGTGTTTGGCTAGAGTCACATGAAATTGTTCATGTATTTTGTTTGGTTGTTAAGTGTTTTTTGAATTGAGATTTCTTTGTTTACTAGATTCCAACATATTAATTTGTCATTTCTTATAATATGTACATCTCTTGCATATGCAATTCTAACTATCACTCTCGAACGTATCCCCACCTCAAATTCTCTTCTCCCTCTTATCTCTCTTTCATTATATAAAAATATTGGGAACGTTGCTCTATATATATTAGCTGTATTCTACAAATTTTATTAATTTTGTTTTTAAATAAACAGTTGACATATATTCTATTGGGCATATCCTGTTCCCTAAATTATTGTAAATGATGGGTATATTGGTTTAGTTGTGGTACGCTTTGGTTTGGTTAATTTGAATTTTATCAAATTCAATCCAATCAAAACTAAAGTTGTTTAGGTTTGAGTTTGGTTTGGGTTTAGTTTGATTATGTTAGGTTTAAATTTAGTTTGATTCACTTTATTATGTTTCAGTTCGATTGGCTATAAAATTTGTTAGTATTAGTTTGATTAAAATCTAACTTAATTATCAAAAGTGGGGATAAAATAGACACTTTGTTAGCTAAATCCATTTCTAAAACAATGTATATAAAACATAAAAAATATGAATATTAGGTTTATCTCTTTCATAATATGATTTAACTAAAAACATATTTTCACTAAAATCTAAAAGAATATTTGCATCTACCATAGTCTTTATTGATTATAGATGAACTTATCAGGATTAAACTTAGACAATATATATAATAGTACTATTTGCATCAGTGGATACTTAAAAACTATAGAAGTTAAGAAAAAAGGAAAACTAAACTTTAACTAAACAATTTTACAGTATGTTAATATATATATATATATATATATATATATATATATATATATATATATATAAGAGAAAAGGAAAACTGAACTTTAACTAAACAATTTTACAGCATGTTAATATATATATAGTATTTATTAATAAATAAAAATATTTTGGATTATCGGTTTGGTCCAGTTTAAAACCAAATCAAACTAAACTATTCGAGTTGAGTAATAAATGAACCAATTGGATTATGTAGAGAACACGGTTTAGTTTAATTCGGTTAATTTTTGGTTGGGTTAAGTCGATCCGGTTTGGTTTAGATTTTTTTGCCCACCTCTAGAATTAAATGTCCATCAATTATTATTATTTGTGTGGCACTGGAATAATTTGAAGTAATAAGATACATATATTATATATATATAATAAAATTATGATTTATTTATAACAATAAAGTACATTACAGCATGTGTTTATTCAATTTTTATGTTTAAAAGTTATATAAATATTTAAATATATGGTAAATGTTATAAATATTAACTACTAAACATTTAAATAATATTAAAGTATATAAAAGTTAAATCACCGTCAAGTTCTAGTTAGCAAATTAAAGTACATGTTTTGTATATGATGAGTTGCTTACCATGTTTGAACCAGCATAACAAAATAATGTACACAAATATATGGACCAAAAATCCTTTACCAATATTTATTTCCATAAATCTACTCCACAGATATAGAAAATATGATAACTTGGTGCGCAAGGCCGCCTCATACATGTATTAATGGAGGGTTTTACTTTTAGGTGGGGAATATGGAGTAACTTTTTTTTTTTCGCTTTAATCTCTCTGGCTATTTGCTTTACTAATATACATACATGTCTCTGTTTCTGAGTCGGCTCCGCCTTGGTAAACAGGGGTT
This sequence comes from Raphanus sativus, assembly GCF_000801105.2. NCBI lineage: Eukaryota > Viridiplantae > Streptophyta > Magnoliopsida > Brassicales > Brassicaceae > Raphanus > Raphanus sativus. Next base: position 23,550,779 of record NC_079512.1, on the reverse strand, counting down.
GGTGAGAAGAGCATCTCTTCTAATCTTCTCTAATGGTTTGTCATCATCTTCCTTACATCAAACCCCTCCTTGTAATATCATCGGCGCTAAACCTTGCGGAGAGGGTCTCGGGAAACTCATCATCAAGAATGCTAATGAACGTGACCCTACTGAGCTGGAAAAGAAAGTGCCTATGGATTTGGTGTATAATAATCATGGTAACGCTACCATCGTTGGGGCATCTCATGGCTGGATAGCTACTCTCAAGAACGACGAAATCTTGCGTCTCCAAGACGATCTCAACCCATATGCATCGTATACAGAACCGAAACACATCCTTCTGCCTCCTCTTGTAACCATGAGACATTGCCAAACCAAAATCATCACCAACGTGTCAATGTCCTCATCTTGTCCGGGTGATGATGAGAACTGTGTTGTGGCTGCTAAGTTCTTGGGAGCTCAGCTCAGCTTTTGCAAACCAGCCTCTCAGAGTAAACCCGAGTGGACCAACATGAGGATCAAAAACCCCTGTTTCTACTCCTCACGTGTCTTGTTCTCCAAGAAAGACGAGATGTTTCGCATTCTCGGATATGGAGGCCACCTCATCGGGTCATGGGATCCCCGCAAACCCAGCGAGGACCCCAAGTTGCAGACCTTGCATTTCCAAAAGATTCCTAAGCTTCCCAAGGCCACACGCGAGCTTATGGACTCGTGTTGCAAGAGCGAGCACTTGGTGGAGTCACCAACTGGTGAGACTTTCTTGGTTAAGATGTACAGGAAGACATCCGAGATCACAAAGGGTGGTATTGCAAAAATGAAGACGAGAGCTTTAATGGTGTTCAAGATAGATGAAGAAGGAAACGCTGATTACACTCAAGACATAGGAGATCTCGTCATTTTCCTCTCTGATTCTGAACCATTCTGTGCCCCTGCTGCTTCCTTTCCTGGCTTGCACTCAAACCACGTTGAGTTCTTGGAAGCTTTTAACGAAGTGGCGTATATCGATCTGTCTGGTCACGCTTTCATTAGCTATATTGATTCTCACTTCCCTGCTTACTATATTCCACCTCAAAATCTAGAAAAGTAGTTTGGAATCGATGGCTGAGTTTCTTACCACTTGGTGTTTGCTAAGTGCAGTTGTTTGTGTTCCTGTTTTTAATATGAATTTGAGACTGACTGGCGCAAACCAAGAGTGGTTTGCTTTATCGCCTTGAGGCCTTACCTCGGCCTTCTTGGAAGCGTTGGAAAATATTAAAATGTCCTGCAACCTGAAATTGTTTGATAATCTGTCATAAGTTAACCAACATTCAATAAAGAACTGTGAACATTATGTTACAGTATGTTTAGGTACCTTTCCCACATATTTCTGTCCAAACCTTTTGAGGATTTATCATCATAAATCCAGAGTAATCTCTACCTGCTGAAAGATTGAAACAGATCTCAGTCTTTCTTTGGTAACCGGCAATTCGCTGGTCGAAAGATTGAAACAGGTCTCAGCTGTTATGATGCATTTCAGGATATAAAAAAATTGGTTAGATTTTAAATGTAATTTTTTTTTGAAAACAACAAAACATTAAAATTTCAACCAAAATTGTAAAAATTATTTTTAGTTAGAAAATAAAAGTAGTATAAGATTTTTTTTTAAATAACAACGAATCATTTTGAAATTTAAAACGTTTTAAATATAATTTCAAATATATGAAAAGATATTTTAATTATAGAAAACGTTCTTTAAAAAACCTATAGAATTTTATTTTTAAAAAAATTAAACCAGTAGTTTATAAGAAAATTAGTTGTAAAATATGGAAAACGTTTTATTTATTTAAAACATTTTAAAAATGTTTTTATGTGGCACTAAAACGTTACAGAAAACATAAAAATAAAATAATACATTTAAAATCTAAAAATCAGTTTTTCATTAGAAAAACGTTTTTAGATTTGATTAAAACACAATAATATTTCTTTTTTTTTTTTTTTTTTTTTTTTGTCAACTGAATGATTATATTAATCTAACGGTCCGAGAAACTTAAAAAGTACAACCGAAGAAAAACTCAACGGCAACAAGCTGAAAAACAAACACTACAACAAGAGAGATAGATATGTTTAAGGAGTGAAGGAACCCAGAGAGATACTTCACTTGAGGTCCAAAAACTATTGTTTCATAGAACAATTGATGATAGTCGAAACGACGTTGATGCACCGTTGAGATTGGAATGTTGGCTGGCAAGAACTTTTGGTGAGAAGCTCCAGATCCGTATGCAACATACTCATCGAGGATATGAAGTCCTAACTGACTTGATTTGGCATTGAAACAACCATGATTAACTCTGAAACCGGCAAAACTCACTGAAGAGACTGGGTGAATCTCAAGTACAATGAAGAACATAACTATCCGTGAGGAAGATGATGAGACTAGGTGAGTCTCAAAAATACCAATACTTGCTTCAGAGCAGCCAATAGAGAGGAGGTTAACTGGATACGATGATACAGCCAGAACTTTGGTCAAATCAAAGCATCTAACACCAACATTACCGTGCCGGGGTACGCGAGCTTTTGTGAAACCGAGTCTGAAAGGCTGATTTACGGAACCTGTCAACTTGGAGATGAGGCATAGACCATCTGAGTTGTAGTTGAAGTACAGTGATTGAGTTGGTGTAATATTCCATGGGGAACCTCTGTTGAGGATAGCAGTTTCAGTTAGGTCGTATAGTTGACTCTGTGAAGAATAATATTTCTAAAACTAGCAAAACCTAACAAAACAACCAATTTTTTTATGACGACGCCGCGGCAGCGACAAGCGACCAGAAAAGCACAGTAACAACAGCAACTGACTTCAGATTTCCAGTAACCATGAGAGAAAATAGTCGCTAGCAATTGGCAGTTGACTTCAGATTTCTAAAGACGCTGACGCTGTTAATTCCGGCGGCCCAAAGTATTCCTAATCTAAAGCTTAAAATGATCGCTGCGACTAAACTCTGAAAAAGTTCTTCAGATGCACGCTTTAATTTTCGACCGCTAACATGTGCTTCTTGTCCCAAAAACCTTCCTTCTCTGTTTTGATTGGAGAAAACAGTTTTTATGTCTTTGGGAATTGGGAGTGCTGAATCTTAAATTTGATAACTAGATTTTGACCCGCGCTTTTGAAGCGCGGAATATTTTACGATGAAAAATTTTACTTGTATTATTTTGTTTGGAAACATTGATAGTAGTATAAAAATATATTGTTTGGAAACATTGATAGTAGTATAAAAAAAAATATATTGTTTGGAAACATTGATAGTAGTATAAATAAATAAGTATATTGTTTGGAAACATGGATAGTAGTATAAAGAAAGTAACATAAATTGATTTAATGTATGTTTAACTATAAAGTATAAGGTGTATTTAATTTAAAAACTTACAAAATAAGTGTTAGGTCCAACATAATGTTTCTGTTTAATAAGATAGATGAGTTGTTTTTTTTTAAAGAAAGACAATAAACCAAACCATAGTTACGTAACTGTATGTGGGGGGGGGGGGGGAGGGGCGGGCGGGTGCGGGTCAGCCGAATATGAGTCGTGGATACCCGTCGACCCGCAAATTCAAAAAAAAAAGTTTTTATTTCTTTTATATTTCGTAAAAATATATTAACATATTAAATATTTTTATAATTTTAGTTGTAATTTATTATTTTAATATTATTTTTAATAATTAATATACAATGAAATAATTAATATATAATTAAAACATTAATATATAATTAAAATAATTAGTTTTTAATATAATTATTATTACCCGCGGATAAGACGGTTTACCCACGGATTTTGGCGGGCGGATGCGGGTTTAAGATTTTTGGTCATACGGATCATGTGGGTCGAATTTATGAAAGTGATACAGATTGTTGACTATGGAGAATCATAGAAGTTCTATTCTCCATAGTCAACATCAAATATAAAGAAAACCTATAAACCGTGATTCTGAAACCCTATCCAGACACTGAATCTGACGATTGATCGGGTCACTGAATTGATCGGATCAATGAGTTATTGGACCAACCGCTGATGAACCGTATGTTAATAAATGAATTAATTTTATTATATAATAATATATTAGCTATGAAAATTTTATATAACAGTTTTGATATTTATCTATTTTATGCTTAAAACATTTAGAAAATACTTAACATTGGTTTCCATATTTTTATCTTCATTTGACATACAAAATATTAGGAAATAGTTTAGACTATTTAAAAAATTTGTAACATAAGAGTTATGACATCTAAAAAAATCAAGACATACAATTCACAAATATTTATGTCGAATGTGAATAATAAATTAAACTTCCAATGCAAAATAAACCAAAATTAAAACATCATATCAGTAAATTGTCAATAACAAAAATAAATTAACACCAAATCACATCAACTAATTTTAGTTTTCTCTAAATTTTAAAACTTACCAACAATTCGCCATGTTCTTGTTCTTCAACAATTCAAAACATGTTTTGTAATCCACATGATCATATGATCTTATTCTTTTTGATCTATAAATTAAAAATGTAATGACTTGTTATAAGTTAAATAAGAAATAACTTACTCACTTTTCTTGCAAACGTAAATTGTAATGTACAGGAATAATAAGCTTGATCGTCCTTGAGATTGTTTTACGGATGTGTGGGTCGAGCACGATCACGCTTACTCACCTTCCTTGTAAACGTAAATTGTAGTGTAGAAGAATAGGAAGACGGTAATAAAACTGAAAAAAATCTAACTTTACAATTGTAAATTTATAATATAAAACATAACTAAAAACTTAAAAAAAATTATCTATTGATTCAACCAGTGGTGTAACCGGTATTGGATTTCGGGTTTTAGTGAGTTTTTTGAGGTTTTAAATTGGGGTTTTAAATTTTGGTTTTTTTTCACAAAACTCAAACAAGATTTATATTGGGTCGCGGAGTTTACCGGTTCAACAGTGGTTCCGGTTCGGGTTCAAAACACTGTTATAAACGCTTGGACTTTTATGAGGAAAAGTTTAAAAACCCAATATCTTTCATAATTAACATTAAAACCTATTAAATATAATTTAAGAAAATATTTTAATTATTAAAAAGAGTGTTCCAAATGACATTGGGTTTCCTCCTAGTGAGGAAAAAAACTCAACTTTATTATATAAGATAATTGGAAATTTAGAATATAAAACATAATTTAAAATATAACTAAAACTAAAAAAAAAATTATCTATTGGTTCAACCAGTGGTGCAACCAGTATCGGGTTTTGGGTTTCAGTGAGTTTTTGGAGGTTTTAATTAGAGTTTTAAATTTTGGCTTTTTCACAAAACTCAAATCCGATTTATATTGGGTTGGAGAGTTTAGACGATTCAACAGTGGCTCTGGTTCGGGTTCAAAAACATTGTTATAAATGCTTGGGTTTTTATGAGGAAATTTTTTAAAATTCAATGTCTTTCATAACTAACATTAAAACCTACTCCCTCTGTTTTTTAAAGATCCATGTTTTAGGAAAAAAAATTGTTTTAAAAAGATACATTTTTTGTCTTTTCAATGTATTATTTAATGAAAATCAGTTAACTTCAAGAAAATTAATTGTGTTTATTGGATTTTTATTGGTTAAAGATTATGGAAAATTGTTATTCACAAAAATTAATGCATTTTTAATGTGATTTCTTAATATATGTGAAAAGTCTAGAATATGTATCTTTAAAAAACAGAGGGAGTATTAAATATAAATTAAGAAAAAAAATTATTAAAAGGAGTGTGCCACATGGTATTAAAACCCCCAAAGAAAAAAAAAAACCAACTTTATTATATAAGATTTGGATGAGCTCTTTAGGAGTGACAAATACATAAATAAAAACAACACTTTTCATAAGATTTCGTTACTTGTTATTTGGCTATTATTCAATACATGTGTCTACTCCGCCAACGTGAGAATATCATATATAATCTAAGAAATAAATATTTGATTTATAATCCGATTAGTGTAAATGATCTTCTCTCGCACGTTGCATTATAAAACTTGTACACAATGCATATGAAATGGCAAATATATCAGCAAATGTTGTATTATTTAGCTGTATTTACACTAATCTTACTTCAGGAAGAGTCACAAACCAGGACTAAATCTAGCTACAACAAATATATAAACATGTACTTCTTGTCCCAAAAACCTTTTCTTTCAATTTTTATTTTTCTGTAGTAAGATTTATTTTGATCTTTACTACACAATTAAACCAACTTGGCGAGAAAGGCATCCGTCTGTATTGACGGAGGGGTTTCCATGGACATCCCTATCTCTAATTGTTTTTTCTTTCTTCTTTCAATCAGCAAGAAGATACGATCATTAGATCATCATTATCGGTGGTATAAACCACGGTTCTTACCATTAAACCACCGAAAATTAAATCAAAAAAATCGAAATAATAGAAAGACGTTAACTAAACAAGAAGTTTTTTCGACGTCTTTAGAGACACGTGTTGCCCATTCACGTCTCTTTCTCTTTCTCCCAAAATCAACTCTGCCTCTCACTCCTATGATCTCTCCTTGGTTCTGCACCGCGTTATCCTTCATCCTCTCCATGGATTCCTCCAAAGCTTGCTTCTTCCAGTCTCTTCTTCGACCCATCTCGCTTCCCCAGTCCTCCTATGGTGTCTTCTGAAAACTTAAGCTTCTCTTCCTCTGATTACATCTGAATCAAAACAATCACTTATCAGGACACAGTCTGTTGCTGATAAATTAAGAATCAAAGCAATCACTTATTTGTCAATTGATTTTGTTTTGTTGTTTTTGTTTAATTTCTTGTGGGTTTCTTAAATATGACAATCGATGTTGATGTTATCGAAAACTAAAGGTCCTATCCCAGGTTTAAAAACTCCTTCTTCTTCCTCAAAAGCAGCGGAACAAAAGCCTGAATCGAAGCCTTTCAAGGTCAGTTACTTACTGTGTAAAAAGCTCGAGTCTTGGCAGCTTGTTCTGTTCTTGTTCTTGTTCTCTGTTTTGAGCAGTTCATTGGCTCTGTTAAGTTGAGCAGTTCATTGGCTCTGTTAAGTTCAGTTCATTGGCTCTGTTAAGTTGAAACCGTGTGGCCTATTCTTGTTCTTGTTGTTCTCTGTTTTGAGCAGTTCATTGGCTTTGTTAAGTTGAGCAGTTCATTGGCTCTGTTAAGTTCAGTTCATTGGCTCTGTTAAGTTGAAACCTGCATTCACTTGATGCCCTTGTGTATTCATTGTAGAATGCAGCTGCCATCCATCTATTTAATGCACGGTTCAAAGAACACGTTGGAGATGCATCTGCCGCGTCTGTTACTCTGTCCCGATGCATCCATATTGATTGAGGGCAATGAGAAAGTTCCTCACTGCAAATTACTTTGAGAGGTGTGTACCTTGTGTTTAGGACTCTGTTTCATTTTCTTTCATATCTTGATTGCATTGAATGAATGTGTTTGATACTTGATAAATTTTTCATGGAGCTTGTTCTGTTATATAAGTAATGTTCTTTTATACTAAGAGACAACATAAAAGTTTCTATCAATAATCTGTATATTTAACATTGTCTCTTAACAATCTTAATCTAAAAATAATAATAAAAATGTTAAGACACCTAAAATTTGTCCCAACAATAATATTGCTCTTAGAGCATCATCAACCCTAGGTATTTAGAGGGGGGGAGCTTAAAAGAAAATAATAAAATAGTGAGGTGGGTCTCACTGGATTGGAAAAACAAGAGAGTTTGTGGCTTATTTAAGCGCTAAATCGTTGGGTTGGTTGTGCAATTCGCGGATTCCACTGACACGTGATGGCTCGCGATTGGTTCGTTTTTAAATTTTTTTTTTAAATAAGACAAAATATTAAAAAAATAAATAAAAATAAGCACCCTAAATAGAGATTCTAGATTAATGATGTTCTTAGATATTTGGGGTTTGTGCATAAGAAGAAGATACGAGATGCACCACCCTGATGAAGGCATCGGCCTTATTGGGTCTGAACTTTAGCTCTCTTGACCCAAACAGCCCACATTTCAACATGTCTACAAAGTCAAGTCATGGTGAAACTATCATATATCAACGGATTTGGTGATCGCATTTGAGTAGTCTGAGGTTGTGTGGCATTATATAAATATGACAAATGGTCTTATTCTCGGTATCATGTTAAAACTTTTGTTTTGTCATAACTTAGTTAATGATATCATAATTTCATACGAATTATTATTTATCTTTTAGCATCCATAAACGTTTAAATCTGATGACGTCACTTGCTCTCAAGGCGAAACATTTTCTTGTCGGTAAAGGCACTTGCTTTCAAGGAGGTTAACTCTTCTTATGTGCTTCATTTCCCTCTTCCAAGCTCCGGCAAATAACTTCCATGTCTCCTTGCTGTTTATGTTGCATCTCTTGTGTTGCGTAGTCGGATGGAGAGCTCTATTTACCTTCTATGCTTGACCATGACTTGTGCTTTTCACTTCCAATGGCGTTTACTCTTGTTTTCAGTTTGGTCTTCTGCTGTGTTAGCATGGGCTCGTTTGCCAGCTTCTTCCTCCTCCTGTGGAGCTCCAGAGCGGGAACCATCTGCTTCTATCGATGCTTGCTTGAGCGATTTCGGTGAAAGCTTGACTGAATGTGCCTTTTGCTATTCTCTTGATAGTCTGATTAATCTTAGCTGTCAAGAAGCGTTTCGTATGGAAGCTTAAATTCTGATGTCTCTTGTCCTTTAATGTTTATTAGTTTCAGGTTCACTATTGTTGACAAACTTGGAATTAATCTCTTAGTATTTTTGGAGTTTTTTTAATCTTTTTTGCGGCTCCAAGAGATTCAAAATGGCTTTCAAGGAGAATCTGGTTACATCTTAGTTGTAACCAAACTTCATTATTATTAATGACATTTAGAATGTAGAAAAAAAAATATAAAGAAACAAAAAGAAAATGTGTGTAATTTCCTGCTCCGGCATCAGGGACCCACCTAATAATTTTGGTGATCTTTCAATCCCGAAGCAGGGAGTCGACATTTGGTAACCAACTATTTTCAACAATAAAAAAATGCACTTCGAGAATCAAAATGCTCGTTGCCTTACACACGCACGGTTATCGATACAGATACTATGCCAATGATCGCCATCACATGGCCTCTTTCGTTTTTGTCTGTTACCAATTAATTTATGGATTTTTTTTTAACTTAGCTTTCTTATATAAAATGCAAAAGAGAAATAAAAAGATACAAACCATATCAGGGGATGAAGCCTCCAGGGGATGAAGGCTCTTTCAGCTTCAGGCCGCCTCGGTTTAGCCCCTAGTCTTTTAGGGTTCAGTTTCTCCTTTTCTTTATTTTCTTTTCGCTTTTAAGTGTTAGATCGGTGTGGTGTTGAGGTCTCGTCGGAGGACGGAGATGCTCTCAGGTGGGAAGTGTTCGGTGCTTGCGATGATCTCTCTCTTTTGGGTTGTTGTGGTGAATGATGGCGGAGGAAATCTCGCTGCGGCGTGTGATTCTCTTTGGAAACGTCCGCCCTTAAGATCGAAGAGGCTCGCGGTTGTTGAGGTTTGGAGAGTCGGAGATCTGGTTTGTCCGGTGAACCGAGGTTAGAGTCTCCGGTGAAAGCTAGTAGCGGTGGAGATGTGATGCCTGTTTGACGCGTGCCCCTCGTGGACGAGGATGCGTACACGTGTCCGGTCTATCACCTTGTTCCGATCTGTGTGGCGGCAGCATTGTCCAGTCTCGTCTAGCTAGGGTTTCACGTTTTGGGCTGTAAGCCCATATGGGTGGTGTGAGGTGTGGCCCAGATTGAATGCGGGCTTTGTAATTTGGTCTTGGGCTTCGGCCTTTTATTATATATAACTTTGAGGGAAAAAAAAAAAAAACCATAGCTAGTATTTTTCTTAGAGTCCATAGGCTCATATTTGGATTGACACACAATTAGGACCCAGAGCTAAGAAGCCCAATAACCAAAAAAAGTAGTGAAGAGCGATGATCACAAAGAGAGGAGATGCAGAAATCGAGATGTTGAGATGTTGAGGTGTAGGGTCGTTGCCGAAGAGATTCACCCTAACCATTGCTGCATAAGCCGAGAAGTAGCTCCTGGATTTGAGTCTCGGAGTGAAGAGAGTCTGTCTTTCACCTGGCGCTCCAATAAACGTGATATCGCAGTTGGTGATCGGAATATTTGGCGATGAAGTCGGCCGTTTCTTTCTGTCCAAGTCCAATAGATACAAGCTTGCCAACAGAGTCGGAGTAGGATACCAGTCGGCGATCGTCTATCAGTTGATTGTAGCTGTGCCAATACTCGATCCCATGTTCTCTCTGGTTGGATACCACAGCAGCCTGCAGCTGAACGCCACAAGTCCCACGAGAATTGGCAATCGAAAAAGAGATGGTTCCGACTCTCCATCGCATGGTTACAGAGCAAACAGTTTGGTGAAGTTTGAAGTCCCCACTTTAATTTTGGATTTGTGGTCTAAATAAGATCGCAATTCACAAAGAGAGTATGCCATTACCAAAAACAGAAAAAATGTAAAGAGTCAGAGAAAATCCTGATTAAATAAGGATTCTTTTTTTTTAGAAAACTTTTTATAAATCCTGATTAAATAAAAAATGCAAATGCTAAGTGCCATGGTAATATAATAAGATATTATTTTGAGATTTTTTTTTACAAGAGTTCTTTTTCTTTTGGTTAGTATTTAAAACAAAAACTATATAGTATAATTTTTATAAAAAATCCAACAAACAGAAAAAATCAAAAAATTTAAAAGAGTAATATGATAACTAATTAAAAGTTTACACTCTCTTTGCTCTCTACTTTGTTGTCTGGGTGACGTTAGAGAGACATGAAAAGAGGAGGGTTGTGAAAAAGAAAGAAATGATAGTAATTTGTCGGGGATACTTTATTAATATCCTTTCCGGAGACTAACCTATGTGGCATGGCTATGTATGTATGTGTGCAACATATACCGGATCATTTTGGATATTTTTACAAAAGTCCTCGTGTCACTTGTCACGTGATAATATAAGCACCTGAGAGAGAGATGTAACAAAAGGATTTTTTTTTTCAAAAAATGAGGTGGTCCCATAAATAAAGCAAAAACTTAAGGTTGTATATTCATCAAAACCTGATGTGTCACAAACATGAGATTTTCTTAGCATTTGCGACATACTTACAAATGCCAACATAATTATTTTCCTGATTTTATTAACTTTGTGATTTAAGTTCATGTAATACCAATTTATCCACTAGAATGAAAATTTTCCATTTAAATTGACATATAAAAACTGTCGGTTTTATGCCTTTCATTTATATAAATCGTTTAGTATTATGGTTGCTATTTTCAGTGCTATTTAGCTTGGGAGACAAAAATGGTAATAAATAAAGATTCCTTTTACATTATAATAATATTATTATATTATATTTATAGTTAAGAGTTTTTGTTTTGTTGAACCTCATTACTTAATTGTAAAAACCAACTAGATTAATCATACTAATAACATTAACCATAAAACAAGAAGTAATAAGAAGAGAACTTAACCATAACTTAATTTCCAAAACCAACAAAATTAACATGCAACGTCTCATTATCCATTAAACAACCATAAAGTGACTGAAATTAAAGAAAGCATAACACAAAGAACTACGAAGAGAACTTATTAAAGACAACCAAGGCTGAACGAAAACAGTCAGTTGCCACCACCTCCCACCTTTCCATCTCCGCCACGGGTCCCGTCAACACCACCGCCCACGTCACCACCACCGGTCCCGTCAACACCATCGCCCACCTCACCACCACTGCCCACGTCTTCATCTCGGCTCACATCTCCTCCAGCTCCACCACCGATCCCGTGTCCACCACCACCACAACCAGTCCCCAAACCACCACCACTCACATCGACACCACCTCCGATCCACTCTTCACCGCCGGTCAACTCCCCAAGGGACAAGAGCTCCCACTGCACCTTCATTAGCTTCTTCTTAATTATCCTCGTCGGTTTTCTCAACAACCGATTGGAGATTTTCACGAAGTATACCCCTCTGTACATCAGATCGACAATCAACCAACAAAGAGACAAGACAATCATACCCTTTCGTCCTATGCTCCAGACGGTCACCAATTCGAGCCAGCTCCAAACGCAAATCTCTGACCCTCTTGTCTCTTTTGGACAACACCGGAGGTATCTTCTCTGGTTCTGGGGGCATGGGCTTGTCCCTGGTGGAAAATGGCCCCTTTTTACCGTGACGGTTATTGTCATCTCCGGCTGAGTGACGGTGACGTTGATTGGCGGCTGAGCGACGGATGAGACGGGAAAAGGCGTTCCTCATCATCTTTTGTTTGTTTTTTTTTGTCTTCTTCTCTCAGTAAAGATTAAGGAGTGAGAAGATGGTGTATTGTATAGATATTTATACTCGATCAGTATTGTGTTGCGTTGAGGAAAGAGGCAGGAAAGAGGCGTAGTGATGCGAGCATGTTACTTTCTGTAAAAAAAGTTCACCGCGCGAATACATGGTGATTATATAAAACTTTAAAATCATTTTATAATATTCTATTTATAAAAATGAATTACACGTACGTTAAAATTAAGCAGACTCTACTAACCCAAAAAAAATTTAGACTACAAAAGAAACCGAAATTATCAAAATTTAATAATACTAATTTTTTTGTGAACCAACAATCGAATTGGAATTTTTTTTATCAGTGATAAAGTTAAAAATAAAATGATATAAATTATAAACAAAACAAAAAAAATGCTCAAAGATATGAAGTTAAAACTTCCGTGTTACCTCATAAATATATTTCAGTACAATTCCTTCCTTTTTTCTTGAAGATCAAGCTACTACTATTGGCTGCTTTTCTGCATGCATATAGACTAATTAACCAAGGACACGTGCTCCTCTACTCTCTTACTAAACGCGTGAGTGACTAAGAAAACGGTTATAGGTCTATATACTAGACTAATTAATGCCTTTGTACGAGTCGGAGCTGCTCACAAAATATATTCTTTTGTCGGGAGGTGAGCAAAAGATAATGATCTGTTTTTTTTATAAACGTAAAATAATAGTTTTTTTAGAACAAAATTATTTCTAACGTGGTGATAAAAGTTAAATCACTTTAAGACAAATATCTATTTCTAAAATGAAACCGTTAAAATTAAGCAAATGAACCATCCACTATACTCTTAGTTCTCAAAAATCTATATATATCCACTCTTCTCTTTTGTGTGTTAGACCCCAATCAAAATTCGTATAATACATAAATAAATGGAATTTAACAAATTTTAATAATACACATACATATATATTTATTTATAAATATAAACAATAATTTAAATAGAGAAACTAATATAATAAAGCAAAAATGTTCAAAACATAGGAGTGCTTTGGAAAAGAAAAATGATACGAAGTTAAAACTTTAGTGTTAACTAATTTATATACAATAATATATTTGAGTAAAACTCCTTTCTTTCTCTTGAAGAACAAGCTAACATTGCTTGCATTATTACCACTTAGCGGACAACACGTGGTCCTATACACTCTCGTTACGGACGATTCTCTGTAGACGAGATAGTTGGCCACGAGAATGTCTCTTTCCAAGTCCAACAATTTTTTTTATTTATGCAGGTTGCACTATAGTACAACAAAAGATCATCTAAAATTCTCAAAATTTTCTAATAAATTATAATAAATCTCTTTTTATATTGTAAGAAATTGATGTCATGGTCAAGTTCTTTTATACCCATATCTTCCAATGAATTTGTGGTGAAAATCTTCAAAGGTATAATTCATATCATTTATGAATTCAAATATTTATAAGACTTGTAATTTTATTTTCTTTTTAAACCAACTATATGGCATAGTGTTTAAGCAAACAAAAAAGTATATGGCATATGGTCATGATATTTTATCTTGTAACCGTAATTTTAATTCAAAAGAATATATCATTTTAAATCATTTTTATCTGTGAATTTGGTACAATATCCAACATTTTTTTAAATGTATGAATATAATTGAAAATAAGCTGACAGAAAAAAATATAGTTGAAAAAAAAAAACAATGGAAATGCCCTCGGAGGCTCAGACACAAAGGCATCAAACACCGAACCCAATGTTATGTTGTTTTCCTAAACAAGTGTGAAGTTACAAATGTGCATGATCAGACAAACATGTGAGCGACTATAAAATTAAGAAGTTGATTACGCTTGTGAAAATAAATTCACAGTGAGTTAAACACAAAGAAAAACGATTAATTTATGTAATATTGAAGGGACAAATGCAATAAAGAAACACTATTTATCTTGGTTGCAACTTCAAAACTGGAGCAACAAAAACAAGCTATGATCTATTATGACACCAACTTGTAACAACAGAATTTGCTTGTGGATACTAATATATAAAAACTTTTAATCGTGGATGCATGTAATAACTTGTAACACTTACTAGTCTATATTTTGTGGTGGAATAAAATAAGGGGCCACGTTTGGAAAACTAGTTGCAACAACGTGGTAGTCAGCTAGATCGACAAATGCATTTTCGCATGAATCCAAGCTTTGGACGCTGTTAGTGAACAGGTTAGGAAAAGAGATAGCCGGGACACAAAAAGGTTCAGACATTGAGAGGAAAATGACAAGACCTCCAATGTCTCGAGTGTGAACCGCGTGTCCTTCACCGTCTAGCTTGAACACCGTTAAATTTTCTGTTTTCATTTTGGCAACACCTTTGTCTATCTCGCTAGTCTTCTTGTATTGCTTGACAATGAAAGTTTCGCCGGTGGTTACCGACTCCACCAAGTGCTCGTACGTGAAGCACGAATCCATGAGCTCGTTTGTGGTCTTGGTTAACTCAGGAATGTTTTTAAAACGCAACCTCTGAATCTTGTGTTTGTGATTCTGGAGATCCCATGATCCCAGGAGATGGCCTCCAGCTCCGAGAATGCGAAACATGCCCTCTTTCTTGGAAAAAACAACACGAGAAGAGAAGAAGCATGGGTTATCGATCCTGATGTTGACCCACTCGTATCTACTATGAGCTGGTCTGCAAAAACTGAGCTGAGGTCCCAAGAACTTGACAGCCACAACACAGTCTTCATCATCATCTGGAGAAGATGAGGACATTGACACGTTGGTGACGATCTGGGTTTGGCAACGTGGGAGAGTCACAAGAGGAGGCAGAGGGATGCGTCTAGGATCTGTATACGATGCATAAGGGTTTAGATCATCTTGGAGACGCAGGACTCCGTCCATGCCATTCAAAGTAGCTACCCATCCATTAGCTGCCCCTATCGTTACCACTGTACCAAATAGATCATTATACACCAACTCCATATGCACCTTCTTTTCCAAATCAGTAGTGGTTTTATCATTAACGTTGTATCTGACGAGTTTTCCTAGAAAGGCTTCATAAGGTTCACAAGGCGTAGCGAAGATTAAACAAGGAGGGGTTTGCTTTTTCCTCAAGGAAGAAGAGAATCCATTAGAGAGAAGTAGAGGAAGAGTTGATCTTCGAGATTTCCCAAGACGGAGCTTCGACAGCCGGCTGAGAATTAGAGACATGAATTATGAATAGAAACTAACGTTCTTAATGGACAATTAAGAAACCCTAATCGTGCCGTCCATTAATATAAAAGGAGTAGCCTTCCACCCAAGTTTTTATTAAACGCAGTTGTTTCGAGTTTTTTCCGAATTTGTTTGTGCTCTTTACAAATATGTACTCAATTTATATTAGTAAAAATCTATGTTTCCCTTATTATGTATATATATACAAAAACATTCGCATATGTCTTTCTGTTCTTAAAAATATATTTCCTTTAGTTGTTCTATGAAACTAAGAGCAACATTATTGCTAGGAACAAATTTTAGAGTTCTTAGATTTTTTTATTATTATTTTTAAGTTAAGAAACAATGTTAAGAGTCATTAGCAAAAATGCAGATTATTGCTGAGACTTTATGGTGTTTCTTAGTAAATAAAAAACCTAGAGAATGACTACTGCATTGTACCAGTATGACTACTGAGGAGCAAGAATGAGCTTGAATCAGCAAAAATGCAGATTATCGTTGAGAAAGACCAATACGATCCAACAAGTGCATTGTACCAGTACGACTACTGAGGAGAGCCAAAGAACTCAGAGACTAGCAAGCAAGAAAGAACGAAGGATGCACACAACAAATCCATCGTTGGGAAAGGCAATGTGTGGTATGATATGTCTTACGATGATGCCAGTACCAACTACACTGAGTAGAGAAGAGGCTAACCAGGAGATTTTCCAGCCGGCACAAAGGACTCGTTCTGAAACATTGTCTTCCACTTATCAATCTCAGTTTTCGCTGATTCAAGCTCATTCTGACCAGAACACAATAAAAATTAGTTAGATTCATTAGAAAAAAATACTAGAGGGAATATCAATATCAAACAGAGTAATTTAACACTCTTCTCTTCTCTAGAGGGAATATCAATATCAAACAGAGTAATGCCAGAGAGAGAGAGAGAGCAAGACAAAGAAAGTTAGAAATATACATATAACTAAACACTCTTCTCTTCTCTTTTCTTTTTGCTCTTTACTGATTTGAATGATGGATAGAAAAAACCTGTCTCGGAGTGACAAAATCATCCTAGTTTCTTCCACTTTGGTACGACCCTGGAAGATGAAGTAAAACAACAAGTTTCTCATGAACACAAACTATAGTTTTAGCAATATGAGAGAACAAGAGAAAGTGATTGCCAGCAAAATCAGTATATACATTAAGAAGCAAAAGTGGGCAAACTCTAAAAGTAAGAAACATATAGAAAGTCCAAAACTTTTCAAATGTTGTTATGATTTAAGAAAAAAAGGGGTACCTTTTTGGATCCGAAGATGTCATCTTCATCGTCTTCGAGATCATCGAAGCTTCTTTTATTACCTGAAAGAAAAAAACAGATGAAAGTGAGGATATTTCCACTCAAAACTCCATCAGGGCAGCCGAAAAGTCTGAGATTTCTGTGGGGGATTTGTCGATTGGGGAGGGGGATTTGTCGATTGGGGAGTGACGGAGAGGACGCAGCAGAGGGTGGGACGAGAGCGACGGCGGTTTAGAGTGATTTCGATACCCAATCGGCTGCTGCCACGTTGCTCTAAGGACCAAGGCCAAAACTTCTTAATTAAGATCCGTTTGTAATGTTTTAAAGTGTTTTTGATTTATTTTTTGATCCATAATGACTAAGGCCCGAGGCTTAGATACACCGATAATGGTGCTCTAACATGACTTTGCATTCTTGTAAATAAATAAAAACAATAATTGGGATAAACATAATCTTATATGGGATAAAGTTATAAACCTAATAGTAAAATACTAACAACTGGCACAATAATGAATGCACAGTTTTACTAAACCATTATTTCTGGATATGAAACTACCACGGTTTATCATAAAGTATGCTATGTCAATTTCCCTTTTATTGATGTTTGTTTGTCTGACTTTGACATAACCTTAAAACGATTTTTTCACACATTAGAAAATTTTGATGTCTTTAACTGAAGAAAAATACGTTTTTTCTATATTTTCTTAACGTTTATGTATTAAAGGGATATGATGTCGCGTGAATATAAGTGGTAACTGTTAAGATATAAAAACAAAACATACAGCAAAAATAAGGTAAGATCTAGCTACGACACCAACTGGTATGATATAAAAACTTTGAGTGGTGGAAACATGACTCTCTGACTATTACAGAACACTTACTAGTCTATATTTTGTGGTGGAATAAAGAAAGGGGCCGGGTTTAGACCACCAATATGTGTATAAGCGTAGCGATCATCCAGATGGACAAATCCATTTTCGCATGAATCCAAGGTTTCGACGCAGTTAGGGAGCATCCTCCGTAGTGAGCTAGCCGGGACACAAAAAGGTTCAGACTTTGAGAGGAAAATGACGAGATCTCCAATGTCTCCAGTGTAAACTGCATTTCCTTCATTGTCTAGCTTGAACACCATTAAATTTCTTGTTTTCATTTTGGCAACGCCTTTGAGTATCTTGCCAGTCTTCTTGTACTGCTTAAGCATGAACGTTTCGCCGGTGGTATCTGACTCCACCAAGTGCTCGTACGTGCAGCACGAGTCCATAAGCTCGTTTGTGGGCTTGGTTAACTCGGGAATGTTTTCAAAGTGCAACCTCTGAATCTTGTGTTTGTGATTCTGGAGGTCCCATGATCCCATGAGATGGCCTCCAGCCCCAAGAATGCGAAACACCTTGTCTTTCTTGGAAAACATAACACGTGAGGAGTAGAAGCATGGGTTATCGATCCTGATGTTGACCCACTCGGGTTTACTCTGAGCTGGTCTGCAAAAACTGAGCTGAGGTCCCAAGAACTTGACAGCCACAACACAGTCTTCATCCTCTGGAGAAGATGAGGACATTGACACGTTGGTGACGATTTGGGTTTGGCAACGTGGCAGAGTCACAAGAGGAGGCAGAGGGATGCGTTTAGGATCTGTATACGATGCATACGGGTTCAGATCATCTTGAAGACGCAGGATTCCGTCCTTTCCATTCAAAGTAGCTACCCATCCATTAGATGCCCCGATCGTTACCACTGTACCAAATAGATCATTGTACACCAACTCCCCACGCACCACCTTTCTTTCCCGATTAATCATATCATTATGAACCCTGGAAATTTCGAGTTTTCCGAGACCGGCTTTAAAAGGTTCACAAGGTTCAACTGAGACGATGTAACATGGAGGGGTTTGCTCTTTCCTCAAGGAAGATGAAAATCCATTTGAGAGAAGTAGAAGAAGAGGTAATCTTTTAGATTTCCCAAGACTGAGCTTCGACAGCAGGCTGATAAGCAGAGACATAATAGATATTAACCTTCCTAAGTAAGAGTAAACCCTAATCGTGCTGCCCTCCTTATTAATTATAAGAGAGCAGCCTTGCCCGTAAGTTATTATCAAACACAGTCGTTTCGAGA
This sequence comes from Raphanus sativus, assembly GCF_000801105.2. Classification (NCBI taxonomy): domain Eukaryota; kingdom Viridiplantae; phylum Streptophyta; class Magnoliopsida; order Brassicales; family Brassicaceae; genus Raphanus; species Raphanus sativus. The sequence continues at coordinate 23,531,898 of NC_079512.1, read as the reverse complement.
TTTTCCGAATTTGTTTGTCGAGTAGATATGGAAACAAAAGAAAATGCTTTTTTTTTGGGGTATTGTCTCACAAAAATGTCATTTCTCTTTACCAAGATATACTCAATCTTACTTACTAAAGAGAAAAATATACTCAATGTTACTATACTAAAAAATGAGTTTCCTTTATTATGTATACATGCAAGTGGTGGAGCCAGAAAAATTAATCTCTATATTTCATAATAAATGTCATTTTATTCTTTTTTGTTAACAAAAAATAATAAATGTCATTTTAGTTTTCTATTACATAAAAGTGTCATTTTATAATAATGCAAATTATACTGATTTTTAGTTGTAAATTAATTGCAAACTATATTAACTTTATAAATAATTTTATTTATTTCAATACTATTGATCAGAAATATGTAATTAATAACAACTTGCATATATTTTGCCACTTTCTTAATATGTATGAAAAATATCAAAGGGACACTTATTTAGAAACGTAGAAAGTATTGTTTTATAATTTCAATGCAAACTAGATCTTGATCCGTGCGACCGCACGGATAATAATTTTCAGTTTTAATTTTTATTTATTTATACTAAATAGTATATTTGTAATATTTGTTCGTTTTATATTGACTAAGTTAGGGGTGTATATTTGGATATCCACTCGAATTCGGTTAAAGTCTAGTCGGGTTTGTGATTTTCAAGTTTAAAGATTCTATCTCTATTCGAGTATTTATAAACTTTGGTTCCGGTTTGATTCAGATATTTGAGGGTTTGATAACCCATTTAAATTATTTTTAAATTTTCAAAATTTATATATCTTTAAACTTCTCTAAATACAAAAAAAAATATAGCATATAAATTTGAGTAATGTAAGCTAAAGTACTTAAATTAAAAATAGGTTTAACTTGAATATTTGGAAGAAGAATAAATATATATTTTAAGTATTTTTGGTGTTTTGATTATTGTTTATTTACTTTAGATGTTTAGTTTTGACTATTTTTTATATTTTAAATATTTTAAACAATTTAAAATAGCTTATATCTTGGATATAAACTCGAAAAATAACTAACATATTGAAGTATATAAATATGATTTAAATATATTTGAATATCCGAAATATTTTGTTCATAAAAGGTTTGATTATGGTTCTATAGATACCAAAATGGTAAATCCATTTGGATATTATCTAGTTTCGGTTCAAATTTGGTAATATTTTTTTTTCATTCAGATTTGTTAAATGAAGAGTTGATATTATAATTTTCATGAATTGTTTGTCCAACAAAAATGATTTTTTTTTTTAATTTGACATTGAGAAGTTAATGAAGTGTATTTAATTCAAATTTAATTTTAGAAAACATACTAATAAAGAAAACGCATTAAAACATGAAGTATTATTTAATTGTGTATTTAATTCAAATTTAATTTTGGAAAACACGTTAATCTAAGTGGAAAAGACAAAATATTAAAATAGGAAGTATTATTTAATGTCAGTGACATAGTAGTGTAAATAAGTGTAAAAATGAAGAGAAAATTTTAAATGGTACTTCTCTTTTAATAATATAGATTATATTCTCTCTGTTTCTAAACAAGTGTCGTTTGAGACTTTTGCACACAAATTAAGAAATCATTTAATTTTGCATGTTTTCCATATAAAACACACAATTACCCATACACCTATTTCTATTTTAACCAATAGAAAAATAATATGCAGAATAAAATAAATAAATTCTGCATCGAAAAGCTAAAACGACACTTATTTTGTAACGAAAAATTTCTTCTACAATGACACTTAATATGAAACGGAGAGAATATTTACTTTCACCTGAAAATTAATTGCAAGCTGCATTGATTTTATAAATAATTTTATTTATCTCAAATATAATTGATCAGAGAGATGCAATTGATAACAACTTACATATATTTCCGTCACTTTTTTAATCTGTGTGAAAATTATAAGTATTTATCAGGGGCAGATAATATATATTCCCTCTGTTATGTTTTATAACTTTTCACTAGATCTAGGCAAAATATCCAAACTTTAAAAAAAAAACTAACAGAACTCAATCCAAAAAATGTTCCACACCTGAATCAAAATTAGTAAGATATCCTAAAGAACAAAATTTTGGTATCTGGAGAACCCAACCCAAACTTAAATATTTTGGTACTAAAAATATCTGAATCATAATTTATATAATTATAAATATTAATTAATTTTATATTGCATCACAAAAATGTCATATCTTTTTACAAAGATATACACATTATTATTTTTTTATTTTCTCTTTGCTCTTTACTCAAAAAAAATTTGTATACCCAATTTTTTTCTCTAAATAATTCAAAATACTTGAATATAGCTAAAAATAAATAACCAAAAATATTTAAAATACTCAAAACACCAGAAATATCTTAAATACATACTGGTTTTCCATCTAAATATATAAACTAAACCAAATTTTCATTTTAATGATCTTAAAGTTAATTTTTAAAAAATATCAAAAAGGAAACTTTTTGTTTGTTTTCTGAATCTAATTACAAGATACCTACTTAATTAGTTGTTGAACACAACAATAGTATTGAATTCCAACATACGTTTTCAATGCAAGTACAAAACCTTTGATGTTTGCATTAAAGGAATGAAATACGAAAATAATCATGATGTTGGAAATACATAGTTGAAAGTTTTATTATGAATCGTCAACAAAAAAATATTTAACAAAACCGATAAAAAGAAGTTGTCAATTAAATTTAAATTCATCAAAGTAGATAAAATAAAATAAAAATAAAATTGATGTATATAATTAACAAGAATGTATTTATCAACCCAATCATTCTTTAAAATTAGAGAAACAACACGTTATATATATAAGAAGTCACTAATTCCATCTATCTAATATTCCTTCCGTTTCGAATTAGATGTTATTTTAGAGCAAAATTTTTGTTTCAAAATAAGTGTCGTTTTATGATTTCACTGCAAAATTTATTGACTTTTTATTATAAACTATTTTTCTATTGGTTGAAATCTGGTTAGGTGTATTAGTAATGATGTTTTTATCTAGTAAATATACAAATTTAAATGTTTTATTAATCTGTGTGTCGAAGTCTAAAACGATGAGTAAAATAAAACGGAGGGAGTATAAAAGAAGGTCACTGTTTCCATCTATCTGATATGTTAACTACAATATTAAAAATATTCACTTGTTGTTAGATATATTAATGTTCTTATTCATTACAAACAATAAAATAATCTTATAGTGTCATGCAGAGGTAGATAGACACCGAGCTTCTAGGAAGGGGCATAAGCAGAAAAGGAAAATGATACATCAAATTTTACCAGTAAGTTTCGACATATATTATAGAAATTAATATAATTGATGCCATAGTAAAATACTGAAATGCCTTAAGAATTTTTTTTTTAATTAGTTGAATTAGGAAGGGTTCATTTGTATGTATTATATAAACATGATTTTTGAGATGTCATTTAGTTTCTTTCATCTAAAGAGCTATCAATCTTATTCATTACAATTGAGATTATAATTTTTTGTAATCAAATAGCTTATGGGTGAGCAAACTACAGTTAAGAACAAAACTATAAAAGAAAAATTTAGAATATAAAAACTCTTTTTCTCATTTTAGATACAAAGGTAGAATATACACAAATTTGAAAATAATAAGATAAAAACACTAATGGGATTAGTTGAAGGTTACACATCAACGGTTTGGATGGTGTTGGTGAAGGCAATGACTTGTACCCGGGCGGGAAATACTTTGACCCGCTGGGTCTTGCCGACGATTCGGTTACTTTTGCTGAGCTCAAGGTGAAAGAGATCAAGAATGGAAAGTTGGCTATGTTCTCAATGTTTGGCATCATTGTTCAAGCCATTGTTACCGGGAAAGGACTTTGGAGAATCTCCTTGACCATCTTGATAACCCTATTGCTAACAATGCATGGGCTTTAGCAACAAAGTTTATAACTGTGAAATTGTGTTTTGCCAAAAAATGTGAAATTGCGATAAAGCAAACTACTCTTGATGGTTCTCTTGGTTTGCGCCAGTCTCAAAGGTAATTGTTTTTTGTTATCACGTTTAACAAGTCTAGGGGTAAAGATATAAAGCTTTTCATTGTTGGATGTAAGACTCAGCCATCAATTCGTAACTACTTTTCTAGATTTTGAGGTGGAATATAGTAAGCAGGGAAGTGAGAACCAATATAGCTAATGAAGGCGTGACCAGACAGATCGATATACGCGACTTCGTTAAAAGCTTCCAAGAACTCAACGTGGTTTGAGTGCAAGCCAGGAAAGGAAGTAGCAGGAGCACAGAATGGTTCAGAATCCGAGAGGAAAATGACGAGATCTCCTATGTCTTGAGTGTAATCAGCGTTTCCTTCTTCATCTATCTTGAACACCATTAAAGCTCTCGTCTTCATTTTTGCAATACCACCCTTTGTGATCTCGGATGTCTTCCTGTACATCTTAACCAAGAAAGTCTCACCAGTTGGTGACTCCACCAAGTGCTCGCTCTTGCAACACGAGTCCATAAGCTCGCGTGTGGCCTTGGGAAGCTTAGGAATCTTTTGGAAATGCAAGGTCTGCAACTTGGGGTCCTCGCTGGGTTTGCGGGGATCCCATGACCCGATGAGGTGGCCTCCATATCCGAGAATGCGAAACATCTCGTCTTTCTTGGAGAACAAGACACGTGAGGAGTAGAAACAGGGGTTTTTGATCCTGATGTTGGTCCACTCGGGTTTACTACTCTTACCGGCCGGTTTGCAAAAGCTGAGCTGAGCTCCCAAGAACTTAGCAGCCACAACACAGTTCTCATCATCACCCGGACAAGATGAGGACATTGACACGTTGGTGATGATTTTGGTTTGGCAATGTCTCATTGTCACAAGAGGAGGCAGAGGGATGTGTTTTGGTTCTGTATACGATGCATATGGGTTGAGATCGTCCTGGAGACGCAGGATTCCGTCGTTCTTGAGAGTAGCTATCCAGCCATGAGATGCCCCAACGATGGTAGCGTTACCATGATTATTATACACCAAATCTATAGGCACTTTTTTTTCCAGTTCAGTAGGGTCACGTTCGCTAGCATTCTTGATGATGAGTTTCCCGAGACCCTCTCCACAAGCTTTAGCGCCGATGATATTACAAGGAGGGGTTTGATGTAAGGAAGATGATGACAAGCCATTAGAGAAGATAAGAAGAGATGATCTTCTCACCAACCCTTGTTTCCCAAGGCGGAGCCGACTCATAAACAGAGACATGTATATTTGCCAAAGAGGTTAAAGAGGAAAGAAAGGAGTTCTTCCGTATTCTCCACCTAAAATAAAACCCTCCAATAATACATGTGTGAGCCCCTTGCACACAAGTTTTTATATTTTCTATATTTGTAGTAGGCCCAAGCACTTTACCCGATATTCAAAGTCACATCCGAATCCGATCCAAAAAACTTGAACCGAAATCTGAATTGAAGTAGAAAAATACCCGAACGAATATTAAATTAGGAGAGATTGAATCTCCGAACTCGAATGGATATCCAAAAATAATCGAATATATACATGTTTAGCCTTATATTTCTAGTTTACTTCTCTCATTTTATTAGAAATATTTATGTTGATACCACACATAGTTTAAGATTAGATAATATATACATATAATTATGGATTGCTATTTGTTTGAAATATATGTCAAGCTTCTTGTTTTCTGCATTAGCAAAAATTGTATTCAAAATTTCAAAACAATAACTAAATTAGTGTCTTTTTAGTTTTAAATGTTATTTCAAATCTAATAAAAATCATTTAGTCTATTAAAAATTAAAGAACTAATTTAGTTAAATATACATTTTTAAATACAAAACTAAAAAAATTGAAAAACGAAAAAAATTATTTTTTTCTTTCAAAGTCTAAATATCCGAACCCAAACTAAAAACACATGAACTCGACCTGAAGTATAGAAATGCCCGAACAGGTTCTATAACCCTATACCAAAATACCTGAAAATCCGAAATACTCGATCCGAACCCGAATGGGTATCCGAACGCCCACCCCTAATTTGTAGAAAAGCTTTGTGGAAACAAATATTAGTAAGAGACTTTTATATAGTACTAGGTTAAAATTTGCATCTTGGACAGGATAAACATAGGGTATACAAATTCTTTTTAGTACTCTATTATTTATTTTGCATGTTTACATATTATAAAATAATAAATACATATTGAATAATTGAGAAGAACATAACTATTACATATATAGCTAAATTGGCATGAACATATAAATTAAAATAATCACTTTTATTTTAAAATATTTATATGACAAATAAATCAGAAAAATCATATTTACCTATTTTATGGTATATAGTTAAATTGAAAACATATTAACATACATATACAGTATAATTTAATATAGTTATCTATTAAATAAGATTCTGAACTCATAAGATTTTATGATCATTTGTTTTTTATAGTAAAAAATTAAAGTGCTGAAAACAAAAAAAAATGTGGACTTTTAATAATTTTGTTAATTTATAATGATATTTAAAAAATCAATGCAAATTGCAAATTAAAATATAAAGTTCTCAATACTTGTCAATGCAAACTTAAGAACTAAAATATTATTTTTATATGGTATATAATTTAATTAAAACAGCATTACAATATATATATATATATATAGATTATATATATATATATACTTTTAATTCTGAATATTATAGTAATGAGAATTTCTATTCATATAATTTTATAGATCATTTGTATCTTGTTATAAAAAAAAACTTATACCGTTGATCACAAACTTTTAAATGTGAGACTTTTAGCAGTTTATAGTAATATCAAGCCGTCTTTTAGAATTCAAAATAACATATACTGATAATCTATTTTTTATTATAAGGTGAATATGATTTTTATTTTATTTTAATAATATAAAATTTAGAAAATAGTGAAGGATATAAAAATTATTATCAAATCGTTACTATTCAAAATCATTGATTGTAATATATATTTTAGTCATAGTAGATAATTCCATAGCTTTTATTTATAAAAAGAAAAGAATATCATTTTATACATTAATAATTCATTTATGATTAATTTAATAAAATATAGTATATGTTTTAGATGGATCAACTTAATTCTCTAGTGATTATAAGAATTATCTTAATAATGATATGTGTCACAGATACAAAGTTGCAATGCACCGTAATGTCTAAAAAAGGAAAATTCTCTCTCTCTCTCTTCTCTGTCTTCTCTCTACATCCTTACCGTCTGAATAGTGTTTTCCGGCCGATGGCGAAGGCTCCCATACCCATCGTCGGTCCGGCCTTGTTTTTTCTTCTTTTTTTCTTCTTCTCTGCATGTCGTTTGAGCGGATGAAGGAGGCCACTTCCGGTTTGGCTCGTCCAAACTGGATCTCTTATTCCGTGCGGTGGAGGCTTCTACAGCTACATTGGCGCCGACTTTTGACTCCGGGGGTGAAGCTTCCTCAGCTTTGCGTCGCCGGCTCTGGATTATTCTATGTTGTATGGTATCTGGGTTGGTTCTATTCGGAAGGCGTGGTGTTTGAAATTGGTGTATCGGATGAGATCTCGACACTTTGTTGATGGATGCTCTCCGCGAACTGGAGTTGGGTAAGGAAGTCTGGGGTGTGTAGTGGCTGATGTCTCTGCAGATGAGATCTCGGATTGGTTCAATGAAGCTCTCCGGCGTAAGGAGAATCAGAAGATGCAAGGATTTCGATGTGGCTCCTGTTCAGGTGGGGCTAGTGAATCGAAGTTATTTGCTCCGCGTGGTATTCCGATGAATGGCCGCTTAGTTTTGCCGGCAGTGGGGTAGTTTGATGAGGTTGGCGACATGTGTCTCCTCGTTTATTGAGGAGTAACACGTGTGTATGACGTGTAGGATTTTAGGGGTTTGGGTTCGGTCCATTTGGTGATTTTTTTTTAATTGTTATAGTTTGGGCTTTTGGTTTTTTGTACTTTGTATGTTTTGGACTTTATCCCTTATAATAAAAATAGATGGAACAGAAAAAGATACAAAGTTGTAATGCTCTTGTTTTAGTATACAAGGAATTTTGTTTTGCCGGTTCACTTTTGATTTCGTCCAGATTTTGCAAGACCACTTCATAATTACGAGGTTAAAAATGGTGACCACTAAATTAATAGCAGAAATGAAAGGAAAAGAAATGAACAAGAACACACACAAAAAGAATATTTATTATTATTTTTATTACCAGTTTGATAAAGTATGCTTTTTGTCCTATATAGTTCTTAAAACTAAAATAATGACAAAAACTATATGTTACAAATATTTTCATAAACGGTGTAAATATTTAGAAATGGATAGTAATTCATTATTTCCATTAATTTTTTTATGTGACCATTTGGAACTTTACTATAATAAAGACCAAACATGGTAACCATGTCATCAAATACGGCTTTAAATGTTAACATTTTTAGGAAATCACATCACTTATGAGCAATAGTTTTTCTTTATATTATTTCTGTATAGTATTATACAGAAATTTGTTCCTCGGCTAAGTTTAAGAAGGAATAATGATTTTTCTTCATACCTACAATATTTTTTTATTTGTTCATTTCCTATTTGCTCTTAGTGTTTCTATGGTGGTTTCTAGTTGGACTCCTATTTTTATTTGTAAATGGTTCCAAACAAACTGGATCACCCTCTTCTGTATCCTTATCGGCCACAAAACCATCGATTATTATTCTAAACGGAGAGGTATAATTAGTTGTTGTGAGATGTACAGAGAATGTTGTTTTGTACATTTTTCTCTTCTCTTTTAACTTTTAAGGTATTGTCGTTGATGCTACATGAGACAATCAGTGTTCTTTTTTTTTCTTCAAATCAGTGTTCATTTCAGAATTAGGATAATTATGTAATTGTATGGCCCGAGTGTATAGATTGTTTTTTTAAAGGCTTGAGTGTATAAAATGTTTGTTTATGAGTTTATATTTCCAAACGCTTAATTAAATATTTTATCCTTGCGTATTTGACAAAATATAAAAGGTATGGAGTTAGAGATACTTTATGTCCAGTGTTGATTAGTGATTACTTCAAATTTTGCCTAAAGATCATCATTCATTTATATGGTTCGATTAGCTATCTGAATTCTACTAGTAATAGATAGATAAATTTCTAACAAACAAAAACTGATGATATCTTTCAGGTATTTCATTTTGGTTAAAAAATGCTTTAGTATAGTCTAGCATATGCTTTATAAGTCTTATCATGGATTTTGTTTTGTTTTAATGGTCTCTATATTGCAGAAATCGTGCCTAGTAAGTACAAGGGAAAACATATGCACTGTCATAAAAAAATGGGAAGTGTATGCACATATACGTACTCGCCACTATTAATGTTTTTTTGTATATTATGATTATAGTACAAATAAAACAGCTCTTTTATCTCATGCATACTCATGCATACGTAGAGCATAGCTACAGCTTTCAATTGGGTGTACAAATTAAAGGGAAACGATACATTAAATTTTGACATAAATTGAAGAAGTTAATGTTGATTGATATACGATAGTTAATAAATATTGAAACGCTTTCAGATTTTCTTTTTCAGTTAGTCGAATTAGTAAGGCTTGATTTGCATGCATCGGTTAACGTTGGATGAAATATGTTTTGAGATATCATATTTTTCCAGATATTTTCAGTTATAGTTTAAACTATCATATGTTTATATTATGTTTGTTATTAAGTAGTATATGAGTGAGCAAACCTGATGAGGTGTAAAACACTGTACCAAAGACAAAAAAACTTCAAAATGTATGAGTAACTAGATTACATCAATATCTTTTGTTTTTATTGGTCAATTATTGACTTAACTAGTTTTTAACAACCCTTAACTAGTTTTTAACAACCCTCTATGAGATTAATAAGTCTTAACAAAAATATTAAAATAGACCACACAAACACAAGCGTTCCTTGAAAACATACAATCATTCCTAATTAACACAAACATTACTTAAAACTAGATAATTATAATCATTCGTTAACAACAATACTACAATAAGACACAAAAACACAAGCGTTTAAAAGCATACAATCATTCCTTAACAAAAACATTACTTAAAAATAGATAATCATAGTCATTCGTTAACAACAATACTAAAATAAGACGCACGCAAGCATTCCGTAACAACCATTCCTTAATACCAAGCCAACGACAAATTAAGAACTTACGCAGTACCGTCTCCACCACTGTTGCCTTTGCTGCCACCGCTTCCGTCACCGCCAGTGCCGTCTCCGGCGTCACCGTCACTACCACCGCTTCCATCCTGTGACATCATCCTCAATAGCTCATTATCCACCTTTTCCATGTCACGCTTCACCTCCTTTTGTTTCCTCAAGGTCTCTCCAATCCTCTCGTAAAGAACACTTTTCTTCTCTGGGCAATCAGTCTCCGCCAAATCCCAACCCATCTTAACTAACTTCTTAGTGGAGCTGTCGAAACTCGACTGAAGTTCCTCCAGTCTCAACCTCAACTTACGAGCCCAAACTTCTCTCTTGGATATTGGCCCGTCATCATCATCGCCAGAAGGTGCCGTTGGCGGCATAGGCTGATCCTGAGTAGCAAAAGGGCCACGGTCCTCTCTGATGCTGCTCAAGGTACGTGCCCTGTAATGAGCCGGAGGGAAACGACGAAACTTAGAGAAAGCTCTAAACATCCTTTTTAACGAAATAGTGATATGATTTCTCTCACCTTTCGTCTCCTCTATATAAGAAAGCTACTTGCTGGTAGATAGTATTAAAGTTTTTGTAATTATTATGAATGAATAGTAATAAGATAGCGCTTTTTTTTCACGGAGAGAGAGACCACATTGATACTAGTTGTAATCAGTGCAACACAAATGAATTTAATGTATTTAGGGTAATCACTAGCTAAATTTAAAAAGTGGATTAGAGTAATATAGTTTTTTGTATGCCAATTTTCATTAAAGTTTACTATAAATTAGATAATAAAATAAATAAATGTCTAACAAAAATGACTATGTTTTTAACACCGATTTATTATCATAAAACAATGATACAAAATATTGAATAAACTATTCTATATGGAGAAGTTAAAACCGTTTTTTCACTTCTGACGAAACACACCATAGTTTTAATAAAACAGTATCCTAAATCTGCTGAAAAGATCAGAGATATAGCACAAGTCCCTTACACTGTGTTCAAACAATTAGTTACGTATAAGAAAGTATATGTTGAATCTTGATAGAAGTAATTGGACTCTAACAATTGGATTCAAAGATACATAAGAGGCTTAATCGAATATGTGGTCATCGTAGAAACCACTTTTAGTAGACAAATAAGTTTTCATAAATGGAAAAGGAATATCAGGGTTTAATGTTGTGTAAATACATGTCTAAGGGATGTAAATGGTTCACTCACAATTAATAAGTATTTGCCTCAGTCGAGTTTCTCTCCTATTTTCTTGGTTTCTTTCAAGGTTGATTCACATTTTTCACAATATTTTATAATTAGCTCAATTGACACTTAACCATCTCAATTTAATGACCGGATCAAACAGCACCTAGGCCATTCTCGATAGTCTCTATGAGTTATAGAAGGTTTAGTGATTGTGCCACCCAACTTATTACAGACATTCAGTCTCCCATAGATTCAGAGGAACATTGGACTGGAAATTTAAAGCTCAAGTAACATGCACTATATATTGATGTTTGTGTTCAACGATTGAATTATATATGCTTCAGAGTCTCAAGACATGAAAGATAAGCCACAATACCTTTTTTGGTAGATGCAAGTAAACCGAAGTTAAAGAGCATTTATCTAGTCACACTGATTTGACTCTAATATTAGACTAGTTCTAAACTAGTGCAACGAATGAAATACCTTTAAAACTTCATTCTTTGCACAAAATAAGTATATCCACGTGGCTCTGAAATAGCCATCGACGGTTGTTAGAAAATTGATATCCATCAATGGGATTGATCAAAAACGCTTCCCATATATTAATAGCTCAAAGTTTGTATTACAAATGTTGCTTGAAGATGGATATGAGAGTTTTTTTTTCTGCTTTTCCAAAGGACATGTATGGAAATAAGCACTGCGTTAATCTTGAACTTCGATGTCCCCAAATCCTCTAAAATAGCATATATCTAAAATATGAAGGGTGAACAAGTCTCATGTGCCATATCCATCACTTAATTACCTGAAGCTGGAAGATCTTCTGTATTAAAAGAGACATTGGCCACAGATCTAACAGTACCATTTGTTAAGTCTCTGATTGGATCTTGAATTTTACAAGAAGATAGAGCAATATCACACGAGAACTGAGCTCATTGTCAAAGAACTTATACTGAAAATGTTCAATCAAAATACGGGAATAAAAACAAATTGATGAGGCAAATGTGTTGATTTAATTAAACGTTCCCATTCCATTAATCTTAATAGTAGACCATATGGGAAAATTCACGCACTTTCAACAGATGTATCAGTTGAGGTGAAGTTATACTTATCATGAGAGACGTGATGCATTCCCACCATTATAAGATTTAATATAGTTTTGGTGCAAACGTTATAATTTATATATATACACTAATTCAAAGTTTTCTCATAACGTTTGTTTCGACGGGGACTTTCAAATGATACACCTTTTTAAAAGTATTCATATGTGTCAATAAATAGATCACATTAACACCTTTTGTCTAGGATCTTTATCTTAAAAATATGTGTCCAGAATTCGAAACAGACCATTAAAACAAGCGACCAGCTAGTCCCCGCAGTCCTAGAAAATACTCGTAGGTTACTATATTAGGTAACCTCACTATTCTTTCTCATACTTACAAAAATCGAGATTCGTCATGAAATGGGGAAAATTTTCAGTAACTCATTTCATCATGTCGGTTGCAACATTTGTCTGTTCCTAGAAACTAGAAACATTACTTCCCTATCATAAATTCAAGGTAATTGAAGTTAAAAAAAAAAGAATTAATATTCAACTAAATTTTATTTATGAAGATAGAACTACAAGATATAAGCTACATACACATAAACGTAAACATCTAAATGTTGTAGGGTAGAAACCATAATTTCTCTATCATAGATTCAAGTTAACTAAAATTAAAAAAAAAAATCAAGTTAACTGAAGTTGAAGTAAACAATTAAAATTACAATAAATTTTATTTCTAAAAACAGACAAGAAATCATTTTATTTTCGAGTTACTTTATTATTTATTGTTATTATATTACACATATATAATTACATATCTATATAAAGATCTAAATTTATCTGTATTTGTACAATTGCATATAGTAACAAAATTAAAGTTTAGCATGACTAAATATTATAATCTATTAGTTTACACTTTGCATTATTCTTGTAAATATTTTTTTATAAAATAGTTGGCAGTTGGGATAAAACATTATGTTATGGGGATCAACCTTGCAGCAAAATACTAACTATTGACAGAAAAAATGAATGCACTGTTGTTTGCTAAAGCCAATTTATCATAAAGTATGTCTTTACTATACTTTTTGTATTTTTTTTTATCTGAGACTTTTTGTATTTTTTTTTTTGAAAAGGCTTTAACTTTTTTTGTATTTATTACAATTACTTAGTTCTTGTTACTTCCCTTTTATTTAATTTATATTATGTGTGACATAATTTTCAAGCAATACTTTCACACAACATAAAATACATTTTTTTATTTTAAAACTTTGTGTATAAAAATGATATGCTACTGCCCACGCAAATATCTATTTTAAGTCTAATTTTTGGTTGCAGGTGGTACAACAAAAGGTAAAGGTAGCCGTCTTTCTTTATAACTGACAGTACAAGAACATTTGCGAGTTCCTCAAAATTCTGAGTAGTTAATTTTTATTTACGAGTTCCTCAAAATTTGAGTAGTTAATTTTACCTGCTTTTTGTACAAAGACATTTATTTTTTTCTTTATAGTGTTGTCCTCTCTTCTTACTTTTTTTTTCCGTTAAGAACATGCGCAAAAAAAGTGACTCTTACCTATCGACGCGCAGATGTGACTCTCTTAACGGAATAGGTAAGAATGACAATGGTTTTCTCTACCTTATTTTACAAAACAAACAATATCTTCAGTTATAAAAAAAACAAATGATGTGTTAAATGTGCATTAATAAGGATAGTCATCAATTATTTCTCTAATCAAAATGAAACTAATAAGTACATTCACATATAAATTAACCCATACTAAAAAAATCGTCCATACTGCTATGCAAAATAGACATAATTAAAGAGTATTAGTAAGTTAAAATTTAAACCACGAATAACTCCACCAAAATACTATATATGTTTTGTATAAATATAGAGCTATCAATATGATTAAGATATATTACAATTACGTGGCTTTTATAATGGATTCAGAATACATTTTTACAACTATATAATACTATTTTATACGTATCATCATATAAATAATCATATATATTATATTTTTAAAAATTAATATGAAATATAAAAACCATAATTAAGTTGGTGTTAGAAATTGAACTTTGAATTTTATTTTCTTATATATATTTAAGATATCTTTTATAATGGTTATTGGAAAATATTTTAGTAAAATCAAGTTTTGAATATATGTATATTTTTAATCAATTTTCGATAGAATCTATTTTAAGTTATTATTTTGATTTTAAATATGTATATAAATTTTAATTTTTGTTATGATTATTCTAAACAAAATATATTTTTAGGTAATTAGATTGAGTCATTTCTTATATTTTAAAACTGTCACATATATATAGTTTCTCATAATATAATGAGCTTCTAATTTTCTTAATAACGTAAGTCCAATAATTTTTTTTTCTTAATATACTGCTATCTATATTTTCAAACAACATTATACTCATTTTTATACTACTATCTATATTTCCGAATAATTCTTAAATATACTTCAATTTTAATAATATAGATATATGTAAATCACGCGTGCATTCATCAATTGTTGATCAGACAGAAAAGCAAAATTATGTTAGTCACAAACATCTAATTTCTTATATAAAGAAAGGTTAAAATCCAACTGAAATTAACATGTATAATATTTTAATCTAAAATATTAACATGATATATATATAATATCCTAAGATAACCCTAATTTTTCGAATTATAGATTTATAAGAAAGTTTGAATTTGAAAATATATAATTCGAAACTATAAAACAATATTATTATCATTTTTTAACTTTTTTAATTTTTTTGTATTTATATATCTAGGATATAAGATTTTTTTATCTTTTAAATGAATCATTATTTATTTCTTAGATGCTCTTTTTGTAAAAAAACTTAAAAATGTCTATTTAGGAGAATTATACTATATACTAGTGGTATACCGGCGCTACACGCCGGATTCATATGTTGTATTTTTACATGAATTTATAATTTATTATATGGTCTTAGTAAATAAAATATTCTAAAAATATGAAATGAAAATATGTATAAAAATGATATTTTCTGATCTTTTTGATAGTGGTTAGTGGAACTGGGAATTTAATTCAAATCCCGGGGACTCGCCCCGTTTGATCTGCCGCGGAGCGGGTGCGGGTCGATCGGTTTAAATTTTCGAACTGCGAGTGCGGGTGTGGGTTAAGATTAGTTTAAGCGGGGTGGGTGCGGGTCAGCCAAATATGAGTCATGGGTACCCGCCGACCCGCAAATTCAAAAAAAAAGTTTTTATTTTTATTTTTATTTTTCGTAAAAATATATAAACATATAAAATATTTTTATAATTTTAGCTAAAATGTATTATTTTAATATTATTTTTAATAATTAATATATAATGAAAATAATTAATATATAATTAAAATAATTAGTTTTTAATATAATTATTATTAGCCGCGGGTAAGACGGTTTACCCACGGGTTTTGGCGGGATGGATGCGGGTTTAAGATTTTTGGTGATACGGATCATGTGAGTCGAATTTATGAAAGTGATACAGATTGTTGACTATGGAGAATCATAGAGGCTCTATTCTTCATAGTCAACATCAAATATAAAGAAAACCTAAAAACCGTGATTTTGAAACCCAACCTAGACACTGAATCTGATGATTGACCGGGTCACTGAATTGACCGGATCAATGAGTTATTGGACCAACCGTTGATGAACCGCATCTTAATAAATGAATTAATTTTATTATATAATAATATATTAGCTATGAAAATTTTATATAATAGTTAATATTTTGAAATGTTTTCTAAACATAAAATAATAGTTTGGATATTTATCTATTTTATGCTTAAAACATTTAGAAAATACTTAACCTTGGTTTCTATATTTTTATCTTCATTTGACATACAAAATATTAAGAAATAGTTTAGACTATTTAAAAAAATTTGTAACATAAGAGTTATGACATCTAAAAATCAAGACATACAATTCACAAATATTTATGTCGAATGTGAATAATAAATTAAACTTCCAATGCAAAATAAACCAAAATTAAAACGTCATATCAGTAAATTGTCAATAATAAAAATAAATTAACACCAAATCACATCAACTAATTTTGATTTTCTCTAAATTTTAATACTTACCAACAGCTCGCCATGTTCTTGTTCTTCAACAATTCGAAACATGTTTTGTAATCCACATGATCATATGATTTTATTCTTTTTGATATGTAAATTAAAAATGTAATGACTTGTTATAAACTAAGTTAAATAAAAAATAACTTACTCACTTTTCTTGCAAACGTAAATTGTAATGTAGAGGAATAATAAGCTTGATCGTCCTTGAGTTTGTTTTACGGATGTGCGGGTCGAGCACGATCACGCTTACTCACCTTCCTTGTAAACGTAAATTGTAGTGTAGAAGAATAGGAAGACGGTAATAAAACTGAAAAAATCTAACTTTATAATTGGAAATTTATAATATAAAACATAATTTAAAACATAACTAAAAACTAAAAAAATAAAAATTATCTATTGATTCAACCAGTGGTGTAATCGGTATTGGATTTCGGGTTTTAGTGAGTTTTTTGAGGTTTTAAATTGGGGTTTTAATTTTGGGGTTTTTTTTTCATAAAGCTTAAACAAGATTTATATTGGGTCGCGAAGTTTACCGGTTCAACATTGGTTCCAGTTCGGGTTCAAAACACTGTTATAAACGCTTGAGCTTTTATGAGGAAAAGTTTAAAACCCCAATATCTTTCATAATTAACATTAAAACCTATTAAATATAATTTAAGAAAATATTTTAATTATTAAAAAAGTGTTCCAAATGACATTGGTTTCTTCCTAGGGAGGAAAAAAACTCAACTTTGTTATATTAGATAATTGGAAATTTAGAATATAAAACAGAATTTAAAATATAACTAAAACTAAAAAATAAAAATTATCTATTGGTTCAACCAGTGGTGTAACCGGTATCGGGTTTGGGTTTCAGTGAGTTTTTGGAGGTTTTAATTGGGGTTTTAAATTTTGGCTTTTTCACAAAACTCAAATCCGATTCATATTGGGCCGGAGAGTTTACCGATTCAACAGTGGTTCTGGTTCGGGTTCAAAACACTGTTATAAATGCTTGGGTTTTTTTGAGGAAAATTTTAAAAAACCAATGTCTTTCATAACTAACATTAAAACCTATCTTATATAATAAAGTTGAATTTTTTTTCTCCTTGGGGAGAAAAATGCCATGTGGCATTCTCCTTTTAATAATTAATTTTTTTTTCAACTTTATTTAATGTGTTTTGGTGTTAATTGTGATTAGATATTAGTTTATTTTTGTTATTGACAATTTATTATATAAGATTACAACTATTTAAAAGTAATATAAATCTTAAATAACAAAAGTGTTTTATTGAGTGTAACTTTTTCAAAATGTATTATTTTCAAAAAATCATGTATATCAAATTAATATAAAGTAGTAAACAAACATAATTATTTATAAAAAACTAAATTAATTTCAGTATGAACTTATTGGAAAGATAACATCAAACAAATAAACAGCACTTTATAATAGAAACTAAACAACACTCAAAATTAAATAAAACAGTTAAGGTATTCATGTTGTATTATAACAAACTCTAAAACATTTAGTATTACAGATTTATTCCTTCATTTTAAGTTTCTTAAAACAAATTTCATTTTTAAAATTTATAGATTAATAATCCGCGCGGAGCGCGGACCATGACCTAGTTTTGTTAAAATCTTGTTAAATGTCACCAGTCAACCTGAATTCGAATTCTTCTTCCACCTTGTTTGTAAGAATAATTTATATCAAAACTAGGAAAAACCTGTGCTTCACGCGGGATATGTTGATAATTTTTTTTAAATGGTTACTATACAGTTAATTTGTTGGGAAATTTGTCAAAACGAAACAAAAAAACAGCAAGGTTGTCTATTTGGTATAATTTTTTGTCTATTTTTGTCTCTTTTATTATTTCTATTTCTAAACCTTAATGAAATAGATAATTTTAATGAGGTAAAATCTGCTTATGAGATTTTTTTTTGGTTCTAGGATATATAGAAAGTGTCTTCTACGGATAAAAAAACTTGATTTTGGCAAAATTATGATATTTCAGTTAAACAATATTTTTAAAATATTCGTTATATTCTAACTTCCATAAAACGTGTATAGGTTGATTTACTTTTTCCAAAAAGTTTTTTTCTTTTTAATGAAAAGATAAAATTTTAATTTAACTTTTAAAAAATGTTTGCATAAAAATAAAAATAAAATTTGTAAAACATTCTTAATGAAATAAAACTTTGTAAAACTTTTTAATAAAACTTTAATAAAAATAAACTTTGTAAACTTTATAAAAAGTTTATAATAAAAAAGTTAAATAAACTTTATAAAAAAACGTTTAACGAATTTTACGTAAACTTTATAAAAAAATTATAATAAAAAAGTTAAATAAACTTTATAAAAAAACGTTTAACAAATTTTACTTTTATAAAAAATTTAAGACGTTTGTAAAATTTTTAGTTTTATTAAAAAGTAAGAAAAAAATAAATTTTAACGGTTTAAAAAAAATTCCTTTTATTTTTAAAATTTGTCTAAATTTTTAGCTTGTGTTTAATGTGCTTAGTTTGATTAATTAAGAGTTAGTTTTGAGATTATGAAAGAAAATTATACTAAAGAAACAACTAAAAAATGATATTATACCAACGGAACAACCATACTGTTTTTTTTTTAATTTTGTTTTGGCAGTTTTTCTTAATTTATTTATATTGAGGTTTGTAGAATTATGGTGATGTTGCATTCTGTTTTTCATAGAGTTGTGTGATGCATTTTGCGTGCCTATGTAACATATTTTAAAGTAGGAAGGTTGGATTAAATTTTGGATTTTTCCCACGTTACAACTTTTTTTTGTCAATACAACTATTAACATTTAATTCACAACTTCAAATCCGGGTTCATAATTGGGAAGAAGTTAAAGTAACGTTTGAAATGTGTAAAAAAAAGAGTCATGTTTGAAATTTTATCCAGAAATTATAAAAGGTATACGGAGACCATAAGGTGGCATATGTTGCTCAACTATATATTGGTCGCATGAGTCCGATCCAGTTTAAATGTTGTTCGGGTGACATGTAGCTGTTGGTCTTGTTCTCCTGTAATATGCCACATAACATTCAAATTATTTATCTGTTTGGTAGTCACTGTGATTTGTCAATCTTTTTATATCTCTAACCAAAGTTATTAGTTACGAAAGTGTTCTTCATGGATGGGCTTGACCAAAGTTTTAAACAACAATTATTAGTTAATGAGCAGAATATAACAAAAAGGCAATTTCCATGATTTTCTAGTTTCTTGTGTTTTCTTGATAAAAGGATACGAAGGTTTGAGAGATTGAGAATTACACGTTAGTTGTAGCAAAAAAAAAGAAAAGAATTACAAATTAGCCCCATCCGAGAAGTTGAGACCTTCCAAACAATCCAGAGGTGTCACTCAGAGTTATCAAAGTCTCTAAACTCACTGTATCTCATAAAGGAAATTTCTATCAGACATAGAAACAGAGGCTCGAAAGTAAAAAATAAGAAAAACAAAAAACGTGATCACTTTCGGAATCATAGAAGAAATCATTGTTTTCTTCTTCTGCATCGTCTGCTTCATCACCTTTGAAGACAACTGCAGAAACAATGGCCGCTCTACTTAGGCATTGCTAGGTTTGTTTAAAAAAAAAAACAGAGTATGTGCGAAAAGATAATCTATACCTACTCAAATCGTCTTTGTCTCTCAAGTCATTTCCAGAACTTTTATTACTATCTTCTTGACTAAGGCTGATTTCAAGCCAGAATTTTTCCTGTGAGGATACTTCTCCCAACACAGAAATAATAAAGTTAAGACCTTTAAGGCCACTTTGGCAACCACTCTTCTTCATAAAAAGCGATTAAGCAGTCCATTTTTTGTGTTGATTATTTAACAAAAACAAACTATATCATCAAAACTATTCAATATTCTTATCTTGAGGTGAATCTATTTAGAAAAATATCCTGTCGTTAAGCATAATCGAAGACATTAAGATTAATTAGCATATTGATCGCAAGTCATTATCTCAGAGACAAACCTTATCACAGCCTGGAACCAGTTCCTATAGCAGCTTCATCAGTGTATTAATTTTCTCCCTTCTTGCCTATAACCTGAACATTAGTAATGAATTAGCAATTAATCCACTGACTAAAATAAAAAAAAAAGAAGAAAAGTTGTGCAAATATGTGAGATGCAAAGTTACTCGTTCTGCTATGGCTATCTGTTGCTTCACCACAGCAAACTCTAACATGAACATATGAAATCTTCTCGTTCTCTTCCGAGCTTTGTTCTTCGTCTTCGTTGAGATTTTAGCCTATAAATACCATTAGGATATGTGGCAAGGATTCATCAATCACTGACTTAATCAAATGTCAACAAAACATAACTTGTATTCTCTTGCGAGACCGATTGTTTTGGCTAGTCAACGTTTCGTAATGGTGAAGCGGCAGTGGAGATATCTGAAAAAAATCCGTAAGGGCCAGTACTTAAAAATACAACGACGGCAAATCAGTGAAATGGAGAAGCTACACTGCTTGTGATGGTGAAGGCTCAAGCAACAACGTGAAACCACCGGCGTTCTCGAGAGTTAGCATCATTATTTGCCGAAACTGCCGCCGCCGAGATGAATCAATTCAAAACCTATTACATCCTGGAACAGCCTAACACGCTGTATCTAGCTTTGAATGCTGCGGTCAGATACATAAACAATTACAATTTTGAACATTCACTCTCACAGAAACCCTTGGAGGAGAGAGACAAAGAGGGAGAAAACCATATATTAGAGAGAATGATTTTGGTCTAAAGTCCATTTTGTTTTGTTCGGCCTATCAGCCCGATTTTATTTTTGTCTTTTGGGTTAAAATCATTCTTTTAACTCTTTTAAAATGGGTCCGAAAACTCGATTTTTGTATCAATGTCTTTTATATATATGCAACACACTGTTCCTATTTCTTTTAAATAATTATTTATATACATAAAAAATACAAGTATTTATTTAGTTGATGGATCATTAACTTTAGATTCGCAGTATATTGGTCAGTAGATATGGTTAGATGAATTGGTAAATGAACATTTCATAGGATTGAGAAACAAAGAGAGACAATTATCACGTTTGCATTCATAAGTTATATGCACTTATTTTGGTCCATAGAAATTATGCACCAGCACACAACATGAAGCTACAAAAGCTTATAATTGTGGGGATGCATGACTCTATTACAAACATTTACTAATCTATATTTTGTGGTGGAATAAGGTAAGGGGCTAGGAATGGACGAAAACCTCTAAAAACTAAGTAGTCAGCCAGTTCAACAGTTACATTTTCCCAGTAATCCAAGCTTACAACGCTGTTCGGGAACAGGTCAGGAAAAGAACTAGCCCGGAGACAAAAAGGTTCAGACATTGAGAGGAAAATGATAAGATCTCCTATGTCTTCAGTGTGAACTGCATTGCCTTCACCGTCTAGTCTGAACACCATTAAATATTCTGTTCTCGTTTTGGCAAAACCTTCATCATCCATCTCGACCGTCTTCTTGTACTGCTTAACCAAGAAAGTTTCGCCGGTGGTTACTGACTCCACCAAATGCTCGTACGTGCAGCACGAATCCATAAGCTCGTTTGTGGTCTTGGTTAACTCGGGAACCTTTTTAAACCGCAGCCTCTGAATCTTGTGTTTGTGATTATGGAGATCCCATGATCCCATGAGGTGACCTCCAGCTCCGAGAATGCGAAACATGCCCTCTTTCTTGGAAAACATAACACGTGAGGAGTAGAAGCATGGGTTATCGATCCTGATGTTGACCCATTCGGTTTTACTCAGAGCTGGTTTGCAAAAACTGAGCTGAGGTCCCAAGAACTTGACAGCCACAACACAGTCTTCATCCTCTGGAGAAGAGGTGGACATTGACACGTTAGTGACGATTTGGGTCTGACAACGTGGCAGAGTCACAAGAGGAGGCAGGGGAATGCTTTTTGGATCCGTATACGATGCATACGGGTTTAGGTCATCTTGGAGACGCAGGATTCCATCGTGGCCGTTCAAAGTAGCTACCCATCCATTAGATGCCCCGATGGTTACCACTTTATCAAATATATCATTATAAAGCAACTCAAGACGCACCTTCTTTTCCAGATTAATCATGTCATTATGGACCTCTGAAATAACGAGTTTTCCTAGACAGGCTTCATAAGGTTCACAAAGTTCAGCTGAGACGACGAAACAGGGAGGGGTTTGCTTTTTCCTCGAGGATGATGAGAATCCGTTAGAGAGAAGTAGAAGAGTTGATCTTCGAGATTTCCCAAGACAGAGCTTCGAGAGCCGGTTCAGAATTAGAGACATGAATATAAATTACTGAATAAGTAAGAAACCCTAAATGAAGCATTTGTTTAATATAAAAGGAATAGCCTTGCCCGTCAAGTTTCTACCTAACACAGTTGTTTCCATAAATTTTACTACTATATTTGTGGAAACTTGACGTTCTTTTCCTTTGTTATATATTAATATAAAATAACTAGCATTTGATCTTCTATATATTGTATACATCAAAAAGTAAATGACAAGACAAATTACTAATTTTAAACACTCTTTTGTTTGTGAAAGCACCGTGACCTAGTGGTCAAGGTTTAAAGGCTTCTACACTCAAGTTTGGAGTTCGAATCCCAGGCGACGCAGTTTCTACACCAGGAGGTCTGGGTTTCAATTCCCGGAGAAAGCGAATTATGCAGAATATTGGAGACAAATTTTACAAGGGATACATGGCGCAATGAATACCGTCAGGAATAGATCTTATAGGGCGGCTCAGGGTGATGCAGTCAGACATGAACTCTCATAAGGCAGGTAGAATGGTCAGCTGTAATATCGTCTATGTAATATTTCTCATTGTTTCTAATAGCATAATAAACCCGACAAAAAAACACTCTTTTGATAGAAAACAACCCGGTTCAAAACTACCCTAAGCGCTAGTCGGACGGTAAGTCCGGACCTAACGAATTATTGAAAAATTAGAAAGTACTCGAGGAATACGCGGGATCTAATTTTAAATATAATATAATACATTTATAATATGTTTAGATAATTTAAACATAAGGACACAAGTTTTTAGACGTGATTATATGACTTTTTATATAATTTTAAACAATTTTTTTTTGATTGTCCTACATTTAGATTATGGTGTGTTTGATAAAAAAATCTTTAAATGCAGTATATATGTGTTTGTTTTGGGTTTAATAGCTAATTGTAATGATTTAATAATGAATAATTACACAAAATCTGTCAATAATGATTAAAAATAATTAATCGTGTTTTAATTTTATGCTAAAGAAAAAAAAATATTTAGACGGTCAACTCGGGAATTAGGCGAGAATTAGGTGGTCTCACGCGGGTCAACTCTTAACTTCAATGATTTGGTCAAATTTGATGCGGTCAATTCTCGAACAGCGCCTAGACGGCCGCATTTTTAAACTGGAGAAAATAATAATAACACTTACTCATCTATGACAAACAGTATTTACTAATCTATATTTTGTGGTGTATTCTTATCTATTAAAATATAAGTCATTACAATTAACTATTGCGACCAAATATAATCTTTATTTTTATCTAATCTATTAAAACCGATGTGCAAGTGAAAATTAACGCTCACCTTACCTCTAATGTTATTATGCCACTGACATTTTAATCAATGAGAGTTCCTATATTTAATCAAAACATATTGATTAATACAATATCAATATTTTAAATAAAATTTTTAATGCATATTATTATTTAAAAAAAAATAATATATTAAAATTAAAATATCAGTTTATAATTTAAAACCTAATTTCAAAAATTGAAAAGTTGAATAATCATGACAATGAAAGTATATAATATTAAAGCTTTACTATAAATCATCAACGAAAACAAACCTAAAGCTAATAAAAATAAGTAGTCAAATTTTAAATTAATCAGTATTCAGAATAAGATAAATTAAACATTGCTGATATCAAACAGATGTAAAAGCATTATTTGTTTGTTTGGTATTTGATTTCACACCCAAAAAAAAAGAAAAACATTATATTCTAAAAGATGTTATTTTTATTTATAATATCTCTATTGATATATTCGATGTAAAATTACTAAAATGCTGTATTCTTTTATCATGTATAAAACTAATAATCCATATAGCTTAATAGGCAAAGACAAAAAAAATGGATAAAAAGAGATGGAGTTATAGATACCTCAAATCTAAATCAGTTTCCTGATTGGCTAATCCCAACATCTCACTCCTAACTATATCCCCTCTGAGATTCTCCTTCTCTTCTCATCCACAAAACACTTACATAAAAGTCAACCTCCCTTAGATCAACACTTCACCAAATAGCAACTAATAATAACAAGACCACAGAGAAACAAACACTCAATACAAGAGAGAACAATGGCTTCAACATTCACGAGCTCAAGCAGTGTGTTGTGCCCAACAACATTCCTTGGTCAGACTAAAAGCTCCAGCTTTAACCCTCTTCGTGATGTTGTCTCTCTCGGATCTCCCAAATACACTATGGTCTGTTTCCTTTCTGTCCTAAACATCTCATATTAAAGGTTTCATATAACTTCTTGGATTTGTGTCTAATGTTTTTACTTTGACATGTGAAGGGGAATGATCTTTGGTATGGACCAGACAGAGTGAAGTACTTAGGACCCTTTTCTGTCCAAACTCCGTCTTACCTCACCGGAGAGTTTCCCGGAGACTATGGTTGGGATACTGCCGGTTTATCCGCAGACCCTGAAGCCTTTGCCAAAAATAGAGCTCTTGAGGTTAGTCTCTAACTCTCACTCACTCAAAACAAAAACAAAAATCAATTTGTGTAACACTAAACAGTAATGATCATTCACAGGTGATCCATGGGAGATGGGCAATGTTGGGAGCATTTGGTTGCATAACCCCTGAAGTTCTTCAGAAATGGGTCCGTGTGGACTTCAAAGAACCGGTCTGGTTCAAAGCCGGTTCACAAATCTTCTCCGAAGGTGGTTTGGACTACTTAGGCAACCCAAACCTAGTCCACGCTCAGAGCATTTTAGCCGTCCTTGGCTTCCAAGTTATCCTAATGGGACTAGTTGAAGGTTTCCGCATCAACGGTCTTGATGGTGTTGGTGAAGGCAATGACTTGTACCCGGGCGGTCAATACTTTGACCCGCTGGGTCTTGCAGATGATCCAGTTACTTTTGCTGAGCTCAAGGTGAAAGAAATCAAGAATGGAAGGTTGGCTATGTTCTCAATGTTTGGCTTCTTTGTTCAAGCCATTGTTACCGGAAAGGGTCCTTTGGAGAATCTCCTTGACCATCTTGATAACCCTGTTGCTAACAATGCATGGGCTTTCGCAACAAAGTTTGTACCCGGAGCTTGATGAAATGATATGAAACATAATCTTTCTTGTTGCTCTCAAAATACAAAAACTCTATTTGATGCTATGCACATAACAAAGTTCCAAAAAGAACAAAATACATCTCTCTCTCAGCTGAATCTACAATGCTCTCAATCTATAACTTAATACAACAAACCTAAGCGACTGCTCTAGTCTCATTTGCCCCACCATTTCCGGTGACGACGTTTATCACTATGGAGTCTTGCTTTAGTCTCTCTTAATCTAGCCTTGTAATCTTTCTTCCATGTCTCAAATCTTAGCTTCAGTTTCCTAAATTCATCTTCTGGATGTTGTTGCTGTTGCTGCCCGTTTGTAGCAGTTGCCTCCGGCTCTACTTTCACCTCCACAATGGCTCTAGCATCTTCGTCAAAATTGAGTCTCCTTTGATCAAACTCTCTCGCGAGATGATTAACAGCGTTCAAACTTCCGTTGGGATGCTCTCTGCTTCTGAGTTCAGGAGTGTTTCCGTTTGTGAAGTTAGTTGTGGGTGTCCTTAACCCTGGAGTTGCAGTAGTAGACGTTGTGTCCTCTGATTCATAACCGAAAGGTGATACCGATGTGTCTTGTCTTGCTCCTCCTCCTGCTTGACCTGTAACGTTCTCTGTCGCTAGACTCTTTCTCGCAGCCGCGAGACTCATCTGAAGAAAGTAAAAAAAAAAGAATCCGGGGTTGGAACATTTCATTATCTCTGTGTCAAGAATCCGTTTTAAGTAATGAGGAGAACTAACCTGCAACGATGACATTTGCTTTTGCCATGTTTCCTCCATTGACTTCATCTTTAGTTCATACTCTGACCATCTCTCCTCAAACTGTCTCAACTGCTCTCTCAACGCTGTGTTTTCTTCTTCCTTCTGAACTAAAGCTGCTTCAGATTCCAAAACCCGCTTCTGGAGATCAGACATAGCTGATGGTTGAACTTGGAACTGCTCCTACATCACAAACGAGAAAGAGAGTTATATAGTGTAATAATGTTTCATTCAGAAAGTGGACAATCTTTCTTTTGATAGTAAGTACCTTGTCTTCTGATTTCCTCTTTGATATTGTCGTCACATTGAGTAACTCTTTCTGTCTTTGCTTACTGCTGAATCGTTTTCGAGCTAACCATCCTCTAACAGCTGCAAAGAGAGAAAAAATGAATGATGAGCCTTAAAATCTCTATTACCAAATTTGAGAACCAAAATCTTCCGCAGACTTACCAGACTGCAAGTGTATGACTGCAGTTAACTCTCCTGTGCTTGCTTCAGAAACAGAATCTGCATAGAGCTTTGCTTCAATATCAAACATCCTTCGGGCAATTACACCTCGTACATATGACTGAAGTACCAATGCTCCGTTTCTCATACTTTGAAAGTACTCACGAGACAAGTGACCACGGAAACGCTTTTGTAATCCCACTATCCCTTGAAGAACTTTCTTTCTTCTATCTTCAAAGATACCAATCTATAAAAAAAATTTGAAGATAAAGATCAGCTAACTAGCTTTCTATATCTCTGCGTAAAGAGTTACTTACTTGTCCAGTTCGTAGGTACAGTTTTGTATAGCCAACTTGATACATTTCAGGATGAACATCATACTGTTTCAGAACAGCTATTGATACGCTCAGAGGATCCTGAGAGACCTTTTTGTCTGACAATAAAAACCCATATCTTCCTGCAAACTCTTGATGTGTCAAACGAGTAGGATATCCAGATCTTGATATTCTAACAACCTCCAACACCCCACAACACCTAAGCTGTTGTAAAACAAGATCCTCTTAAAAATGGTCGCTAAGTTCATACTTACAAGTTAAAACATAAATTAGATAAATTTGTTTGTTAACCGAAAATTTATATTTTATCGATCCATTAGATCAATTTTTTAATAAAGTGTACTAATATAATCCTTCATTTTCCAGAGACAGTTAAATCACCGCTAACATTATCAATAGCCGTTACCATTTGATTTATCCCGTTAACATGAAAATTACTCATTTTATTGTTAACGACTAACCAACTATGTAGCGACGATACATAGTTGGTTATCTGTTAATAACACAATATAGTCGTTAAGACTTTAAACATTGTGATTATGAAGCATAGTGTTTTAAACGTATGCCCATATAAAAATATGTTCACGTTTTTACGTAAGTGTAACAAGTGCAGTTGATTCGGGCACAATGTCAAATAAATTAATAGTCAACTAATCAGAAATTAATCCATAATTAATTTGGGAGTTTTTATGAAATTTTAAAATATTTTAGTTATATTTTCTTTCAACATAACTTTTTGGTTTTTCGATTTTGTAATAGTGACAAATTTACAGTTTTATCCTTATTTTCATATTGGTAATAAAACCCTAATGCCATATTTATACATGATTTATGTACTTTATAATCATGATTTTTAATTGGGTTTAACAAATATTTGATAAATCTAACTTTAATCATCGGTGAAAATCAAAATAATTTGAAGTTTTTTCTACCTCCTTTGATTGAGTTCAAAAAGCATTTTCCAAAACAAGAATGCTTAACTTTTCTAATCTTAATTCCTATTTAACCAAATTGCATAGTGCTCTTTTTTTTAACGCTGGATTTTATTATTAAGTCTTTAATGCAAATAGTTTTAAACAATGAGAATTATCAAAATAAAAGTAGAAAAGGGATATACCAGTAAGGATCCAAAGTAAAATAACACATATCTTGCGTATGGATAACTAAAGATTTTCACATAAAACTCCATATTTGCTTTTGGAATAGCTGAATCTCAAGAGAGATTATCTTCATATTAATCCAAAACACCACGTTTCCTACTGAATTGAGAACGATTGTCAGTCTCTTTTTAGTACTCCAGTAGGAGCCACTAAGACAAGACAACTCTTTATATTGCTCCATTGCTGATAATAGAGTCAAAGAGATTACCGTTCAGTAGAATTTGATACTGTTTTTTGAAGTAACCATAGTTTACAACAAGAACTCCATCACCATCACATGAGGAACCATCAACGATTGAAGCCGGTAAGACCCGTCGCCACCATCCGCAGTAGATCTGTCAATTACTTTTTCTAAACGGTTCAATTGAACCGAAACCTTTGTTTTTCCAAATCTATTGGAAGAAACATACAAAGAAACAATAAAAAACTTTGCCAAATTTAAGATAAATTGGCAATCGAATAAAATAAACAACCAGAAGTAAATTAGATCAAAGAAAGAAGCAAAGCGAATCAAACAAGCCGATGACGGAGCTGTAGAAACCTCCTACCATCGGCTTGAAACTATAAAAAAATCTATTTTTTCTCTCTTGACGGCTAGGGTTTTTTCTCTTGGTAAAACATTCGGTTTTGCATAGTGCTCTACCACTTATAATCAACGATTATATGGTTTTTGCATGAAAGATTGAACAAATAATAGCTCTATACAACTTAGCACTCTCCTCTAAAAACAAAGATAATATTTTCGCTAATAACAAAGTTATTCATCCTCTTGTATAGTTAGCGACTAACCGCCTCCGCAGCAATTTCCACTAAATTTTGTACCAATTATCCTAAAACCAGAGGATCTTGTGGTACATCGTCTCCCTAGCTCTGCACCGTCAATCTCCCTAGCTCTGCACCGTCAGTCTGACACAATGTCGTACTGCACATGCATAGGGGCAAAATCGTCACTTTTGACATAAAATGGTAGACACTTTATCCATTTTGATCAATCAAGGACAATTAACTAATTTAGGTCTTATATAGGTATATTTACCTAAATCACTCTAATTTATATCAAAACTAGGAAAAACCCGTGCTTCGCGCGGGATATGTTGATAATTTCTTTTAAATGGTTACTATACAGTTAATTTGTTGGGAAATTTGTCAAAACGAAACAAAAAAACAGCATGGTTGTCTATTTGGTATAAATTTTTTTGTCTATTTTTGTCTCTTTTATTATTTCTATTTCTAAACCTTAATGTAATAGATAATTTTAATGAGGTAAAATCTGCTTATGAGATTTTTTTTTGGTTCTAGGATATATAGAAAGTGTCTTCTACGGATAAAAAACTTGATTTTGGCAAAAATTATAATATTTCAGTTAAACAATATTTTTAAAATATTCGTTATATTCTAACTTCCATAAAACGTGTATAGGTCGATTTACTTTTTCCAAAAAGTTTTTTTCTTTCTAATGAAAAGATAAAATTTTAATTTTAACTTTTAAAAAATGTTTGCATAAAAATAAAAATAAAATTTGTAAAACATTTTTAATGAAATAAAACTTTGTAAAACTTTTTAATAAAACTTTAATAAAAATAAACTTTGTAGACTTTATAAAAAGTTTATAATAAAAAAGTTAAATAAACTTTATAAAAAAACGTTTAACGAATTTTACGTAAACTTTATAAAAAAATTATAATAAAAAAGTTAAATAAACTTTATAAAAAACGTTTAACAAATTTTACTTTTATAAAAAGTTTAAGATGTTTGTAAAATTTTTAGTTTTATTAAAAAGTAAGAAAAAAAATAAATTTTAACGGTTTAAAAAAAATTCCTTTTATTTTTAAAATTTGTCTAAATTTTTATCTTGTGTTTAATGTGCTTAATTTGATTAATTAAGAATTAGTTTTGAGATTATGAAAGAAAATTATACTAAAGAAACAACTAAAAGATGATATTATACCAACGGAACAACCATGCTGTTTTTTTTAATTTTGTTTTGGCAGTTTTTCTTAATTTATTTATATTGAGGTTTGTAGAATTATGGTGATGTTGCATTCTGTTTTTCATAGAGTTGTGTGATGCATTTTGCGTGCCTATGTAACATATTTTAAAGTAGGAAGGTTGGATTAAATTTTGGATTTTTCCCACGTTACAACTTTTTTTTTGTCAATACAACTATTAACATTTAATTCACAACTTCAAATCCGGGTTCATAATTGGGAAGAAGTTAAAGTAACGTTTGAAATGTGTAAAAAAAAGAGTCATGTTTGAAATTTTATCCAGAAATTATAAAAGGTATACGGAGACCATACGGTGGCATATGTTGCTCAACTATATATTGGTCGCATGAGTCCGATCCAGTTTAAATGTTGTTCGGGTGTAGGGGTGTCAAAATGAGCTAGCTCGCTCAGCTCAGCTCAGCTCATAGTAAGCTCGGCTCTTTCATGAGTTAGCTCAGATCAGCTCATTTATTATATGAGTTTCAATATGTAAACTCGTACTCGGATCATCTAGATCATGAGTTAAATGAGCTAACTCGTGATCTAACACAAAATAATTATAACTATATTAAATTAAACATCGATAAAATTACTTCTATAGTATTATTCAAAATTTAATAAAACTATTAATCATAAATAACTTACCGTGAGTTCTGAGTTACGATAAGCAAAGTGAGAAGAGACGTATGTCAAATTTGAGATCAATGAAATTTGTGAGAGAGATGATATGGTTAACATGGGTTTATATAGAAGATTTTGATAATTTCTAAACAGGATAGTCTCTTTTTTCTTTCTTCGGAAAAAGTATAGATAACTTTTAAAAGTTTTACTCCTATATTACTTATGTATATTTTACATTTTAATTTTAAAGATAAATATGATAAATATAAAAATTATCTTTTTCCATAAGAAATGAACGAGCTCATGAGTCAGCTCATATTCATTAACGATCGTTCATATAACTCGTGATCTTTTTTAAACTCGATCATTAAACTCATTTATTAAATGAGCCTAAAATATAGTGATCATACTCATGAAAAAATGAACTGAGCTAAGCTAACTCATGAGTTGTAACTCATTTTGACACCCCTATTCGGGTGACATGTACCTGTTGGTCTTGTTCTCCTGTAATATGCCACATAACATTCAAATTATTTATCTGTTTGGTAGTCACTGTGATTTGTCAATCTTTTTATATCTCTAACCAAAGTTATTAGTTACCAAAGTGTTCTTCATGGATGGGCTTGACCAAAGTTTTAAACAACAATTATTAGTTAATGAGCAGAATATAACAAAAAGGCAATTTCCATGATTTTCTAGTTTCTTGTGTTTTTTTTTTTTGGACTATCCTGTTTAGAAATTTATCTGTTTTTTTTTTTGGCTAGTCAACGTTTCGTAATGGTGAAGCGGCGGTGGAGATATCTGAAAAAATTCCGTAAGGGCCAGTACTTAAAAATACAACGACGGCAAATCAGTGAAATGGAGAAGCTACACTGCTTGTGCTGGTGAAGGCTCAAGCAACAACGTGAAACCACCGGCGTTCTCGAGAGTTAGCATCATTATTTGCCGAAACTGCCACCGCCGAGATGAATCAATTCAAAACCTATTGCGTCCTGGAACGGCCTAACACGCTGTATCTAGCTTTGAATGCTGCGGTCAGATACATAAACAATTACAATTCTGAACATTCACACGGGACTCGGAGGAGAGAGACCTTTAAGAGGGAGAAAACCATATTAGAGAGAATGATTTTGAGAGAAGGAAAGCATACCTTTTATACTCTTAGAAATACCGCCTCTGTCTCTGAGAAGATTCACGCACATTGTAGTTCGTGGCTACGGTAGTTAAGAACATGTTTAATGCGATCTGGAAACTGTCTCGTTTTGATGGATGGAACGAAGGTGAAAGGACGTGATCGAAACCCCAACGAACGGAATCGTCACGCCGATCTAATGGCAAATGTCGTAGATTTTGATGAACCCTAAATTATCGATAAGGGGCTGGGTTCTTGTGGAAATTATCGAGCACTAACAACACATAACGAAGCCCATGTATCTCAGTAGAATGAAGTTAATGAAACGCAGTGTTTAAGATGGTGAGACAGGTGTCACATCCAGAAAAAAATATTTGATGACGTGTCTTTATGACAAGAGAGTGAAGCTCTTCTTTATAGTATAAGACTAGGGTCGGCCCGCCCGTAATTAAAAATAATCTAAATTGTTAGAGTAATATTTTTGATTTTTTAAAATTTTTGTTTTTATTTAAATTTTTGTTCTATATTAATAATTTAGTATGAATCATTATTTCATTAATTGTTATTTTTTATTCAGTGTCATTCTCATTACTATTAACTAAATTTTTCTTTACGGTTAATAAAATTGTTTATATAAAGTTTTATTCTATTTTTATTTTAATGATGTAGAATTGTTGATTTATTTGTTTAATTTAAAGTTATCTAATTTTACTCATTCTCTTATATTATGCGTGATTTAATCATATGTAATCCTTATTTTCTTTCTTTTATTAAAAATCGACATTAGAGTTGGAAGAAAAACCATATCTTCTTAGCTGCAAGCTCTTTCATTAAGAAAATAAGTGAAACAGACACAACTAAAAAATAGAAATACATCATAAAGTTACAATTCTTCTCATTGTTTTGATTCAATATAGATATACAAAAGAAAAAAACAACTTTCATAATCTGATTTGTATAGCGGCCCTTGACTCCCAATTGATACTTGAAGTGTATGTGCCTATATATAAATGGAAGCTTCTGTTTGGAAATAAAATAATTGAAGGCACTAAAACAACTTGTTTTGCTTTCTTAAAGTCTCATTAACCGCTGACCATAACACATCTGAAATTAAAAAATGAAAACCAAATTTATTTAGTTTATTTCTAGCTGAAACTGTTATATTTAAGCATGTATACAAATTTGTAGAAAAAATATATATATAAATCATTGACTGGAAAAGGCATCTGATTCACTTCTAGAACTAAGATGGTTCATTTCCATTGAGGCCATCTAACTGAGTGTCAGTCTTGATCGAGCCATTGGTTGAGTCATGCCACACCAACTCCAGCTACTCACACGCAAAATACAGTAAATTTTACAATCACCAAATTCAAACCACTTATAACAAACAAAGGTTCAGAGTAACTCATACACACCTCTTCGACGATCATGTTGTCACATTCTTTAAAACCACATTCTTCAGTGATTTGTTCACACCACAAGCATCAACCACCTGACAAACAAAATTTGCGTCAACACTGGTTAGTGACAAACGAATCACAACAGTCTGAGGAAAACGAAAAGGAAACCAAAAAAAGAATTAAAGTAAAGCAAAAATACCTTTGACTCAGATTTTGGACTCGAGGAAACCCCTCCAGAAATATCGCTGTGGTTATACACCACATCGGATACAAAGTGTCAATGCAAATTTCGGGAACCACATCATCAAAGAACACGTGTGATGAGAGAGACGCCTTCGCTTTCGAATTCTTGGAAGCTATTGCTGGTGAAAGTCTGTCTGCGTTGATAAGAGTAGGGCATAAATGAAAACTATACAGTCCAAATAATAATGACTTGACGAATGAGAGTAATACATGGAAAAAATTAAGTGCACGTAATAGATTGTAAACACACTGGCCATACATCTGGAGCCCAAAACAGAAGTGAACAGCAGTAAAATCAACCAAATAATGACAGACATGTCTATGACCATGATGATAATCATTTGTACTAACTGGCTAAGGAAACTGAGAGATAAGAGCAAATACTTCAAGGTGAAACTACCATGTACTATCCATGTTCCATTGGAGTTGGGCAATACGCGAAATCTGGCTTTAATCTCTCGGTCATAAGCTGGAAAGCAGATAGTGAAAAAAAAAAAGAAACGATTCACAATCACTAAAATATTATTCATATTTTCCTATTAGACATTTTACTTGCCCAATCAACCATGTAGCAAAGAGATGGTTTTGTCGGTATGAAAACATAAAGAGAAAGTCTGTAATTTCTAGCAGACGTAACGATCTCAAAGTCAGATATGTAACCACCTATTGACTGAAGGAGGGAAGCACCAATCTGCTAATCTAAGTCCGTCTAACTAAACTGCACAACAGAAGTGCAAAACAAAAACTTTAGGCAACACTCATCTATATCTGAAACCCACAACTGATCATGAAGAAAAGAACCAATATAAGCACGCACCAAGAAACATAGTACCCTCGTAAGAGCCGAGCTTGAGCTTGCCGTGATTTTCTGGCTGTAAAGAAAACATTAGAAATTGATCCTAAACTTTATGCTGAATGAGTGCTAAGAAAGATACGAAAAATACCAGAATATAATTGAGAGACACAAATCAAACAATGGATATAAAATGACTACATACCTCTCTGAGAGTACTGATTGCTCTTTGTCACATCAAATGAACTCAGCTGATAACTACCTCCCTCTCTGAGTAGGCATTGGAACATGTTCAACTCTGTGGACTCTAATCCATCACTGGATCATTGTAGACTGCATCCTTTAATAAAAAAGAAGACATTATAAACACAGTTATCTGTTACAATAAGAGAAAGTAACAAAAGATTCAGTGCCTTCTCGATCTATAAGAGAAAGAATATGCGTTGGAAGCAAAACTCCAATACTTTTAAGAATAAACGTTTCCAAAGAGGCAATTTACCTTCTCATCTACCAGAACTATATCGATCCCCATAAACTTTCCACCTTTCTTGGCATTCCTAGATTTTCAGAAACAGAGGAGAAGGAGACGTTACGGTGAGCTGTGCTGTTCATCGCTGGAAGATGGTGTATTTATACTCGTTGCTTCATAACCTGATCTCGTGGTGTAATCTTTTTATTGTTGGCAATCTGTTTTGGATCCCTAGGAGAATCTACTTTCGCAGCAGAACTACATATTTCATAGAATGGTTTCTCTACTTCCTGCAGTATGTGCAGTCTCAGAAGAATGTAATGGCGAGGTGATGCTGTTTATTTTCTTCGATGGTGAAATGTTGGCGGACTGAAGTTTTCCACTCATTGTATGAACTCGTGAGGCTCTCATCGTTAGATGCTGAGGTGATTCCATCTCCATAGAGAATTTCACGCTCTATTGGAAATAATATCAGCTTGTTTCCAGTGTCTGCTCATACTATCTGTAGACGTTGTCAGCTGAATCATTTTCCTTGACATCGGTATTTGTCCCTGGACTCCTGGAGGCCACTTGTCTAGTTGTTAGTAAGTCTGGAATGATGTCCACAGAGTCAAGACATATCAGTTCTTCTTGTAGCAGTGAACTCTTTGGAGTTTGGAATCTGTGGACGTGGTCGTCGTACTCTCGTTTGCCTTCTTCCGTGGGCTTGAATGAAGTTCATAGTCGCCTAACCTGCTTGCAGAAAAGCATATTGCTAAGTTACTTCAGATTAACATAGATAGGATTTCATTTAAAAATAATTAGTGGATACGTACGCATCAAAATCACAAAAGAAGGCAAACGAAATCATTTTTCTGTTTTAGACTTCCACTATACCTTTCTTTCGTCTTTTGTGGTTTTCCTGACTGGGCTTGAGAAATCAAAGTCCGATATGTCAATTTTAGATGACGATAACTTGCCAAAAACTCCACCCATGTTGAAACCCATATCCCTGAGAAGGAGACAGAGAAACATAATTATGTGAGACAGTGTGCCTTGTTGTCAAACAACACTATCTTAGAGAAGTAGTCCATAGTATTCTTAAAAAAATCTTAGAATTAGCAGCCACTTAATCTTCATAGTTTGTCGAAATTTCTGCGAATTCACATTAATCTTCTCAAGAAATATCTTTAATCTTTTTCTGCCGCAACCAAGTTGAAAGGCAATCATATAGGAAGCACACTTGTAAACAAAATCTGGATTCACTAAGGTTTAGATCACTGAAACCAGCTCTTAAACACTTAAAACTTACCAAGCATTAGATCTTTCTCCTTGGCTTAGCTTCTGTATAATTTTTTTTAGCAGGTGCAGACATGGCAAAATCTGTTCAGTATTACTCTTGACAATTTACTGCAAACAAAATAAGCTACCATTATAATCATTCAATCACTCACTCGTAAAAATACTTATCTCTTATGTTGTGATCAACAACACACCTGCCACGATCGCAATCATCTATGTCCCCTACTTCATCGCTGCCAGCTAGATTCACCACCAATATCACTCCCACCGCGTTCTCTCTTCTCCTTTACCTCACCTTCTTTACATCCCAGTAAAGCCTTCGTCTCTCAATTTAAAATCCTCTCAGATTCTTCAAGATCTCAACAACTGAATCTTTCATTTGATTACTAATTGAAAAGGAGAGTAAATGATGAATAAGTGGAAAAGTGATGTTGCCTTTAATAAACCCACCACAAACGTAGCACATAAATACAACCGGAGACTACACTACTCAAAAGCCCAATGCCGTTACAGAGGCGGTGGTCGGAGGCTTTAGGAGACGAAGAGTGAGGGAGGAGGAGCCAAGTGCAGGTGTGGTCGTATCAGATCAAACCCTAAAAGAGGATGGGCCAGATATGAACTTTTAGAAGAGAGCCCACAAAATAAACGAACATAAAAGTCCAGATAAAAGAAAGATTGCATTACGTAAAAGAGATGGACGCGTGGCGTGTTTTCCTTGCCCTATTTGATGACATGGTAAGAGGAGAAGAGAATAGAGATCTTCTTTATAGTATAAGATTTTGGTCTAAAGTCCATTTTGTTTTGTTCGGCCTATCAGCCCGATTTTATTTTTGTCTTTTGGGTTAAAATCATTCTTTTAACTCTTTTAAAATGGGTCCGAAAACTCAATTTTTGTATCAATCTTTTATACATATGCAACACACTGTTCCTATTTCTTTTAAATAATTATTTATATACATAAAAAATACAAGTATTTATTTAGTTGATGGATCATTAACTTTAGATTCGCAGTATATTGGTCAGTTGATATGGTTAGATGAATTGGTAAATGAACAGTTCATAGGATTAAGAAACAAAGAGAGACAATTATCACGTTTGCATTCATAAGTTATATGCACTTATTTTGGTCCATAGAAATTATGCTCCAGCACACAACATGAAGTTACAAAAGCTTATAATTGTGGGGATGCACGACTCTATTACAAACATTTACTAATCTATATTTTGTGGTGGAATAAGGTAAGGGGCTAGGAATGGACGAAAACCTCTAATAACTAAGTAGTCAGCCAGTTCGACAGTTACATTTTCCCAGTAATCCAAGCTTTCAACGCTGTTCGGGAATAGGTCAGGAAAAGAACTAGCCCGGAGACAAAAAGGTTCAGACATTGAGAGGAAAATGATAAGATCTCCTATGTCTTCAGTGTGAACTGCATTGCCTTCACCGTCTAGTCTGAACACCATTAAATATTCTGTTCTCGTTTTGGCAAAACCTTCATCATCCATCTCGACCGTCTTCTTGTACTGCTTAACCAAGAAAGTTTCGCCGGTGGTTACTGACTCCACCAAATGCTCGTACGTGCAGCACGAATCCATAAGCTCGTTTGTGGTCTTGGTTAACTCGGGAACCTTTTTAAACCGCAGCCTCTGAATCTTGTGTTTGTGATTATGGAGATCCCATGATCCCATGAGGTGACCTCCAGCTCCGAGAGTGCGAAACATGCCCTCTTTCTTGGAAAACATAACACGAGAAGAGAAGAAGCATGGATTATCGATCCTGATGTTGACCCATTCGGTTTTACTCAGAGCTGGTCGGCAAAAACTGAGCTGAGGTCCCAAGAACTTGACAGCCACAACACAGTCTTCATCCTCTGGAGAAGAGGTGGACATTGACACGTTAGTGACGATTTGGGTCTGACAACGTGGCAGAGTCACAAGAGGAGGCAGGGGAATGCTTTTTGGATCCGTATACGATGCATACGGGTTTAGGTCATCTTGGAGACGCAGGATTCCATCGTGGCCGTTCAAAGTAGCTACCCATCCATTAGATGCCCCGATGGTTACCACTTTATCAAATATATCATTATAAAGCAACTCAAGACGCACCTTCTTTTCCAGATTAATCATGTCATTATGGACCTCTGAAATAACGAGTTTTCCTAGACAGGCTTCATAAGGTTCACAAAGTTCAGCTGAGACGACGAAACAGGGAGGGGTTTGCTTTTTCCTCGAGGATGATGAGAATCCGTTAGAGAGAAGTAGAAGAGTTGATCTTCGAGATTTCCCAAGACAGAGCTTCGAGAGCCGGTTCAGAATTAGAGACATGAATATAAATTACTGAATAAGTAAGAAACCCTAAATGAAGCATTTGTTTAATATAAAAGGAATAGCCTTGCCCGTCAAGTTTCTACCTAACACAGTTGTTTCCATAAATTTTACTACTATATTTGTGGAAACTTGACGTTCTTTTCCTTTATTATATATTAATATAAAATAACTAGCATTTGATTTTCTATATATTGTATACATCAAAAAGTAAATGACAAGACAAATTACTAATTTTAAACACTCTTTTGATTAGAAAACAACCCGGTTCAAAACTACCCTAAGCGCTAGTCGGACGGTAAGTCCGGACCTAACGAATTATTGAAAAATTAGAAAGTACTCGAAGAATACGCGGGATCTAATTTTAAATATAATATAATACATTTATAATATGTTTAGCTAATTTAAACATAAGGACACAAGTTTTTAGACGTGATTATATGACTTTTTATATAATTTTAAACAATTTTTTTTTGATTGTCCTACATTTAGATTATGGTGTGTTTGATAAAAAATCTTTAAATGCAGTATGTATATGCTTGTTTTGGGTTTAATAGCTAATTTTAATTATTTAATAATGAATAATTACACAAAATCTGTCAATAATGATTAAAAATAATTAATCGTGTTTTAATTTTACGCTAAAGAAAAAAAAACGTTTTAGGCGGTCAACTCGGGAATTAGGCGAGAATTAGGCGGTCTCATACGGGTTAACCCCTAACTTCAATGATTTGGTCAAATTTGCTGCGGTCAATTCTCGAACAGCGCCTAGGCGGCCGCGTTTTTAAACTGGAGAAAATAATAATAAACACTTACTCATCTATGACAAACAGTATTTACTAATCTATACTTTGTGGTATAATCTTATCTATTAAAATAGAAGTCATTACAATTAACTATTGCGACCAAATATAATCTTTATTTTTGTCTAATCTATTAAAACCGATGTGCAAGTGAAAATTAACGCTCACCTTATCTTTAATGTTACAAGTTTATGCCACTGACTTTTTAATCAATGAGAGTTCCTATATTTAATCAAAACATATTGATTAATACAATATCAATATTTTAAATAATTTTTAATGCATATTATTATTTAAACAAAAATAATAATATATTAAAACTAAAATATCAGTTTATAATTTAAAACTTAATTTCAAAAATTGAAAAGTTGAATAATCATGACAATGAAAGTATATGATATTAAAGCTTTACTATAAATCATCAACGAAAACAAACCTAAAGCTAATAAAAATAAGTAGTCAAATTTTAAATTAATCAGTATTCAGAATAAGATAAATTAAACATTGCTGATATCAAACAGATGTAAAAGCATTATTTGTTTGTTTGGTATTTGATTTCGCACCAAAAAAAGAAAAACATTATATTCTAAAAAATGTTATTTTTATTTATAATATCTCTTTTGATATATTCGATGTAAAATTACTAAAATGTTGTATTCTTTTATCATGTATAAAACTAATAATCCATATAGCTTAATAGGCAAAGACAAAAAAAATGGATAAAAAGAGATGGAGTTATAGATACCTCAAAAAAAATCAGTTTCCTGATTGGCTAATCCCAACATCTCACTCCTAACTATATCCCCTCTGAGATTCTCCTTCTCTTCTCATCCACAAAACACTTACATAAAAGTCAACCTCCCTTAGATCAACACTTCACCAAATAGCAACTAATAATAACAAGACCACAGAGAAACAAACACTCAATACAAGAGAGAACAATGGCTTCAACATTCACGAGCTCAAGCAGTGTGTTGTGCCCAACAACATTCCTTGGTCAGACTAAAAGCTCCAGCTTTAACCCTCTTCGTGATGTTGTCTCTCTCGGATCTCCCAAATACACTATGGTCTGTTTCCTTTCTGTCCTAAACATCTCATATTAAAGGTTTCATATAACTTCTTGGATTTGTGTCTAATGTTTTTACTTTGACATGTGAAGGGGAATGATCTTTGGTATGGACCAGACAGAGTGAAGTACTTAGGACCCTTTTCTGTCCAAACTCCGTCTTACCTCACCGGAGAGTTTCCCGGAGACTATGGTTGGGATACTGCCGGTTTATCCGCAGACCCTGAAGCCTTTGCCAAAAATAGAGCTCTTGAGGTTAGTCTCTAACTCTCACTCACTCAAAACAAAAACAAAAATCAATTTGTGTAACACTAAACAGTAATGATCATTCACAGGTGATCCATGGGAGATGGGCAATGTTGGGAGCATTTGGTTGCATAACCCCTGAAGTTCTTCAGAAATGGGTCCGTGTGGACTTCAAAGAACCGGTCTGGTTCAAAGCCGGTTCACAAATCTTCTCCGAAGGTGGTTTGGACTACTTAGGCAACCCAAACCTAGTCCACGCTCAGAGCATTTTAGCCGTCCTTGGCTTCCAAGTTATCCTAATGGGACTAGTTGAAGGTTTCCGCATCAACGGTCTTGATGGTGTTGGTGAAGGCAATGACTTGTACCCGGGCGGTCAATACTTTGACCCGCTGGGTCTTGCAGATGATCCAGTTACTTTTGCTGAGCTCAAGGTGAAAGAAATCAAGAATGGAAGGTTGGCTATGTTCTCAATGTTTGGCTTCTTTGTTCAAGCCATTGTTACCGGAAAGGGTCCTTTGGAGAATCTCCTTGACCATCTTGATAACCCTGTTGCTAACAATGCATGGGCTTTCGCAACAAAGTTTGTACCCGGAGCTTGATGAAATGATATGAAACATAATCTTTCTTGTTGCTCTCAAAATACAAAAACTCTATTTGATGCTATGCACATAACAAAGTTCCAAAAAGAACAAAATACATCTCTCTCTCAGCTGAATCTACAATGCTCTCAATCTATAACTTAATACAACAAACCTAAGCGACTGCTCTAGTCTCATTTGCCCCACCATTTCCGGTGACGACGTTTATCACTATGGAGTCTTGCTTTAGTCTCTCTTAATCTAGCCTTGTAATCTTTCTTCCATGTCTCAAATCTTAGCTTCAGTTTCCTAAATTCATCTTCTGGATGTTGTTGCTGTTGCTGCCCGTTTGTAGCAGTTGCCTCCGGCTCTACTTTCACCTCCACAATGGCTCTAGCATCTTCGTCAAAATTGAGTCTCCTTTGATCAAACTCTCTCGCGAGATGATTAACAGCGTTCAAACTTCCGTTGGGATGCTCTCTGCTTCTGAGTTCAGGAGTGTTTCCGTTTGTGAAGTTAGTTGTGGGTGTCCTTAACCCTGGAGTTGCAGTAGTAGACGTTGTGTCCTCTGATTCATAACCGAAAGGTGATACCGATGTGTCTTGTCTTGCTCCTCCTCCTGCTTGACCTGTAACGTTCTCTGTCGCTAGACTCTTTCTCGCAGCCGCGAGACTCATCTGAAGAAAGTAAAAAAAAAAGAATCCGGGGTTGGAACATTTCATTATCTCTGTGTCAAGAATCCGTTTTAAGTAATGAGGAGAACTAACCTGCAACGATGACATTTGCTTTTGCCATGTTTCCTCCATTGACTTCATCTTTAGTTCATACTCTGACCATCTCTCCTCAAACTGTCTCAACTGCTCTCTCAACGCTGTGTTTTCTTCTTCCTTCTGAACTAAAGCTGCTTCAGATTCCAAAACCCGCTTCTGGAGATCAGACATAGCTGATGGTTGAACTTGGAACTGCTCCTACATCACAAACGAGAAAGAGAGTTATATAGTGTAATAATGTTTCATTCAGAAAGTGGACAATCTTTCTTTTGATAGTAAGTACCTTGTCTTCTGATTTCCTCTTTGATATTGTCGTCACATTGAGTAACTCTTTCTGTCTTTGCTTACTGCTGAATCGTTTTCGAGCTAACCATCCTCTAACAGCTGCAAAGAGAGAAAAAATGAATGATGAGCCTTAAAATCTCTATTACCAAATTTGAGAACCAAAATCTTCCGCAGACTTACCAGACTGCAAGTGTATGACTGCAGTTAACTCTCCTGTGCTTGCTTCAGAAACAGAATCTGCATAGAGCTTTGCTTCAATATCAAACATCCTTCGGGCAATTACACCTCGTACATATGACTGAAGTACCAATGCTCCGTTTCTCATACTTTGAAAGTACTCACGAGACAAGTGACCACGGAAACGCTTTTGTAATCCCACTATCCCTTGAAGAACTTTCTTTCTTCTATCTTCAAAGATACCAATCTATAAAAAAAATTTGAAGATAAAGATCAGCTAACTAGCTTTCTATATCTCTGCGTAAAGAGTTACTTACTTGTCCAGTTCGTAGGTACAGTTTTGTATAGCCAACTTGATACATTTCAGGATGAACATCATACTGTTTCAGAACAGCTATTGATACGCTCAGAGGATCCTGAGAGACCTTTTTGTCTGACAATAAAAACCCATATCTTCCTGCAAACTCTTGATGTGTCAAACGAGTAGGATATCCAGATCTTGATATTCTAACAACCTCCAACACCCCACAACACCTAAGCTGTTGTAAAACAAGATCCTCTTCATAAACCATGGGAAGCTGCTTCGAATTCGGCTTTATGCATCTAATGAAGTGAGGGGTTGTGTTCTCTAACTTGTTCATCAACTTGAATAGTTGACCCTGCAAGAGGTAATTAATTAACCATGAGAGATACAACAAGGTGAGGTGGGGAAGATTGCAACTGAAAACAAAGCTTGCATCGTTTACCTTAAACTTTGTCCCAACTGTTTGATTTGTGGAGTCAGATAACATAAGCGGCTTCTGAGATTTATTACGGACTTTAGTAGAAAACAATTTGAGCAACTGGCAGTTGCATGATGCTAATAGATGGATAAGATCAGCAGGCAACGGATCTCTGTTCTTTTCCAAGAACCCATTTGTATCATAGACAACCTGTAAACAAAAAAAAAAGCTGTCTGTAATCAGATCCATATAAAACATATTCAATATGCAGTCTTGTTTCTAAACTAAAGGCATCAACTGACCTCTCCGGCATAATGATTAACTCTGAAGGCTCGACCTCTCTCTCCTTTGAAGCAAGAGTTGGTCTTCAAGTGTTGCTTGAGCTTGTTGGCAAAGGTTAAATCCGTTGCTTTGGGAAAATTTGATTCCTCGTCTAGTAGAGACAACAAACCAATGGGTTTCTGCACAAGCAAACATATGCAAGATATTACTTTTCAAAACATGCAGAAATGTCTTTATAGTGCAGATCAAAGCAATATACATCTCTAGCTCTTTCCTTCTGGAGAATATAGAATGGATGACTACGGATACAAGTGTAGCAGGCCATTAATTAGTTACCTTCTCGATGAGATCTAAGCACTCTTGATTATCTTCAAAGTCGACCTTAGTCCAATCAATTCCATCCTCTTCATATTCCTGAACAGAGAAATATAATATTGAATGGAACAGTAAAGCAGAAACCACACATAACCATATCATGTAGACCCAAAAGATCACCTCTTGTTCAAGTTTGAATAAATGACGGTTGAAGTGTTGCTGCAACCTTTCATTTGCATAGTTTATACAGAATTGTTCAAAGCTATTGTTCTGAAAACAAAGGAGAAACCACA
Organism: Raphanus sativus; assembly: GCF_000801105.2. Taxonomy (NCBI): domain Eukaryota; kingdom Viridiplantae; phylum Streptophyta; class Magnoliopsida; order Brassicales; family Brassicaceae; genus Raphanus; species Raphanus sativus. The sequence continues at coordinate 23,487,550 of NC_079512.1, read as the reverse complement.
TCATCATCATCTCAATATTTCAAAAAAAGAACTAATACGAAACCTAGAGCATACATGGGTACTTCTACTAACCTTAAATGATTCAAACCCATATATATCAAGGATGCTTATAGATCTCCCTGTAAGTGATTTACCGACTTCCAATGCGATATTTATTTGCTCAACAAGCCAGTCAAAAAGACTTGCATATATGAACTTTGCTATTCCATCCCTCATGTCGGTTGCCTGCATTTAAAACGGCACATAAACTCATAATACATCACCTTATGATCAAAATATATATGAAAATAAAATATCAAAAATGATGAACATTAAGCTTTTTACCTGCCGCAATGTAAGTTTTTTGGCAATACAATCCGTACCAGCTTGAAGTTTAAGGGTAGACAAAACAACCATAAGCTCATCTGAGTTGCAGCCCATTAACATAGCGGCATTGGTGACAGCTGTAACAATTTAGCAGCCAAGTGATAAGCGAGCATCACCACCAAGTTTACAGGTTTTGATGAATTAAAAAAAGACAGTAGATGATTCTACCTTCATCTGCTACCACCTCCACATGATTTTCATTGTCTGTAACTCGGAAAGATACGTTCCCTAGCCACAACACCGCCGCAAGCAGTGCAAACACGCGCTCTTGATGCTCTTTAGGGATTTGAACAATGTCGAAAGATTCCTACAAAATTAGAGCTTTGGCTGAGACAAAAAGAATTAACAAAACCAGTAGCAAGCACAGGAAGAAAAAGGAAACAGAGAGAGATTACCAGTAGTTTGCGAAATTTCTGAGCATCATCAACACCGTCGATGGTCAAGCAATCACTCTGGTTCAGGTAGGTATACTCACTTGCTGTTTTAAGCTTCAATCTCTCTACGATTGAAACCATTAAAATGATAGTTTAGCCAAAGACAAAACTAAGCAATAATTTAATCTTGGTAGATTTCAGTTTGTAATGTTACCTTTCAGAATTGGAGAAGCACCTGCACACAACTCATAAAATATATGGTAGGATCTTTCGCCATTGAACAGCTGAGCCACTCTTGACTGGTCAAAGGATGATACTACCAATTAGTGACCAATGGCTTAAGCAGTGAAAGTCAGATGAAGGAAACAAAGTTACCTTCTCTAGCAGAACTATACACATTTACCAAAGAGTTAATTGTCGAAAACATGGAGAAGAAGACCAAGAGAAACAAGTGAGCTCCAAATCCAAACAATATGAGAAACAATAGTATGGATGCTCAAAATACACTCACAAGTTTCAAGTTTGGCTCCACTTATCTTTCCCGTTGCACTAAAATGAATCTCTATGAGTTTACCCTGCGCCAGTTAAGATACAGTGTTTAGAGTGGCAGTGAATGCACATTTTATAATTAACTTGACGGAGTAAGGAACTTACGAATCTGCTAGAGTTAGCATTTCTTGATGTTTTAGCATTCCCAAAAGCTTCGAGAATGGAAGTTGTCTTAAGGATCTCATACTCTACTCCACAGCTACCTCCACCAAGAGCTGCCAAATACTGCATTGCAAATTTGGCAGTCTCAGTTTTCCCAGCTCCACTTTCTCCACTGCACAACAATAAATAAATCAATTAACCAATACAAAAGCATTCATAACGTCTTCAGAGTGCAGAGACTCGTACTACCTTATAATTATAGACTGGTTCTTCTCTTCTGCATGTACAATGGTTTAAAAATGTAAGTGCCAGATACTCACTGGAAGACAAATTAGGATGTAAAAATACAAAAGGCGTGATAATGAATGCGTTTCTTCACCTCTCATCATCTCGTCAAAAGCTGAATCCGCCACAGCATAAACATGAGGAGCATCCACAGCCTTCCTCTGATAAGCTGAGATGATTTCATTTCCGTAAATTTGGACACTCTTGAACGGATTGACCGCAATCAATACCGGCCCTGCCTTACTCTATAAACAAAGAGAAACGCTAAAAGTTAGGTAAGAACTAAAATTGAGAAACTGATCAAAAGAGTTAGCAGTAAACTCACATAAATCACGTCTTGAGAGTATCTGACACGAAGGTTATAAAGAACAGACGGTTCATTTAAATAGCTAAGCTGTATAAGGTCTTCAACACCTTCCAGAACATCTGGATTCGCTGGGAAAAGATCTTCAGTAGTCACTTTCACAACCTTTGATATCAACCAAAAAAAAAATCAAACCGCAGAAACCCCTCAATATCATATGGAAAGTGCAACAGCATTACAAAAAAAAACTTACATCTGAAGTGGACAACATAACAAGCGATGTGTCAGCAGAAGTGGACTGTATCTTCCCCAGTTGCCACTGCCCATTTGCAACCCGGCACCAAACTCGAAGTTTCTGAAATAGAATACAAACACAGTTACCACAAGTTCCCCAAAAACAGAGTTATATATCTCAATTTTCAGAGGTAGGTCTTTTTCTGATCACAAAATTTCAGAATCTCACTGCTCAAATCAACTCTTAAAAGACTCACTCCTGATCTCTCGTCCTAACTATAATCAAGCTCTCAAATGATCTACCTTGGAGATGATTCATTAAACTTCACAAGAACAAAAAAAAAAAAGGAAAACAAAGAGTTAGCAAGAGACAGCATCATCAACTTACCTTGTTAATGAAATACTCAACATTGTTGTTCCACTCAGGTTTCTGCTCCTCCTTGTTCTCCACCGGACTAACCTTCACGCCTTCCTCCTTCTCTGCTGCGTACGGAGACTCTGAGCCATAACCAGTCCTCATCTTCTTGCTACCAAAACTGTTCCTCTTAACTCCTAAATCCTTCTCTTTCCTCTTCCCTTCCTCTTTCTTCTCCGGCTCAGTTTCTTCCTTAGAAGCAACACTCCCGCTCTGATTCTGATCTTCCATGACACTGCAAACATTAAACTTGGCCGGAAGAGACCGGCGAGCGGAGGGAAGACGAGCTCTGGAGTTAGGACGAGAAGGAAGCGCCGGCGGGATATCTATAGGAGGCCGATCACACTCATCCATCTGCCGGAGAGACTCGAGCATCTCCTCCAGAGAGCTTTTCGCTACTGTGTTGGGCGACGGCGATAACATCATATTCCTCTTCAGACCCCCAACAATGTATCACCAGATCTCTACAAACCCAACACCTCAAAATCAGAAATTTTGGAGCCTTTCGAGCTTCATCATAAACCCTAATTTCTCAATTCGGTCATGCATACTTCCTCCAAACAGGAGATAGCTTCTTGGGAATTATAAAAAACAAAAAAAAAAAAACAAAGAAACAAAATTTCAGAAAGCTATAGAAGAGGCACTCAACATTTGTAAACGCAATCTCCATTTCGGGTAAGAGATTTGAAAAAAGGAAAAATTAAGTTGACAAAATTAAGAAAAACATCGGTTCTGTCCAAACGGTAAATCAACAAAAACAAAAAAAAAACTGATCTTTGGACAATCGAAGAAGACAGAAACAAGAAACAGAAAACGAGAGAGAGCGAAACTTACGAGGTCAATGGATGGAGTGTCTGGTTTAGTTTGTTAGAGGAACAAACATTCGAGAAAAAGAAGAAAAAAAAAACGAATCGTTTTCCTGAGAATATTTTAAACCCTAAGATTCTCTCCTTCTTCTTCTTCTGAGAAAATGATGAACTTTCGCTTCGTTTGTGCAGATAACAAAAAAAAAGAGTAATGAGCAAATCGCTCTGCTCTGCTTCCTCTCTTTCTCTTCGACCAACAAACAAATATTCAAATCTTTTTTGTCTTTTTTTCCCTTCGTTCAGACAAATAAATGGTCCGAATTCGAATTACATTAATGATTAAATAAAATAAATTATATTTTTGTAAAAAGTTGGTCGTAAAAATTAACGTTGCTATCATAAAACGGTCACTTGAATGTACCCCTGTGCTTTTAGAAAATTACAGTTAAGGTACTGGATCTTTAACTTTAATCATACCAATCCCTTCTGTTAATTAACCCCAACTGTAATCAAATCATGAAATTATAACTAGGAAGGAAGTTACCTATGAATTTACCCCCTTCAAATCATATTTTCTTCTTTGGCAAAAATGATCATATTATCCAACTGATTACTTTAAAGGGATCATTTAGAATATTTTTAGTTTTGTTAAAATTAAAGCTATATTAGATAAAATATAAAAATGGTGAATATATATTATATGTAATCATATCTATACTAGTATTTGAGAAGTGAATTTGCTAATTTATCATTTCTCCATAATTTTATGTTTAATCATATTTCTATACTATTATTTGAAAAGTGAATTTGTTTATTTATCGTACTTTCCATAATTTTTGGTTTGGTCATATTTATGATCAATTATTAATCTTAATAGATAATGTTAGCGATTTAACTGATAATTTATCATTATCATCAAAATAATTATAAAATCTAACGATGATGTGATATTTAAATATATATATATATACACACATTATTTGTTAAGTGAATTTGCTGAATTTTTCATGCTCTCCATAATTTTAGGTTAGTCATATTTTACGATCAATTATTATCTTAAAAAATAATTTTAGTGATGTAGCAAATAATTTCTGATTATTTTGAGAATAATTAAAAATTATAACGATAATATCATTAGTTAAATTTTTATTATATTTACTTTAGTAATATTAAAACATTATATATTATCTATCTATACTATTATTTGAGAAGTGAATTTACTAATTTGTCATGTTTTCCATAATTTTAAGTTTAATTTATTATCAATAACTAATCTTAATAACTAATTTTAGTGGATTTAGTAAATAATTTATCATTATCGTGAGAATAATTAAAAAAATAAACAATGATATCATTAGTTATATTTATATCATATTTAATTTAGTAATATTAAAATTATATATATATGTTAATATTATATTTGGTTTAGTAAAACTAAACCTACGCTATTTTAATATATATATATCACATAAAATATAAAATATAATGGATCATCTAATATTTTAAGATAAATATCTTATGAAAATAAAAATTACTCATTGTGATTATTTCTGAAAAACAATTGGCAAAGAATTCAAAAATATATATATTATTATATACAAAGTGATTTTTTCTCTCACGTTAAGAATTATATCGTTTAAAGTCTTTATTACCTTTAATAAAAAATTAGATAAGATTTGTTAATATATAATTATCCATAAATTAAAAAGGAATTTCTTTAGTTTGATAATTATTATCTAAAAAGATTCTCTATTATGTATCCAAAAATATTTTACATCGTAATATTTTAAAAATAAATATAAATCCATTTACATATTTTTATGTTATACGAATGCTTTGAAGTTTATTTTACGTAATAAAAGATATTTTAAAATACAAAAAATCTTTATTCTATATAAAATATTTAATAAAAAGTTAATTATTTAATATTTCAAAACATGAAAATAATTTATTTATATGGATTGATAATATATCTATTCATAAAACTTTGTAAAATTATTAAACACGCAAATGCGGGCAAATCACCTACTTTAGGTATAAACTAAACTAATAAACTAAAATAAAAATCCTGACATTTATTCATTGTTTTTTATATTTAAATGATTTTAAAATTAATTTAATTTAATTTAATTGGTAGCTTTAAATTTGTATAAAGTTTGGGTATTATTAAAGATAATTCATTTCACATATTTTTTTATTATTACTCTATGGATTGATCATCTTGTTTTCAATATAACCCACAAATCCACTTAACAATGACCAAAGGTAGTTTATTAAAAATAAATAAGATTGTTTTAAAGACTTATCCTCAAATTATTTAGTGATTGTAAAAGAGTTTTATAGTTGTTCTTGTGTCTACTCGATCTATATATTTTTAGAAATTATCTTCTAACTTTTTCTTTATATAAAAAGGCATTACATGTATGCTAAAGATGTGTGTCCACTTACTTTTTGTGTCATTTTATTTTTATTTTCTAAGTTCAAACTTATATGTTAAATATTCCTTCCATTTTAAAATAGATGAATATGATAGTGCACAATTATTAAAAATTATTTTCTTATTTTAAAAGTATCATTAAAATATCATTTATAAATTATTCAACCAATTAAAAAATATACTATAAAATATTATTAGTCATTTAGTTGCACAGCTTAAAATAAAATTAAAAATTTATTGATATAGAAATATCATTTATTTAGAAACATCAAAATCTCCCTTAATCATTATCTATTTGAAATGGAGGAAGTATATGTGTCCACTCACTTGATTTTGTATCATTTTATTTATTTGTTTTTAAGTTCAAACTTATGTGTAAGGTTACTTAGAACTGGAAAAAAAAGAGAAGGAAATGTATTAGTATAGTTTAGAGCATCTCCAAGATGCTTCTATATTTTCCTCTAAAATAGAGATATCTATTATAGAAATAGTGTTGTTTCAATGTATGTCTCTATAATAGAGTTTCTCTATTTTAGAGGAAAATATAGAAGAATATTATTTTTTTCTCTATATTTAGAGATGAAAATAACATATCTCTATATTTTCCTCTATAAATAGAGAAACTCTAGTTTAGAAGTATACATTAGAGCAAGTCCACCTTTATAATAAAGATTCTCTATTTAAAAAAAAATATAGATGAAAATAGAAGTGGGTTGGAGATGGTCTTAGTAGTGAACATGAATAAAAAAATTATATGTAAGGTTACTTAGAACTAGAAAGAAAAAAAAAAGCAAATGTACTAGTATAGTTTAGTAGTGAACATGAATAGAAAACTTATGTGTAAGGTTACTTAGAACTAGAAAAAAGAAGAAGCAAATGTACTAGTATAGTTAGTAGTGAACATGAGTAGAAAATTTTGAACATTAAAATCCCCTAGTCTATATATTTGAGAAGTGATTTGCCACATGTCTTCTTTACAATCGTTTTCACACAAAAAATATGACATGTCTATTAAGATTGATGACATGTCATATGGTTAAATATGGCATGGACAATTACATTTAATGCTGATATATATTTTTGGAAATCTTTTTAAAATATGGCAATAACTCATATATTACATTTAATATTGATTTATATTTTTGGTAAACTTTGTAGAATATGGTAATAACTCATAAATCATCACTAAAATAAATATATTCAAATATGACATTTTGAATTTCGAAATATTATATAATTTTACTTTTATAATTATAAAATTTTTATTATCTGAAATTTTCTAAATTTTCTGAATTTAAAAAAAAAATCGTAATATCATTAGTTTCTTTAAGATATCTACAAATTATATAAATATTATTTAGTTTTAATTTTTGATAACTATACAATTTTATATGATTTTTAGTAATTTTTTACAAGTTGATTTAATACATTAACCAAATGAAATAAATATTTTTTTATCTAAGATTTTAACTTTATATATATACACATATACATTCTTAAATATAATTTAAAAAAAATCTCTTAATTTTATGCTTAATTAATGATATTTATATTAATTATTGGTCAAAATAATAAAATATATAATATTAATAAATTACATTTTAAAATATAAAATTTAAGAACTTTTAAAAAATTCATCACTACACATAGTGCAGAAAATACCTAGATTATTAATTCTGACATGGCTACTAAAATTGATGACATGTCTTATAGATTAATATGATATGGACAATTAAATCTAATGTTAATTTATATTTTTGGTAAACTGTTTAAAATATGGTAATGACTCATATATTACATTTATTGTCGATTTATATTTTTGGATTTTTTAAAATATGGTAATAACTCATAAATCATCATTAAAATAAATATATTCAATTATGACATTTCAAATTTCAAAATATCACTTAAATTAAAAATATTTCGAAAATATATACATATTTTTAGAAAATTATAAAAATTAAATCATAAAATCAAATTTAAATCGTAAAATAATTAGTTTATTATATATATCTACAGATTTTATATATATTGTTTAATTTTAATTTTTGACAATTATGCAATTTTACATATTTATTTAATATATTTAATTAAAATAAATAGATAGAAAAATCTACCTAAGATTATAATTTTAAATATATACATGCACATTCTTGAATATAATTCAAAATAAACAAAATTGTTTTTATCTTAATTTTAATGTTCAATTAAATCAAATTTATATTAAAATATTGATAAGAAAAAAGAAAACTTATAATATTAATAAAAAAATAAATATAATTTATATTTATCTATTAAAAAATATTTTAAAATTCTTTTACACACCTAGTAGATCTAAATGTTAAAAGTCATTATTCAAAAAAAAAAATGTTCAAGTCAAAAGTATTTTTTGTAAAAGCTGAGCAGAGTTTGATTCAGGGTTTTTACTTGATCAAATGACGATAATACCCATCAATTAAGGCGCTCACGTTAGCACCTCTTCAAGTCTCTCAACTCCAACTACCCTTTCCATTCTTCTCCACAATTTGGCCCTCCCTTTGGTAGTCTCTAGATTAATGGCAATTATAAATCTATAATGTTAAGTTATTTTAAAAGATTAAATTTATAGCGTGGCAATTTATAAGCTATTTTACAAGTCCGGTTTTTTTTGTAGTGTAGAGAACATGCATAAAATGCTATAGTTCTATGTTAGGTTTGAATTTTTCATGCTCTATTACTCTCGCTGTATCTTCAAAAAGGCCCCTAATATTCTTGGACGAGACTAATCTCTAATTCAGTACTACATAATTCAGGTGACGTACACACAATTTAAATATAAAATAAACGCAGCAGATCGTGGTTCCCGCTAATCTACACTATAAAAAGCACTTTTAGACGAAAAGCATAGGAGAGCGAGTCAACAATCCGGCTTAACATATTAAGGTGTAACAAGTCGCCAAGACCCATCAACAACTACCTAACAATAATACAAATTAATGTTCCAGATAAATATTTTTCATTAACAGGTCACCCTTTTAACTTGGATCATGCAACTATTTGTTTTGTTTGTTGTGTGTTTAACATGTAAAACCAATTAGGCTTTCGATAGGAGAGTCCAACAAGCCAATGGGAGACTATAAGCTTATTTATTTTGGGAGAAACGAGATGAAACTTGCCACCATTGGCCTGCTCTTTTATTGAAATATGAGTATGAACATCTCTTTGGGTAAATTCACATAATATTTTTTTCTTTTGGTAATCTTTAATAGTCTTGGGATGGAAATGCTATTAGCTCTACACTGTTAAGCATTCAGATCAATCTTAACCATCACAATAAATTCATTTAGTCTCAATCGACTAACAAAACTTGACTCAGTACTTATTAAAATGGTCTTTTAAACTACAATTTATATGATATGAACAAAAATGGTCGGAAATAAATGATGTAATTGATCAATCCATCTTCATCTCTTCCACATAAGATCCTCAAAAAGCTACATATCAAGTTACAAAAAAAAAGCTACATATCTAATAATTACCAACTGCAACTTATTTCTTGTAGTGTTAGTACTCACCAGGTGTACATTTATTACAAGCGAAACAAAACATTGTGCTAATTTAGATTTGAGATGAAGTAGATCCAACTACAAAAAGGTTATAAGATGATATCATCATTGCTGATAGAAAAAAGAAGAATCATCATTATTTATCTTTTAACCAAAGAACTTCATAGCAAAGCACAGACTAACTCTAGAAGCCTGCAGTCGTGGTAGGAATCTCATAGCAACCAAAGGAAAATAAACGTCTGGTAAAATCAATTTGCGACCTAAATCCACGTACCTAAAGGAAACTACTAGACAAACATAATTCGGTTGCTTTAATTTTCTTGTAAATAATTGATTATCGAAAAAGTTCATCTACCCCAGAAATTTGATTCTGTTCGTGAGTCTAATCACTCTAATCAACACAGTGCTCTGTAGACTTTAAGTTAATTATATTATCCAAATCGAAATTAGCAATGATTAGTTCACGTCAATACTCGCAGTATCTAGTGTACAAAGATTCTAGCTCCTAAGTTACAAAAAAAAAAGATTCTAGCTCCTCTAATATAAAACTATCACTGTTCGGATAATAACTTTAATAAGTATATGCGTTCGTTAACATTTAATAGAATCCTTGCATACCAAAAAAGCTATACTAGTTAAAGTAGACTGCATGATTTTGAATTTTGATGGATCCGAATCTTTAAAAAGAAAATGATGAGATGTGTTTGCTCAAGGTACGTGAATGATAACTTACATAACACTCGTGATTTTGAATGGGGAATGTACTTATATTTACATTTATTATCAGGTTTCTTACGTCGAAGCATATTAAATATCAGTGCGGTCTAAGCATTCAATAGTTACTCAACTCATTTGTACTAGCGGCAACTGAAGTGACCACAATTTTCATTTTTCAAAAAATAAAAACTTACTACCATTTTGTTTAACTTATGTTGCTTTTTTGTCATAACTTATGTTTGTTCATGGTAACATTTTCATTTTAATTTGCGATCTAGATTTTTATTTTTTTCCTTCTTACTCAGAAAATTAATAAACTACAAGTTTTTTCTTACCAACTCTCTATGTAAACAAGTCAAATATGCATCCTTTGATAGGCGAAGTTCGATATTCTATGTAAGACGAGTCAAGATTTGACATCTTTTAACTGACTCCTTATTTATTTCATCCCGCGTTTTGTTAATCATACTGAATGTAGAGGTGGTTTAGACCTTAAGTGGCTTAAATAATAAAACACAATTACATCAATATAAAATTCCAAACTGTTTGTTAGTAATACTAATTTTGTAATTATTTACTTCTATGATTCTATCCATAGACAATTTTATACGTTCTATTTTCTTAATAATAAGTTGTAGACATGCGATGCGATGACTTAAATGCTTAGCATCATTGAGCATGATGAAGAAAGGTCGACAGACATAATATTATTTTATTTATTTTTCTGACATATCCAGAAGGGAATGTCCTCATTTATACTCATGTGTCTTCATGTTTATCCCAATCCCTTTGTCCTAAAGTCTCTGACATTCTTCCTATTTTTCCTTCTTTTGTTGTTCTTGTGCTCCTATTTGAAGTATGAGGGAACCGTATAATTGTATAATTCACCCAATTATTAAATTTACTACAAATAATTACCAATATAAATACATTGAATCATTATGTGCTTGTAGTGGTTCAGTGTTTGTAGCCGTACGCCATCTGCATAGTCAATACACCTCATACTTCGATGTTCGATGTATAAGTTATCTGCGTGAGTGATGTATAAACATCGATTGCATTATGTGGAATGGCAAATACTAATACATTATAGTAGAAGCCATGGTTACTAATATATATTGTTATGTAATACTGTTGTTACTGATTTAGATCAGGATACATGAAACATCGTCAACTAACTGGCGACTAGACTATATAAAAGTATATAAATCTTGTTGAAATATGGAAAATGGTGGTCCAACAATTTTAATCCTACTATATCAGCTAAAAGAGTGATTTCTAAACACATAAACATTATTGAAGTTTTATGTTGTTTATGTGCGACCAAAAAGATTTTTGACAAAAGATAGTGGAAGTGAGAACAATAGACATTTTGTTTACTTGTACTGATTCAAGTTCGTCAGCTTATATATGTAGTCACCTGGCTTGTCAGTTGTCATAATAAGAAATAAAACACGAAAGTTCGTCAGCTTATATAATGTCAATCGTTTATTGCTTTAATAAAAGTTGCCAAACGAAAAACCCCAAATTGCCCACTAATTTTTGTTCTTTGCAATTATTACCCTAATTTTATTTACCCATACAAAAATAACAGTTAGTGGGTGTGGTTGTAATTAGTACATGTTAGATACTTAGATATGCTTAAAAGGGCTAATTTCAACTTTCAAGTATGTACAAATTAACATGTAAGTATCAATTAATTTCTAAACAGTTGCTCAGACAATAAAATCTTTTTCTACATGCAAACCGGGGATTAACTTACACGCATCATATGCTCATTAAAAATGGTATAGCGATAAGCCATCACATGCTACATGTGTTACGTGGGTTTAATTTGCTTGATCTTTATTTATTTTTATTTTTTGGTACATGTTGCGTGATCTCTTTTATTTACAACCAGAAATTTGCTTGATCTTTATATCAAATTAATATATCACAATTGCGTAGCTTTTTTAATCAAAACGACGTCTGATTAAGGAAGAAACATGTAACTGTAATTAAGTAAAAAACCATGTAATTGTAGTTTGTCCTTACGAGAAGACACTATCCAAAATCCATGCATATCTTAAAACGTCTCTACGGACCGGTGTCGACCACAACTTTTATTTTAATACGCGCGGTGCGAGGGATGTTTGCTATAAAGTATAAAACCTAAAGTGGGCCAATATGTCTTTTGAAAATTTTGGTTTTGTAGCAAAGTTTGGTAAAACCAGCTGAATAGAAAATGACAATTGAGTTTATGCTTTTAGAATTACTTACAAGCCCACTTTGTGGGTGATATGATTATTCATTACAATGATAATTTTAACTTCTAATGTCTGGTTTGTTGCAAGCGAACTACACTACGAGATTGTCGAAACTGATGGAGCTGGGTAAATGGTGTAGGATTGACAATCATTCTTTTGTCAACATTTAGAACTTAGATAACAAAGATTTATTTTTCTACGATTACAAAGATCTTTGAGGAAATGCATTGCGATTAATCGGTTTATTCTTTTCTTTCTTTTTTTTTGGTTTACTATATTTTTGTACAAACTTTCCAAAATGGTAACTCATATTTGATTATAGTAAGACCGCTATAAATTTCAGCCCATCAGAGAATTTAATTTTGATACAGCCCATCAGAGAATATCTAAAATATAACGAAATGAAAATTAAGGAAACTGAAAATATCTATAGACAAGACCGTTTATCTCTCTCTCTCTCTCTAGGAGTGCCATGAATTTGAGCGTGAACAGATGCATCGCCGGTGGATCTTTGAGTTGCAGAATCAATAATGGTGCTGGTGAGTTCCTTATTTTGTTTTATATTATTTAAGCTTGAAGAAAAAACTATGTGAGAAACTCACAAAGCTGAAAACCTGTACAAGGTAGGTATATAGAGTAATCTGGATTAGATTATATATGATCAGTCACACCTAGGCATGATTATTAGCCTCATATTTTGAACTGAAGATATGAAATTTACTCGCTCTGGGGGAATCGAAACTGGGTCGTGTTGTCCTTACAAGTACCACATATTAGTTATCTTCTTCTTTGTAACCTTAATTTCATTAGTACCACTCAGAACATGCACTGCTTTGAAATTGAATAGGATTTAGTTTTGTTAACTCAGGAATTATCAGCCATTGGTCATTGTTGAGTTTGTTTTCTCTGGGAACTGCAGAAAAAAGGTTGGTCCGTGTTGCCAAGCACTGTGAGCTTCAGAGAGGGAGAAGTTTAGGGTCTGATGCTCTCTCTTTAGAGAAGAAAGAGAGCAAAAGTGCTAAACTTGCCATGTTCGGTAGTGGTTTAGTAGGAGGTAACGTTACCCTCTTCTCCATTTCACCTATTTATTTATTTATTCTGCAAGTCTTTGACTCTTGAGATGAGAAATAAGAAATCTATGTGTGTTTAAAAGCCTAGTTTATGAGCAAGTTGGTATGGCAAAACTAACAAAGTATGCTTCGTTATGTCTTCGAACGACTTAGTTTTTTACATAATTATGAAACGCATCAATTTTTTTCTTGGTTTCTCAGTGGCAAACTTGGTAACTCTTAGCTCAGCAAAGGCCGCAGACTTGAAATTGGTTGTCTTGGTAAGGTTTTTATCATATCCTATCATCTTTCTTTTTCAGTTATTATCTATTTGCAGTTTTGGCTTGTAAAATCCTAAACTAATTATGTATCCTGTTAAGACAGGATCAAGCCACTTCCGTTTACATCTTGGCTGAAGGGACGCTGGGAGATTCGCTTGGAAACTTCTTGTATTCGGCTAACCAACAAGCTAATGAAGCTGTTCAGGATCAGCTCTCAGCTCTCAGTGTAACAAGGTTCATTTTTTCCTGGTTCCTTCTCAATGCACGCATGTCCGAGAGTTTGTCTCTCTGACTCTCCTGATAATTTACCCCTCTTGTAGTTTGGCAGTAATATTTGGTGCTGGACTTGTGACAAGTCTTTCTCCATGTACACTCAGTGTTCTGCCTTTGACCCTTGGTTATATTGGTATGATAACTTACCTCAAGTTTTTGAATATTGATAGAATTTTTAGTTTGATGTTCTAATTCCTTCCACTCCGGTCCTTACTAACATATAGGTGCGTTTGGATCTGGCAAAAGCAGAGGTCAGGTTAGTGTTTCTCCGATTAGATTTATATCAACTTTGTTGAGTTAGCAAGATAAGTGCCATTTAAGTAGAATCAAAACGTAAAAGAAGCTAAGGCCAAGTTCTCTTTAATCAACTTCCTAGTCACATTTTATATCCCTCGGTAATATTTTCAGCTCTCCATGCACTTAGGTTATTGGAGATGCAATTGCTTTCTCACTGGGGTTAGCAACTACCTTAGCACTTCTTGGGATAGTAGCATCTTTTGCCGGAAAAGCATATGGACAAATAGGACAAGGACTACCAGTAGCTGCATCAGGTCTGGCTATTGTAATGGGTCTCAATCTTCTTGAGGTACTTTCCGTTACACATTAGTACTTTTTCATTTAGCATCAGTAGCATTGCCATGTCCAACAGCAATCTCTTCTGTTCTCCTCTTACAGGTAATCCAACTCCAGCTTCCATCTTTCTTTGACAACTTTGATCCTCGTGCAGCAGCAGCAAACTTCCCATCTAGTAATCCTCCCAAGACAAAGTCACACACAAGTACTTTACGTTTGTTTGTAACATTTTTGGTAACAAAATGTTTTGATAGGTGTACAAGCGTATCTAGCGGGTCTCACATTCGCACTTGCTGCCTCACCTTGTAGTACTCCAGTTCTAGCCACCCTTCTTGGCTATGTGGCTACTTCCAAGGTAATTTTTTTTTTTTGATATGAGAGCTAGTATAATTTTCTACTTGGTTATATAAAGTTATAAGGGATAATGTAACGGTTGTGAAATACAGGATCCAGTAATAGGTGGAAGCTTACTATTGACGTATACAACAGGATACGTTGCTCCACTCATCCTGGCTGCTTCTTTCGCGGGAGCTTTACAGGTATCGTGTGTTTCTTTTTACTCTTTACAAATAGTCAAGCTGCAAATTTCGTAGTTTAGGTTTTAAATTTTGTGAAGCATCTGCGTTTATTACCGTCTCTTGAACTTCTGCAGAGCTTACTCTCGTTTCGAAAAGTTTCTGCATGGATCAATCCCATAAGGTATGTTTTTGAGTTTGAGGCACATTCTAAAACCATAAATGATTTCATATTTTGTTAATTTGCTGTTTCAATTTTCGATGTTTCTTTTTTGTTATAGTGGTGCTCTTCTGCTTGGAGGAGGTTTGTATACTTTCTTGGATAGGCTTTTCCCTGCTACTACTATGGTCATGTAAATATTTGTTACTAAAAGAATCACATACTCATTTCTACCCAAAAAAAAACAACAAAGGATGTGTGTATAGTATTTTAAAACATTCATATTGATTAATAATGTAAAAATCTTAAAAACAAGCCAACAATGGATTCGATCACTACTCACTAGTTCTAGTCTCTGCTGATACAGTATCCCTCATTTTTATCAACAAGCCCTAGAAAGTAGAAATATAACAATCACACATAAAGTCATATACAGCTAAGTAGTTTTGTACAAAAGAGTCAACATTTGCGACTGTGCCGGTGCCGTCCCTTTCTCCAGTGTTGTTGTTCATCAACAGCTAAGGAAACACAACAACAAAAAACACGAATATTTACAAACGAGTCCCTCCATTTACCATTTCGTTATTCTTAGCCAAAGACTCCAATCTTTGCAATCTCATCTCTTCGTTGAACTTCTTGATAAACGCTTCCACACGCCGGTTCAGCTCTTCCTGACCCGGCGACGGCTCGCGTTTCAGCTCCGTAGGGGCATTTACGTCATTCAAGTTCTCGGACTTGGTCATCTCCTCCTTCGAGCTATGCACGCGCGACCTTTCTTGCCACGTGTCGGATTTAGTCAGGTGCTTCGTTAACGGCGTCGAGTGTCCTTCCGTTATCTTTTTCCACGTCGTCTCCAGCGTGTCCTCCCTCCTCGGTGGCCTTTTATCACCTGCAGAAAATTTGGAAAACGTTCATTTACGATTTTACCCCTCCACGAAACCGGAATGTTCAGACGGAATCTATACCTTCTTCAGCACTCATTTTAAGTTGACTATATCTCGGCGGCTTTCTCGATAGCTTCACCCTCGAAATCATCTCCGGCGAGTCACTCTGCTGTTTTGGCTTCTCCTTCTCCGGTACCGACCAATCACTTTTCAGTTTTGGCTGGTCCGGTTCCGACCAATCACTCTTTGGTTTTGTCTTTTCCGTCTCTGGCTGATGATCACCTACAATCACCTTATTATCATCGACAACTTGAGGGAGAACTTCCACCGTCAGATCATTATCCACACGTCCGGTATAATCAGAAGCCACGTTTAAGTAAACCGTGTCGATATCAGAAGGTACCGGTAGTACTACTGTTACGGGCGTATCGGCTATGGAGAAAACAGAATCGTCGATATTGGAAGATGATTTGTGAGTGAGCTTAGAAGTAGCGACAATAGAGACGATGATGCAGTTGATGACTAAGTAAAGATACGGCGGCTTAAGGAGGAAGACGGTGTTATCGTATATCACCGGATAGCAAGACGCCACGAAATGCGAGAGCGGGACCGAAGGAACGGTGAAACTCACCGCCGCCGCAACAGAAAAGACGCCGGCGATGAAGACGGTGGCTGCCGTTTTGAAGGAAGAGGTGGGGAGGAGAGTAGGCATGGTGAATGATCTCATGTTTAAGTGCGGTGGTTCTTATCTACTACACAAAGAAGCCGAGGTGTGTGTATTTATATATCGAGAAGAAGAAAATATTGGTGAAATTAAATTTAAATTGTGGTCCTTATGGGCTTTTCGCAGAATCACAAGTGGGCCATGTACATACGGTATGGTGATAAAGGCTTATCTGAGTTACACGTGGCGGTTTTGGACTTTGATGCTTTCTTTTGAAGCTAAAAGCCTAAAACTTACCTAACATTACAACAAGATTTTGACAATAAAATGTGAATAATTTCATGTCATTGCGATTATAGAATTGTTAGATACAGATAATCTAAAGTTTTTCAGGCCATTTTCATTTCATATTGTTGAACTAATAGTTGCAATTCAGAGTGAGAAATTTGAATAATGCTTTAGATAAGGACATGCAGATCTAACAAAATAAAATAATTGAGAATGGATGCATACGTTACGAACGCCCATCCTCAATTCTAACGTTCAATTTTGTTTGCATTGCATACATTAATAGTAGATTTTGATTTGACCATTCAAACCCGTGAAAGATGTATATCGCATTACGGGTCAACAAGCACAACAAAAAACTCTACCGACCATTTTGTATTTGATTGTGCTTGACACTGACTGATCTTTAATTATTGTAAATACATAAAACAGAACTCAAAACGTATATGTCCCAAGCTCGCTCCAAGACCGACATTTTTATCTTTGCTTCTACTAACCAGTTGTATAAGCCAAAAGTCGGACCTGGCCTGATAAGTTGGATTATCATATTATGTTTGCACTATAGATAGGCGTAAAGAGACGATGATTAATTTAGTAAAACAAAATTAACAGATCCAACGTACAATCTACTCAAAAGTTACAAGTTGAAGATCTTACTTCTCGTGTAGATACTCTGATTTACGATTATACCAACCATTCTAAAGTATGATAAGTTATTACTATGGATGGAAAACAGCTACTGCGTAAGAACTCATTTTGAATTGTTAATTACTATATAAGACTAAGAATCTACTATTAACGTATGATGTACAATTGAAGTGGTTCACGACATCTTAAAAGATAAAAAAAAAGGTAAACAAAGGTTGGCGAGAGTGAGCTACAAACAAATTGTGGTGGGGGAGGAGACTGAGCTTTAAGCATTTGACCGAAAGCCCAAACAATGCCAAACTCAAACCTCTTAAACACTAAAACAGCCGTCCATCACATGTTCAACATCACGTCGCCTTTATTGATACTAAACCATTAAAGGTAGATAGCTTCCATTAAGGTAGATAGCTTTTTGTTTGAAAGGAGTTTCCGACCGTTTTTTTTCCTTAACAAGTCTCAAACTTTACTTAGTGTACAATTTGGTATAACTAACTAAAAACTTTACGTGTTTGTTGGATTTTTTGTTTACTTGTTAGATTTGGGTATTAGCATTAACACGAATGTTACTTTGGTATATTATCTTAGATATAAATTATAATACTTATACATGATAATATATACAGAATATCGTTTTGTTAAGAAGAGACAATTGCTTCCATTTACTGTTCAGAAAGACAACAAATCTTCTTTAGGTACTTCAACTGCGGCATCAAAAGAACTAAGCAATAAGTTATCTAAAAATCAGAGTAGCAGCAATAATCACAGCCTGTGACAAAGTACACCAGCAGCAGACTCTCCTCCGGCAGGAGAGTCCCAGACGATTCCTCAAGCAAGACAATCGATAAGTCATCCAGTGGTTTGTGTTAATAAAGGAATAGTAGACAACATAATTTGATTATTTTATTTTATACATTAAACTAATATAACAAGCATATTATAAAAAATATGGGTAAAATCTTTTTTTTCTTCTTCTCAAGAATCAAACCCCAAACTACAACAAAGTTTGATAGGAAAAAATTGTTTTAACAGAAAACTGTTAATTGATATAGTATATATCTTTTAATTCTTCAAATTTTGAGACGTGCGAATTCGGGAAAAGTCCCTCTCTTGATCAATGTTTTGTGAACATTCCGTCCATCAAGGATGAGAAATCGAAGTCTTTGCCTGTTTGAGAAGATGGTGTAGTGCTCGCCGCCGAGGATGACGTCTGAGGTTTCACGGCTGAGTTTGGGGTCATACCATTACCCGCGGCATTACCTTGACCCGTAGTGTAGAAACTGCATTATTAAACAGCAAAAGATGTCACATAATGATAACCATGGGAGCTCATGGAAATAAGAGAGCACCTATCCACCAGGCTACATCTAATTCTATGTTCAAAGGCGAACGCAAGTTAAAGAGAGAGGTACAGTTTACTTCTTTGTTTTTCTTATTTTTTGAGATGATACAACCAGAAAGCAGCATTTGTCTACATACCTGGATACTGGATATTGAGGAGTGCTTGCTTGCGGTTGTGCGGGTCTCATGTTCTAAGTTATGGAGACAGTAGTGAGAATTGCCAAGGGGGTAATATAGATCTTGATGAAACAAAAGCAAAAGGGAGATAGATACTTACTTGCATAAGTTTCTGGAGATCAGCTTGACCACCTCCTCCTGGGTTAGTCATTCCAGGGATCTGGTAGCCAGTGTTTGACCAATTTGCGGATGCTAAGTTTAGAGCATTAGCAACAGCTTGCTGATTCACACCGTTTGGAGTCCCGCCAGCAGCTTTTGCTGCTGCAGCCATGTATAGAGCTTGCTGCTGAGCAAGCATAGCAACCTGTTGCTGATGCATGGCAAAAGGCGACACTATATTCGTCTGTAACATATGAAACACACAAGAGTTATATCACTTTGACTTTGGTCTGGAAATTTTTAAATGTTCAGTTTTGAAAGAATCAGAGTAAGTAATAACAAGACATAGGTTTAGTGTTGGAGGTAAAGAAAAGTAAACCTAACACGCAGTAAATATGAGAAGATAATATATATATAATTAACTTCAGAATTGACCTTCTCAAATAGGCTCATGATATCGCCTTTCACATCTTTCTGTGGTGCTTGTTGGGCAACTAAAGTAGGTGTGTCTTTAAACAAATCCTCGATGCCAGTAGCTGGAGGAGAACTGATCTCATCAGGCTTTGCTGCAACACTTTTCTCTGCCGTTTGACCATTTCCAGCCGCTGCAATTAGGATTCATATATTAACGGAGATGAGTAATATTATCATATGATTAAAAGTAGTGCACATGCTAGAATAGAAACATACACTGAAAGCCAGCCCAATTATCATCAGCAGGAGGAGCCGCCTCTGAGGTATTTGCAGTCGGCTCATCCATTGATAGCATGTTAAAGAGATCAGTAGCAAAATCCACCTTTGGAGGTTCTGCTGATACGGGCGCAACATTTACTGCTGGTTTCGTCGTCTCCACAGGAGCCGCTACAGATTCTACTTTCTGCTGTGGCTTTATAACCTATCATTTTTAACCACCATCTATCAGAAAAAACAGGCTTTGAAAAATGATGATGCCCTAGAAACAAAGTTGTCTGCTTAGATATAAGAATACAATGTCTGACATCAAAATTATCATATGTTTGGTACCTGACCAGGTCCCTGGGGAGGTACGGGAAGACTTATCCTCGTTGCAGAAGCACTATATCTTGTTCTAGGTGCTTGGACAGTTTTCTTTTCCTCGAATAAATTTACAGGAGTACCACTACTGTGCCCATGCTCATATCCAGGCACAGTAGTCCTCTCCACAGATCTCCGCCGTTCCTGCTCGACTCTTGGGGGTGATCTAGCCTTTTCACCTTTAGAAACCCATCTCTTCTCTTCATACCTAGAAAAGTCATGTCACAAGAATTAGTTAAATGTCAAATGAACTGAGGCTGAGGGTTGTGAAAATTGAAAAGAGAGAGAGAGAGTCATTACTTTGCACGTATGAAGTTCTCAATGCCAACTCTATCATAGTTTGGGGGTAGCTCAGCTTCCCAGTAACTATTTGCTCTCTCGTTTCCCATTGCTGCATGCAAAATAAAAGGTTATATACTATTACATATTCCTGTCTAAACGTGGACCACCTACAGAGAATTCATTCTCAAAAACACTTACACTGAATAAATGCAACTTGCTCCGGGAGCCATGTGTCCAGGGTGGCAGATCGAACCTACACTCATCAGCCATTGGTAGAAAAAGTAAGTCGCTTATGCTGCTAAGGTTGAAATCGACTTGACAAGATGGACGAAATCAGAAGGCACAACTTTATCATGTACTTTTGCGTATAAACGACATATTTTCTAGAACACTAAACTAAGATCTGAGCTTTTGTATCGAAAGTGCAGCAGTTAGAAGATAGGTGTATAAAGGAAAGTGAGAGAGGAGGACCTTTGATATGTGTACGCCGAGACTCCTGTGAATCCCAGAACATTGCATGCAGATAAAGATACCTAAATTAACACTAGCCCATCTTGGACCTCTGCCAAAAAGGCAAAATGGAATAATAATATTAGCCAAATACATATAAATGTGAATCCCATAGTGCTTCTGATAAACTCACAACAGCGACAAAATAAATAAAAAACAATACTTTGTTTTGCAGTCAGCACATTCTCTGTTCTCTGGATGTTTAAGAAGCCCCTCAAGAATCTGCAAAATAAGCAGCGCACCAAAACTAAGGGAAATAAATAAATAAAACCCGTAAAGAGAGGCTACACCAAGTAACTAGTATAGACTATATAATTATTGATAATAAAATCTAAAACACACACAAAACTGTCATGTTCAACAAATTAACATGAATCTAAGTTCTCAACACAATCAGCATGGCTCCCACATGTAAAATGAAAATCCACAAGGGACGTTGTTATAAATGGATGAATAAAGGAGAAAGTGAAAAGAGATAATAGAGATTTAACTTGGTTCACTAAACCGATTACATCCATAGACAAAAGAGAGAGAGAGAGAGATCTTATTAACTGAATGGTATTTTGGGATTTAAATTAGAGTATGCTGATTCGAAAACTCTAGCGAGATCCTTAGCTAACTACAGTAGTACGTACTTCATTCAAGATATGTCAAACAGAAGCCCTTTGTTCGATTCTTACCAAAAAAAAATCAAAGCAACAGAAGAAGAATTTCTATTAGAAACAGACAAAACTTAAACGAGATCGTTATTCGTCTCTCTTGTATGTATGTTTGTTGTGTGATCAGGACAAGATATATGTTTTCCTGTAAGGACAATTCATTACACAACAACAACAACAAAAAAAAAAAAAAACAATCGGAAGACCTCACCCACCTAACTACAGAAAATCGAATAAAAACACAGATCCAATCGAATTAAGATCGTCCATGGTTAATCATTATATAATTACAAAAAACAAAACAAAAAAAAACAATCTGAGATTTCGAGAGAGAGAGAGAGAGACCTTTCTGTGGCGAGCATTAAGCTCCTTGGAGACGTTGGCTTTCTCGTTCATGTTGGATTAATTGAGAGAGACTAGGTGCAGGAGGAGAAAGAATCGCCTATGACTAAAAACAAAAATCTGCTGGGGAGACGACAAGGTCAAAACGGTCTTACCACCTTCTGCGCTCTCTCTCTCTCTCTCTCTCTAAAGAATGAAATGAAAGCCTATTTCTTGCCCTCTCAGAGCGAGCGAGGGAGGGAGGATGAGAGAGAGAGAACAGAGATGATTGATTAGTTGGGGTCAAATGCTTTTAGACCGTTCAGATTATAGGTCTCTGGTTTACCTCTCGGTTTTTGTTTCCTTTCCGGTTTTCTTCTGTTAACCAATTTTTATATCTTTTCTTTTTGTTTCACTAGTAAAGATAATGAGCATTACGGTGAAATCATTAAAATAACTTGGTGTTTATCTATATAACTCATGTAGTTTAAAAGAAAATACAAATTAAATCATTATATTTATTTTCAATTTAATACGCTATTCATGTACATAAAAAAGTTGAATTTAACAATTTAGTGTATTTGTTATTTAATTTAACAATTTTACTTTTTGGAAAATTTTCTCTATGTTTGCTGGAGTAAAACTATACTTTAGTATAGTATTTCTCAACTACTGATTGATTATCTTATCTACGTAATATTTTGAAATAAAATGTAATATTTTCTCCATTTTTATTTGATGTTTTATTATTAGTGTACATAAAAATAAAATATAATTATATTTTATATATTTTCTCTGTAAAAATATAATTAATTTTTAACTAATCAAAATTCAACGAACCAAAAAAAACTACATAATCATATAAAGAAGTATATGGGAAAAAATCAATAAATTTTATATTAAATTTTTTAAAATGTAATGTAATTTGAAAAAAATAAAAACAAAACATAACTTTTAAAAACGGAGGAATTACTTACCATTGCAAAATGTGTGAGTAGATTTTGACTTATCAAGCATATCTCGGTTTATTTGACCTTTTCTGGTTAAGTGGTTGACTCTTCGTCATATAAGACAGAGATTAGAAAGTGGGAAATAACCACATGGCCATCTCATCTGTTATGTCTGTTTCCACTTTGGAGTTGTTATATTGATTCCAGTTTCTTTGTTTATTTATTTTGTGATGCTTTTGGGAAATTTTAATTTCTAAGATTTCTTCATCTGATGTATAGTGGCTTCCTGGGAAAACTAGGAAAAAAATCATATAAACTAATTATTAATATCTCAAGGGTTCCTAAAATTCAACATTGACTTTGGTTGTCATGCGAATCAATCAAAGCATTCAACACAGGCTCGAATCAAGACAGAATCAATCCAAGCATTCGGCACAGGCTCGAATCAGGACAGTTTTCGAACTAATGTATTGTCGGATTGCCCCTTGAAAAGTGATCTCTTTTCATAATGCTAGCTGCTCTGAAATTCTGAATGTCATTAGTAAATCATTTTTTGATGTCAACGTGCTATTTTCACAAAAACTATTATATGACATAAGATATCCATCAAACTATGATCTTGTATAAAATTGTTCTTAATTTTTTTTTTAAAATGGCCTAGCTAAAAGTTTCAAATTTATTTATACCCAAATCAATAGTTCAAATCTTATTTCCATATACTGTAATTTTAATTAGTTGACTGTTAACCATACAATTTAAACCAGTCTAACCAAATGGTATTCATCAAAGAAACTTTGAAAACTTCAGATTTCCAATAAACCGATTAAAATCATTGTTGATATATAATTAAGTTTAAGACTGGAAAAATAAGTTTTTCGATTCAGAGAAAAAACTTTGTCGTAAATTTTAATTTTGGAAGGTCTAAAACGAATTTATAATTCGTTGAATTTTCATGGGGATATATCACGCTGACCCAGGATTTTTAGCCGGTATTTTCATAGGGCTTTTAACGAAAATTGAAGTTAATAGTATTCTCTTTTTTTAAGTAATACCTCTATGTATAAGGGTGGGCACTTTATCCGATATCCGAAGCTGCACCCGAATCCGACTCGAAAAATCCGAACCGAAATCCGAACCGAAGTAGCAAAATATCCGAATGGATATTAAGTTAAGAGAGATTGAATATCCGAACCCGAACAAGTAATACCCGAACCCGAATAGATGTCCGAAGATAACCAAACATATATATACTGACTTTTATATTTCTAGTTTACATCTCTTGTTTTATTAAAAATATTTATATTGATGCTACACATACTTCAAGATCATATAATATACATATGATTACGGAGAAAATGATTTGACATTCACTTAAAATGCATGTTAAGCTTTTTGTTTCATGTATTAACAAAATTTACATCCGAAATTTAAAAGTAATAATAAAACTAATGTTTATTTATTTTTGAAACATTATCTCTAAATCTATTAGTCATTTAATCTATTAAAAATTAAAAAATAAGTTAAGTAAAATCTATATTTTTAAATATAATAAACTTTAAAAAATTAAAAATTAAATTTTTTTCTTTAAAATCTAAATATCCGAATCCGATCCGAAATAACCGAACTCGAACTAAAAATACCCGAACCCGATCCGAAACGCAAAAATACCCGAACGGATATTATAGCCCTATACCAAAATACCCGAAAATCCGAAATACCCGACCCGAACCTGAACGGATACCCGAACGCCCACCCCTATATGTATATCTCAAATGTATATCTTACAAACTGCTTTTGTTTGAAGTTCATGCACTATATATAAGAGAAATTCTTGGGTTCACCCCTAGAGTGAACCTTTAAGTTCACCCAATCAATAAGATTTTCGTTATTTCATATTCAATATTTTTTTAAAAAAGGAAACAAAATATTGTCAAATTATATTAATATTTTTAAATTAAAAAATAAAAATTAATATTAATTGCAAACAAAAATACGCTTTAGAAAAATATATTTTTAATACCGTCAGCCAAACACTAAACCCTAAACCCTAAATCCTAAATCCTAAACCCTTGGTAAATCCAAAATGGTTATAAATCCTACGGTTTAGGATTTATCCAAGGGTTTATGATTTACCCAAAGGTTTAGGGTTTAGTGTTTTGCTGATTGTGTTAAAAATATTTTTTAAAAAAATCCAAAGATTTAACCAAGGATTTACCATGGATTTAAAGTTTATGATTTAGGATTTAGAGTTTAAATTTTTAGTGTTTTGCTGATGATATTTTAAATATAATTTTTTTTTTGCGACTATTATTTTATATTTATTTTTTGTTTTAAAAACATAATAAAATTTGACAATATTTTGTTTCCTTTTTTAAAAGATATTGAATATGAAATAACGAAATCCTATTGGTTGGGTGAACCTAAATGTTCACTCTAGGGGTGAACCCAAGTATTTCTCTATATATAATTGTCACCATTTTTTAGTAAGAACATATAAATGTAAGAAGCAGAAAACTACAAAACAGCTAATTAAGGAAAAAAGCCCTTTTTCAAAAAAAAAAAACTAATTAAGGAAAAACATGATTTTTATTTAGCCATGATAAAAAAAAGGAAATGTAGGAAAGCTTACTAAGACACAGCTGGAGAGTGTCACTACAATGTATGTGAAGATAATAACACCATCTTTCCATAACAATAGAAATAGAATATAATGATTACTTGGCCTATTAAATCGTTATTATATCTCAACATATCAGTTAATAAATATACACATTTTGTTTTACATATTTAGTGAGTTTATATAAATTAAATAGGTACATATCCACACATGAAGTACCATGCTAGAAAAAGAAATAAAAAATAAAGAGTAGACTCAAGATATAGTTAGATAAAGAAACATATCAGAAGAGAACTATTAATGCTTGGGATGCTTAGCAGTTTGTACGGTTTCATTTTATCCTCGGAGATTTTATACCTTAAGCGTTAACCAAACAAATAGTGAATCCTCTGCATAAATAGGAGGTCTCCTCATGAGCTTGTCTCTCAGAGGAAGATCACTGAGAGGCCTAGTGTCCGATTAGGTGTTGTCCAAACAAAAAAAAAAACAAAAAGTATGATGAACAACGATAATATTTTCTATATTTGCGACACCTGCAAGAAAGAGTTCCCAACCCCTAAGTCCCTATACGGTCACCAAAGAGTCCACTCGCGTGAAAAACAGTTGGAGAGGGCTCTGAAGAAGACGAGGACTCTTGGACAAGGCACGTCTAACTCGGTCGCCTTGGGTGGGTATTCATTATCAAATTATGATAAGTATCTTTGTCTCTCTCGTGGTCCAATTGAGTCTATGTCACTCAAAAACACCACCACTTTCCCGTCACTCAATAGTGGAGTCACAAACGCTAACATTCCCGTGTTTCGTCATCCTGTGCCTCCAGACAGGAACACTAGTTATGGATTTTCTTCAGGGACTCCCTTAGTCACTCACAACCATAACCGCCCTACTTTATCAAATTTTAATCGTCCGGGGGGTGTCTCTTTCGGTCCTTTCAAGTCTGGAGGACACGGTAGCAGCCGTGCCTACCCATATTCGTTGTTCAACGGTGGAATCACCAGGGCTCCTCCTGCTACTCCATACCGTTCAAGAGTTCCCTTACCATCTTACAGGTATAATAACTCACATGACCGCTCTCTTGGTTCAGCTAATTCCATCGGAAGGTTGAGCAACAACAACAACGGTAGCTCACAAGGTTCATTATCACTTGAACTCTCTCTTGGTCCATCTAAGTCCATGGGTGACAGCAACAACAACAGTAGCTCACAAGATTCATTATCACTTGCGCTCTCTCTTGGTCCGTCTAACTCCAACGGTAGCAGCAATAATAATAGCAGCGCTTACCCATCCTTAATCACTGGAGGAGAAACTAGGAACATGAACATGCCGGTGCGTCCTCGTGCGTCTCAGTTCCATTTTCACAGCCTTAACCCGCTTGATTCAATCACTAGAAACGTTCATCTCTCTCATCCTCCACCAACCACGAACATGAACAGGCTAGTGCGTCCTCGTGCGTCTCGGTTCCATTTTCACAGCCATAATCCGCTTGATTCAATCATTAGAAACGTTCCTCTCTCTCATCATCTTCCAACCACCAATCGTCATGATGATAATAATGTTTCAGGCTCTAGTCTCATTGCAAAGGAGAAAGACAATGTCGTGGTGCTTGAGGACGATGATGGTAACGTGGTGATTGAAGATCATGATGAGGATCAGCATGCAGGAAGAGGTTGATGCTAAGAGTTGTGGTCTGTGATTGATTTATCATCTTCCCTTTGAGTTTTTAGTTTTTTATATACATTGTTTAGTATTTGGTTTCATATGCGAGAGGTATCTCATAACTATTTGAGGCATTTCTACACCTCATTCTTCTCCTTGGCATTGTTTTCTCTTTTCTTTTCCCTCATTGTTGTCATCTTTTGCCTTTCGATAATATTTGAACAATTCCTGAATCCATTTTTTCTCAATGCCTATATCTTATGATTGTTCTAAATTTTCTGCAAATTTCAGAAGTCATGTTCAAAATATTGAAAGGAGAATTTCATCTTTTAAATGTGAAAGAGGTTCCGCATTTTGCTTAAAATCCTTTCGTCAAGAATACCTCAAATATTCACTGAGGAACTTTAATTCAAAGTAGAAGTTATTCAAAATTAGTCCACTACTCTTAATACAGTACTTTTACTAACGTTGATTAGTGTTATAAGAATTAATAAAAATTATCAGTAAAACAGGGCCAGAGTTATGTACAATTCATGTACATAAAAGACATATACTAGAGACATGTTGGAAAAACAATTGCTCGTTTTTAGAAATTATATAAGGTTTTATACCACAAATAAACACTAGTAGTTGATAACATTAATAAAAGACCACCATAGTAAAAACAAATTAAGATATAGCTATTGTATAACAGACCAAATTATCAATGTTATGCTCACATCACATTTTGGGCCAATTTTTCAACTAAACTGTATCTTGATTTAGTGTTAAACATTTCACCTAAATGTCATGGAGCATGCATAAATTTTACGAAATGAGTCTTGTGTTACTTAGAATAAGGCCAAATCGAAAACTATGAATAACGCTCAATTGTTTAAGAAAATTGATTAGTATCACAAACCCTCTATCCTATAAGTTATCTATACAAAAAGTTTTGATGCTTAGAATAGATGAGTCTTTTCATCTTACGAAATGAGTTATTCTAATAGGAAGTGTAAGTTAACAACAAATTTTCCTTGATGAAAGATTTTTGTTGCTAAAGCATTTGGTTAACATTTCACAAAATATATGTATATATTTTCTCTTGTATGTAATGTTTGTGTTTTAGTCAATGATATAGTTGTGCTATGGTTAGATTGGGTTATATCATAATGTTTGAAAATGGTTGTCATTGCGGGGATAGCTCAGTTGGGAGAGCGTCAGACTGAAGATCTGAAGGTCGCGTGTTTGATCCACGCTCACCGCATTTTTGTTTTTTTCCTGGAGCAAAATCATGACTTGCTCTGGAAGTTACTGTCCTCATTTCCTTGTAAATATGTGCTAACAACAAATCTCCTATGTGGCAGTCTCATTCAAAAGAGGTGAGGACACTTAGGCATGACACTGGTTCTGACTCTGCTATCTCATCTTTTTTTTTTTTTTTTTTTTTTTTTTTTAAACTCAACATCAACTTTATATTAACCAAATGTTTCACCTTATAAAAGGTTTGTCAACCTCCACAAAAGAGTTTAACCAAGAAGGCACTATAGAATACAACCTAGGGACATTGTTCTCAAAAGAAGAAGTCTCCTTAGATATTCTATCTGCTGCCATGTTTCCACCTCTCTGCTGATACATCACCTCATATCCTGAACTTTGCTGAAGCCTTTTTTGTATGTCCTGAATAATTGGCTGAATGGTAAGCCATACAGGTTCTTCTCCTCTTATCATTTGGATCAGTCCTTGCGAATCAGATTCGAAGCACACCTGTTTATATTGGAATGCATACATAGTATCAATAGCCCATTTTAAAGCTTCAGCTTCAGCTTCTAATGGTGATCCCATATTCTGAACCTTTCTAGCTCCCGCCCACAACAGTTGCCCTCTTTGATCCCTGCTTATCCACCCTACGCCACCGTTTCCTGTCTCTTTGTTCCAAGAATCGTCAGTGTTACATTTGATCATGTCCATTGGTGGTGGCTTCCATCTTGCCGGTACTGCTGTTGTGGTGGTTGCTTTCACCTCATGTGTCTCAACTTCGCTTCCCTTCTTCCACTCTGCTGCATCTTTCTTCGCTTTCTGTAACACTTCGTGTGCATCATACTCTTTGCCTTTGTAGAGCAGCTCATTTCTATTTTTCCAGAGTCTCCATAGTATCCATGGGACTATTTCCTCATCAATCTGATCTCTTGGGTACTGTTTTTTCACTGTGAGCACATGATGAAGATTAGAATAGATTGAGTTGGAGGAGACCCCACCAGCCGGAGCTGGAATGCTGGAATTTGCCCATACCAGTCTAGCAAAGGGCATTGGAAGAGCATATGATTGATTGACTCCGATCCAGTAGAGCATCGGTGGCATTCATCTTCCTTATCAATGTGACGTTTTTTCATAGTTTCTGCCACTGGAAGTATATTACTGAGACATTTCCATAGGAAGTGTTGGATCTTGGGGCTTGTCTTGACCTGCCAAATTGCTTGGTAGAGGCAATCTAGGCTCGGCTGGTTGACCAATACTTCTGACTGGTCTCCTTGTATGACGTTTTGCTGCACCCAGTAACCTGATTTTACCGTATAGTGGCCCGTCTTTGTGTAGTCCCAGCAATAGTTGTCCTCAGATTCGCTGCTCATCACTCTCACTTTTTGTATCAATCTGCTTTCCTCCTCTGGAAATAACTCTTGTATCCGCTGAATATCCCACTCTCGGGTGCCTTGTATCATGAGTTCACATACTTTCATATCACTAGATATGCCTCTGACGCTAGCATTCACCTCTCTCCTCATGCAAACCGCGTGTCTCGCCGGTTTCCTGCTCAGCCATTGCTCTTGCCACAGGTTCGTCTCTTTGCCGTTTCCTATGGTCACTCTGGCGCCTTGTTTGATCAGACTTTGTGCAGCATGTATGCTTCTCCAAGCATAGGAGGGGCGCGAGCCAAGACTGGCAGAGAGCGGGTCTGATTTAGCAAAATATCTGCTCTTGAATACTCTTGCCATGAGGGAGTCTCTGTGAGTCATCATTCTCCATAATTGTTTTCCAAGGAGGGCAAGATTGAAAGCCTCTAGGTCCTTGAATCCTAGGCCGCCTGTGTTCTTTGATCTTGTAAGCTGATCCCAACTCTTCCAATGTAGTCCTCTTCCTTCTTTCTTTGTTTGCCACCAAAAATCAGACATTATCCCCATAATCTTCTTCATCAGCGTTTTTGGTAACAGGAAACATGACATAGTGTAAGTTGGTAAAGCCATTGCAATGGACTTGAGAAGAGTTTCCTTTCCACCCGGTGATAGGAATCTAGTTTGCCACCCTTGTATTCTCTGACTTAGCTTTTCCTTGAGGAAGCTTAGAATTGACACCTTTGATCCTCCAAAAGACTCAGGTAGACCTAGATAGGTTCCTTCTCCTCCAATCTGGTGTATGCCAAGTTTGTTTTTAATCTGCTCTCTTCTCTCTTCCGGGATCAGTTTACCAAAATATACACAGGATTTCTGGTAGTTAATCCTTTGCCCCGATACCATGCTGTAGCGTTCCCAAATCTGCGTGACCTGCTGGAGCTCCTCATCGTTTCCTTTGCAATAAAAGAGGCTATCATCCGCATACAGCAGGTGAGACACTGCCAGGGCTCCTCTGGCTACCTTTAGACCCGTAATCTGCTGTTTTCTTTCTGCTGTTTTGAGCATCTGAACCAGGACTTCTGTGCACACCACAAACAGATACGGTGAAAGCGGGTCACCTTGTCGTAGACCTCTTGAAGGTGTGATCTCCCCATAAGGGGTTCCATTGATCAGAACCTGGTACTTCACTGAGCTCACACATCCCATGATTATTCTGCACCATCGCTCCGAGAATCCTAATGTGCGCATTGCTTTGTGAAGAAAGGCCCACTCAACTCGATCATAAGCTTTCGATATATCGGTCTTGATGGCAATGAACTCCTCTGCACATTTGTTTCTAGAATTCAAAGCATGGAGTAACTCATGAGCCACCAATATATTATCTGAGATGAGTCGTCCTTCGACAAAAGCAGCCTGGGTATCAGAAATAATACAAGGGAGTACTCGCTTCATTCTAGTGGCCAGGATCTTAGTTATAACTTTAAAAACCACATTACATAAGCTGATTGGTCTAAACTCCTTTAGGGATGTAGCATGGAGCTTCTTCGGTATCAGACAGATGTTGGTGAGGTTCATGCCTTCTTCTACCTCGCCGTTTTGGAAGAACTTCTGCACCATTTCACTCTGCTATCTCATCTACAACTGCTTGTTTGTGATATTTATTAGCAAAACCTCCAAATATATAACATTAATACTTTGGTTAATACGGCTGTTAAAAGATCTTTGAGAGAGCTATTTAACAAGAGAGTGAAGTTGCAAGTACATCCTAGGAAACGCTATTTGTTTGAAGACGGCGACACTCTACTCAAAATCTGCAGCGAAACATGGGATTTGAAGGAGTTAAAATATGTAGCCAAAGATTCTAAGACATGTCAGCTTATGCTCGCAATGAACAGACTTAAAATGCAGATGCTGCTAACATATATTTGATTTGAAAGTTTTGTAATCAGGCAGACAATGCATCATAGTTCATGAACTGTATATATGCAACGAGGTCTAAGTTAGAGTGTACATTATAAGTGTGCAAGCTCTCTCTTTAGTTGAATCAGTAACGACTACAACCACGATTACAAATTACAATTTAGAATCTCTCAAACGGGTCTCTACTTTCCCATGGAAATTTGCAGAACTAATTCCTCAAAAACTCTTGGTGTTTTATTATCTTAACCATACAATTCACAGCATCCCTCTCGCCTGTAAGGCTATAACCTATCAGTCCAACAAGAATGTCCCTTTCGTGATGTCATATAATAACCAAACAATTATTTGATTCACTCCCTAATTGATTCGTATTTCCATTCGCACATGATTGATGAATTCAGGTCACAAACAGAGTATACATAATACATGCTCAACAAATCAATTGTCCATTTTACTAATACCGAGAAATGATCATTCTACTTTCTTTTCTAACAGCTATATTACTTATATTGTTTTTTTGTCTGTTTTTAACAAATATTACCTCTTTTTGTTACCTTTAAGAATCAAAATATTCAGATTATTATGTCCTTCTGTTTTCATTACAAAATTATTCTTAATTAAATGATGCTTAAATTTGAGAAATACTCACACTTTTACTTTGAAACGAAGTAAAAAAAAAACACGTTAAGTGCAATTGTTGATGGTGTCACCGCCAAGTTCGTCCAAAGGCACACACAACCCTTCCCCAACAATCCAACATGGACCTCAATAATCAATAAACATCATAGCTCCTTTATTGAGCAAGCATTTGACTTTTTACTTCTATAAATCCACAATCAAAATTCATTTCTCATCATCACCAACCACAATCAACTCTCTCCTTCTCTACTCAAAAACCAAAAGGACACAAACATGGAGATCTCGAAAACCCTTTTGCTAGTGGTTTCTCTTGTGGCTGCAACTTGTTTCTTGCAGGCCAAGGCAGCTGGAGTTTACTGTAGCAACCCTTACACTCGATGTTACCACAAGTACATTCAGTGTCCAGAGGAATGTCCAAGCACAACTGCTATGAACTCCAAGAACAAAGTTTGCTACGCAGATTGCGACAGACCCACTTGCAAATCTCAATGCCGCAGTAAGATTTTTTGGTACCTTGTCATATAAGTTTCCACATTCCCCATGTTCTTGTGCCCATTTCTTTTTCATTTTTTTCAAGTAATGATGGATTAATCATATGTTTTTTTTTGTTTAGTGAGGAAACCGAACTGCAATAGACCTGGATCAGCTTGTTATGATCCAAGGTTCATTGGAGGAGACGGTATTGTGTTTTACTTCCATGGAAAGAGCAATGAAGAGTTCAGCCTCGTCTCTGACTCTGACCTTCAGATCAATGGTAGGTTCATTGGCCACAGACCCGCCGGTCGTGCCAGAGACTTCACATGGATCCAAGCTCTCGGGTTCCTATTCAACTCCCACAAATTCTCTCTTGAAGCCGCGAAAACCACCACATGGGACAACAAAGTTGACCATCTCAAGTTCACTTTCGATGGCCAAGATTTATCTGTCCCGGAAGAAACACTCTCCACCTGGTTAGTACTAAAAAAAACTCAGTTTGAATATATTTTCCCAAAATTCTTGAAACCAATATTTTATTTATTTATTTTTCTAATATTGTTTTCTTGAAAACTAGGTACTCACCAAACAAGGACATCAAGATCGAGAGAGTGACTATGAGAAACAGTGTGATCGTGACAATCAAAGACAAAGCCGAGATCATGGTCAATGTGGTTCCAGTCACTAAAGAAGACGACAGGATCCATAGCTACAAAGTACCATCAGATGACTGCTTTGCACATCTCGAGGTTCAGTTCAAGTTCTTCAACCTTTCACCAAAGGTAGACGGAATCTTGGGACGGACCTACAAACCTGATTTCCAGAATCCGGCTAAGCCTGGGGTTGCAATGCCAGTGGTTGGTGGTGAAGACAGCTTCAAGACCTCGTCTCTCCTCTCTAACGACTGCAGGACTTGCATTTTCTCTGAATCACAGGCAGAGATTGAGTCCGTTAAGTCAGAGATTGAATATGCTGCTTTGGATTGCACCCGTGGAGCGTCTTCTGGATATGGAATCGTGTGCAGGAAGTGAAGAAATCGTATTTGAAAAGAATTGGAATAAGGCCAGAGAGCAGTAGCTTCTGCTGGAAATTTTACATAGTATTTCTATTGTACTTGCTATTTACTACTTTGAAATGTATTTCTATTGTATCATCCACCATGTATTCTATCCAAGTTTACCTTCTCTATTTCTCTAGCTTCCTCGATCTCAGAACAACTGTGCCAACCCTTGTGTTGGCTTCTTCTTCTTCAGCATCATGAGCACGCTGGCTAAGCAGATGGCGGCCCTCTCCAAACCTTTAGCAGCCTTGGTTTATTCCTGAGCTGCAAATAAAATGGCCTCCATTATACTTGCCTCGGCTTTTGCTTGCTATGCTTCTTCTTGAGACTTTCGTAGCTCTTCAGTGAATGATTTTGCTTCACCGTGTCAGTGAATGATTTTTATTCATCAGCCTTTGAGTTGCTTGCTGCAGCTGTTTCGATAGCTCCACTATTTCACTTCTGGCTTCTTTTTTTTCTTGGACTCAGAAATAGCTATTTTCATGTCGATCTCAGCTTCTCGAGAAACAGCCGCTAAAGATGGCATTCCTTCTCTCTTGTTATACGACCATCACTCACCAGCAAAACAAACCTGGATAAAAAGAAGGCAGTGTTTACTAAAAGCCAGGGGCGGACCCACATATTAGGTTGTGGTGTCACTTGACACCCCAAAAAATAATATAAATCGGATTTTGTAAGCTATTTGTATTAAATTACTGTGGCAATTTGGTTTAGATGTGCTTGCATAAACCCACAAATCTGGGTTCGACTCTCCTTAGAGAGATTTTATATATATTTTGACCCCACAAAAAATAATTTCTGGGATCGCCCCTGCTAAAATCATGAGATATGAAATTAAAATTCATCTTTCCTGGGTTTTCATTTTTTTTTAATATATGTTAACAAAACCATAAACTCTGAATTATCACAGTTAGGGTCGGCTTAACATGGTTAGGGGCCCGAGGGCATAAATGTATTATTTCATCAAATACACATTATATCCTAAAAAGTAGGTTAATGTGGCATACAATGAATTATAAAAAAAAATGAGAAATACTTGGGTTCACCCCTAGAGTGAACTTTTAGGTTCACTCAACCAATAGAATTTCGTTATTTCATATTTAGTATCTTTTAAAAAAGGAAACAAAATATTGTCAAGTTTTATTATGTTTTTAGAATAAAAAAATAAATAGAAAATAATAGTAGTCGCAAAAAAAGATTTTATATTTAAAATACCGTCAGCAAAACACTAAACCCTAAATCATAAACTTTAAGAGGGATGTATTCAATTTAACATTTGATGTGATTTGATTTTTAATGGAGTTTTAGATGATTTTAATAAGTTGCAGAGATTTATGTGATTTTTGTTAAACTACTCTAGAATATCACCTAAAACAACGGGATTTGAGTTTTGAGTTTTAATTTTTTTAACTAAGAAACTCCACCCAAACACCCTAAAATCACCTCAAAACTTTAAAACTCCACAACTTCAAATATTTTCAATAACAGTGGATTTCAGAGTACTTTACTAAATGTCAAGTTCAATAACAGTGGATTTTAAATGAGTTTTTAAAATTCATGATTGAATAACAGTAGATTTGTCATTTTAATACAAATCACTTGAAACTCTCGGTTGAATACACCCCCTTAAATCCATGGTAAACCCTTGGATAAATCTTAAATCTTTGGATTTTTTTTTAAAATATTTTTAACTAAATCAGCAAAACACTAAACCCTAAACCCTAAATACTAAACTCTAAACCTTTGGGTAAATCATAAACCCTTGGGTAAATCATAAATACTAAATCCTAAATCCTTGGATAAACCCTAAATCCTAAACCCCTTGGTAAACCCTAAACCCTTAGGTAAATCATAAATACTAAACCCTAAACCCTTGGGTAAATCATAAACCTAAGGGTTTATGATTTACCCAAGGGTTTAGGGTTTACCCAGGGGTTTAGAGTTTAAGATTTAGGGTTTAGGGTTTATTGTTTGGTTGACGGTATTAAAAATATATTTTTCTAAAACGTATTTTTGTTTGCAATTAATATTAATTTTTATTAGTTTTATTTTTTAGTTTAAAAATATTAATATAATTTGACAATATTTTGTTTCCTTTTTTAAAAGATACTGAATATGAAATAACGAAATCTTATTGGTTGGGCGAACCTAAAGGTTCACTCTAGGGGTGAACCCAAGAATTTCTCAAAAAAAAATTAAGCTATAGGGTGCAATTTCCTTTGATTAATGTATCAAATGCAAAGTACAAAAAAGAAGAAAGTAGCCATAATTAATTAGGAAGGTGTATTCAATTAAGAGTTTCAAGTGATTTGTATTAAAATAACAAATCTAGTGTTATTCAAACGTGGATTTTAAAAACCACTTTAACATCTAGTGTTATTGAAATTGTCATTTTATAAAATACTCTGAAATCCATTGTTATTGAACAAAATTTAAGTTGGAGATTTTAGAGTACTTTAAGTGTTTCTAGAGTGTTTGAGGGGAGTTCCTTAGTTATAAAAATAAAAATCCAAATCCCACTGTTTTAGATGAGATTCTAGAGTGTTTTAACAAAAATCACCTAAATTTCTGTAATTTATTGAAATTAAACTCCATTAAAAATCAAATCACATCAAATGTTAAATTGAATACATCCCCTTAATATATGCTAAATATCAAGTTATCGTTCTTAATTTTTCTGTCTTTATCTTGTGCAGTTATGTTTCATCTTCCTCTCTTGTAAAATTGAATTTAATATATACTAATATTTAGATAATATAGATTTGATAAAAACTAAAAGGTGTTCAACTGCAAGTTAAAGAACACAACAATTCTTGAAAATGATATCCTAAGTATTCTATTATTTAATAGAAAATTATCTCAACAACCAACTGAAATCAACATAATCATAACCTTTTTGCTAGCAACGAATAAATTCGTAGTTGATAGAATTTTAGATGTACAAAAACATACCAACCTTTTTGTTACATGTATGTGAAAACTTGTTTGACCTACAATCTACATATTTTAGTTTTCAATTTCTTTTATAGTGTATTACATTATATAATTTGTCTAATTTGACCAATATTTTTTTTGAGTTTACACAAATTTAATTTCAGTTTGATGATGCTTTCATGTACCACTGGTAATATTGTTTTACATCAGAAAATATATAACATCCAATAATATGGTTTCATTATTTAATTTAGTCTTTTGAAATACAACAACATTTTTTCAGAAAAACATTTTCCCATTAACTGAAAGCTCATAGCTCCACAAAACCTCTCGCAATCGGCTTCATTTTCTTTATTACATTTTTCCTTTTCGTAGCATTTTTTATACTCATGTTTTTCTCCAAAATCTTCAAAATTAATAAGAAATAAAATATTAAAATCATGAAATTATATAGAAATTATCATAAGAAAAAACTAAATTTTAATAATAATTTAGTACCAGTAATTATATCAGTGCAATGAACATTTGATAGCACGAAGAAGATAGCAAAAACAAATGCGATCAATAAATTTTTGGAGATACCCATCTTTGTTGATTATTGTTTTGAGTGTTCTATTTCACTTTCAATAGTTATATATAATGCATAGCATAAACTTAGGTAAATGACTTTTTGGTATAAAATCTTTAAATTAATTTTTTTTAGATTTTAGTCAAAATAATGTAAAAATGATTTCTTACCTATTTATGTATAAAAATATGTTTGCATTTAATTTTTTTCAAATTACCCTATCAAGATATAATTTTATTTTTCAAAAGTAATAATAATAACTTCTCATTATTTCTTCGGGCTAAATTTTTTTGTTAGCATTAATCGATATAGCTAATAAAATAATATTTAAAATATTTTCTAAGTAAATTATTTTATATAAAATTATATGTTCAAAATATTTTTTTCAATGGCATTTAAGTTGTGATTTTTTAAGAAACATATTTCATTCAAAATTTTAAATTGGAAGTAAATCATTTTCTTTTTATCGTATCTTGATATATTCCTATCGTTGATCCAATCTCTTAATCAACTATATTATCATTTTCCCTTATAATAGCAATACACACATGTGACAAACTGCATAATGTAACATAGAATGTGAACACTTGTACATCACTTCTATCAGTTTTTAACAGTAAAATCATTGATAAGTATTTATATTATACAGAAATAAATTAGGTAACATATATATAGTTAGTGGCATAACCAAATTAAATAACTAAATAGTATTGTAATCTTTAATCTTTTATTAGACTAAGATAACAAAAGAAAAAGTCTACAGTTTGGTTTTTACTTTAATATATATATATAATTAATTTCATACCTAATATCATTTATACATAATAATCAGAATACTATTTTTTAATATTCATATATTATAGTTATATGTGTGTGTCTAATTAATATAGCATTTTATATAAACAATAAATACAAAGCAAATATTTTGAAGAAAATAACCAGGTAGTAGAGAATTTTAGAAAACAAGGTGATACATATGAAATAACTCATTGATTGATTAATGTATCAAATGCAAAGTACAAGAAAGAAGAAATTAGCCATAATTAATATATGCTAAATATCTAGTTCTTGTTCTTGATTTTTTATCTTTTTATTGTGTAGTTTTGTTTCCTTTTTTCTCCTGTATAATTGAGTTTAATATATACTAATATTTTAGATAATATTGATCTGATAAAAACTAAAAGATGTTCAACTTCAAGATAAAGAACACAACAATTATTGAAAATGACATCCTCAATTATTCTATTATTTGATAGAAAATTATCTCGACAATCAACCGAAAACAATATAATTGTAGTTTTTTCACTAGCAGTGAAAAAATTCGTACAATATAAAATTTTAGATGTACAAAAATATACCAACCTTATTGTTACATGTATGTGAAAACTTGCTTGACCTACAATCTAGATATTTTAATTTTCTATTTCTTGTATGGTGTATTAAATTATATAATTTGTCTACTTTGACCAGTATTTTATTGAGTTTACTCAAACACAGTTTGATGATGCTTTCTTGTATCACTGGTAATATTTATTTACATCATAAAAATATATAACATCTAATCATTTTTTATTATTTAATTATGTCTTTTGAAATTAAATAACAGGAGCCAGAAAAACATGTTCCAATTAAATGAAAGCTTATAGCTCCACAAAACCTCTCGCCGTCATCTTCATTTTTATTACATTAACCCTAGCATTTTTTATACTCCTGTTTTACTCCAAATCTGTTTAAAATTCATAAGAAATAAAATATTAAGATATTGAAATTATATAGACATTATCATGAGAAAAATTAAATTTAAAATAATATTTTACTACCTGTAATGATATCATTGCAATGAAGATTTGATACAAGATAGTGAAAACAAATGCGATCAATATATTTTTGGAAATATTCATTTTGTCTAAAATTTTTTTAATGTTATATTTCTTTGGAAATACAAAAAATAGGTGCCAGGAAATCATTTGGAAATTAACTGAAAGCTTATATCTCCACAAAGTTTATCGCGTCTGTCTTCAATTGTACAACATTGGCCGTAGCAGTTTTATACTCGAGTTTTACTCCGAAATCTATCAATATTAATATTAAAATAATTAAACTATAAAAGTACTATTATAAGCAAAATTAAAATTTAAAATAATATTTTAGTACCTGGAATGATATTGCTGCAATGAACATTTGGTATCATGAAAAAGTTGGTAAAAAATGCGATCAACATATTTTTGGAGGTACCAATATTTTAGAATATTGACTAAAATTTTTGAGTATATAACACTGAAAAATTTTAGTCAATATTCTAAAATATTGGTACCTCCAAAAAAGTCCTCTACACTCATATATATGTGAGTATGTGTGTGTGTAATAACATAAACTTATGTAAAGGACTTTTTGGCATAAAATCTTTAAAGTTAATTTTCTTATATTTTAGTCCAAATAATGTTAAAGTAATTTCTTATCCTTTTATGCAAACATATGTTTGCATTTTACTTTATTACAAATTACCTTATCAAGATATAATTTTATTTAAACTGTTTTTGCCAACTGTAGTGATAATAATTTGTCATTATTTCTTTGGGCTAATTAATTTTGTAAACATTACTCGATATAACTTACCAAATAATATTTACAGTATTTATCAATTAATTTATTTTATATAAGCGCATATGTTATAATAAATATTATCATTGGCTATGTAACAATCACTTCCGAATTTAACTATGATTTTTTTGTAAGAAACGTATTTCATTCAAATTTGTAAATTAGAAGTAGATAATATTTTGATTTTAGATTCTTTAGTGAATTTTAGAGATTTGAAAAAAAATATATTTAAAATTATTAATATTTTAGTTAAAATAAACACAATTTAGATATCAAAATAGCATCGTTTTAAGAGTTTGTGTATTAAAATAAGGAAAATAATTGGTTTAGGTATTAAAATGGATAGCAAAAAAGTTAAATATTAAAACTTAATTTAGTTCAAATATTTTATGGAATTTTACCTATAAGAAACCAGTGGTGCGCTTATCTTCTTAAAAAAAAAAAAAATCTTCTAGATCAGACAATCTAGTGCAAGCAGACTCAGAAAAGATCAGTCACATCTTTAGGCAACGGTCAAGGCAAAGTTCTGCCGATCAGCCGATGAATATAAGCTTTAACTACAATAATTGTATTTATATAGGTGGTTAGCAAGCTAACCATATAATATACTAATCCTAACTGAATATATCTAATAAAAGATCTCTCCTCTTTCATGTGTCTTGTTGGGCAATCTCTGGCCACGCACAAAGCTACTGAATAAATGCAGAGCTCGTGAGGGCTGTGCATAGGGCACCATATGAGCCGCTACTCTCACCGTTGCAAACGTCAATAGATTTCCATATTCGGTGACCCAGCCACCAACCTAGTCAGATCACAATCCAAACGAACCACAAATTTGCAATCAGCTTGAGAAAGTTGCAAGGGGAAGGGAGAAAATTGGCTTCTGCTGATTTTAGCATTGTTACAATGGAAAAGAGAAGTTACCTGGTCTTTGTGGAACCAAGGTCCATAGGGAAGTGTGGTACTGAAGTTGAGATCATGAGCAAGTTCTCGTACAAGAGTTCTAGAACCAAGAAGTGGAACCACAGAATCTTGATCTCCACTGCAATGTTGACAAGCTGGGTGTTTAAGCTGCAAAATACATTAGAAGAAGGATCTTTGAAATAGAATTCTTACCTGAAGATCCAAACAGAAGTTTTGTTCTGTATAATTCTCTTAAGCATCGGAAGCATGTTAATATTCATGTCGGCGCCACTGTAATTTACCAGGCTATGACATAGTCAAAAGTGAAAAGCCAATACCCCAATCAGTTCAGTTACTATTGTGATCAATCAAAATATATAATGAAAGAGGATAAAAATTGGTTTACGTGCTGCACATAGACCATTGGTAAGGTAGATGAGTCCGGTTAGCGTGAAGAGCGTGTTGAACCTCTGGGAGATTGAAATAAAACTGTCTTTCGTGCATCATACAAACATCCACCCCCATGCTCATCTGTGTAGCCTGAAACCATTTCTAAAGTTAACAAACAGATCCAAAAATATATATATATATATAAATATATATTGTGGTAAAGGAGGAAAACGGGGGACTTGATACCATTTTCTTGAGCCTCAACTCTTGTTCAATAATGGATGGGAAGCATAGGTCGAGGAGAACGTCATAGACGTTGACATACTCAGAAACGAAGCTGACTTCAGTGAGAGCCTCGATGCACTCCTTGCTTATGTTTGGGAGACTGGTAAAGTTGCATTGCGTGATGATTGCGTGTCTATGTTCATCAGAAATAATCCCATGCGACCATAAGAATTCGTAAGAAGCTGAAGTGTCTGTGACAAGCTTTAGGAGCGGATTCCCAATCTGATCAAAAAAAAAACAAGAAAAAGGAATCAGAAAAAAGTTGATCAAAAATAGGGAAGAATGATTATTTATTGCTTACTGCGATTCCTTTAACATTGATCTTGAACCCACCACTTGACTTTCTATTGTAGCTATGTATAGCATCAGCCAGTTGAGGTATGTAATGCCCTGCATGCAAGAGAGTGTAGTCGACAGAAGACACACTAATAAAATCAGCAGTAACATGATCAAACACACACACCTGCGTAGCTTTCCCCAGTGAGAAAGAAGTCACGACCTTTCAACTCTGGGAACTTGATGAACCATCTCAACAAGAACACAAGCATATCTTTTGCTGGTTTGAAATACACAAAACATGTCAATAAACAACAAACAGAGTCTTCTAATAACGGAATCTTGAATTTTCACCAGTAGTTTCGTCCCCGGTGTTGTAATCAGAGCTTGTGTTGGAGTAAGACCATCCTACTCCCGCAGGAGACTCCACAAAAAGCAGGTTCGAGACTACACATAGCATATATCAGAATCAAAATAGTTCTCTTCTATTTACATTAAATAAATATTTTTTTTGAATGATACATTAAATAAATATTATCAAAGAAAAGAAAAAACAACCTTTGTTCCAAGACATGGAGTTAATGCGGAGGCCACGGCCATCTCCTGTTGGGTAAAATGGGCCCAACTCAGTGAAAGCTCCTCCACCAACTGATGAACAACCTGGACCTGCAATGCAAGACCAACCTCAAACGTACAGGAGGACACAACCAAAGCTAGAAGAAACATTACGAACCTCCATTAAGCCAAAGGGTTAAGGGTTTGGTATCCGGCTGTGTGTCTGCTTCCACAAAGTAGTAGAAGAGACTGCGGCCTGTTTCAACGTCAACATCCACATAACCTGCATACTGCCTAAATAAGACTTTGGGTTGACCAGGAAGCCTCGCCACCAAGTCTTCTTCCGGATACCCTTCTGCAAAGTTGCAACCAAACCACAAGCACTGCACTGTAACCACCACCACTGTCACCGCCAAGGCACCGTACGATACCATGATCTTGAAACATGTCAAACAACAAGTTATAAATTTAACTCCAATCTCACTATTTCTTTTTACACACATAAAAGATCAGGAAAATAAGCTACAATTCTGCTTATTTAAAATTATAGTTTCTGCTGATTATAAGAACTACAGCGAAACATAATTATAATGCAGAACATAGGAGTAGAAGACGACCTTTAACTTGATCTCTCCTCTTTATCTGCTTGTAATAGTTCTACGAGAAACCACAAATCTATAGTGAAAAGGAAACACAAGGAGTCGAGAAGTTAAAGGATTTAAAAGCTAAAGTCTTTGATTGGAGAACAAGATGATACCTTTTTCTTTTCTTAACAGCTTTCATCTTCCTAGACTCTTTTAAACTCAACTCAGCCAATAATCACACTTTCCCTTTTGAAAAGAACTATTCTTTTTCTTTTTGTAAAGAACTTATTCTCAGTTGAACAAAAAAAAAATAGTGTGTTCATTGAAATTTTACTGGCTAAAATTTATGGTGAATAATTTGTTACAAAAAAAATTCATATGTTTTTTAATATGTGTAAAAAAAATCTAAATATATATTTTTTATTTATATAGTACTTCTATTTTTTAATTAGTTACAAAGATATTTCATATTTAATTTATATAGTACTTCTATTTTAGATAAAATAGACAGTGATTATAAAATTTATAAAAAATATTAGTAGTAAATTTTAACTAACATTGATTTCAATTATTATATTATTTTATAAGAAAATATCTGAATCTGTTAGTAAGATTTTTTTGTCTCAACATATTTTGTTATTATTAAAAATTAACTTTATTGTTAAAACCGATTTGTTATTATTATTTCTGAATGATTAAAATTTCAAAGATTTCTAATGACATATTTTGTAAATAACACATGAATTGAATGTAAGTTATGTACTATAATTCTGTTTTAATAGGATAGATTGATAAAAATACATTTAGAAAAGAATATATAATTGAAAAGATTATTATTTTTGAAACACTCCTCAATATCCTTTTTTAAAAAAATGTTATATATGTAATTTATTTATTTAAATAATTATAAATTATATTAAGCAAGTGATTTTTTAAAAAGTTT
Organism: Raphanus sativus; assembly: GCF_000801105.2. Lineage (NCBI taxonomy): Eukaryota > Viridiplantae > Streptophyta > Magnoliopsida > Brassicales > Brassicaceae > Raphanus > Raphanus sativus. Next base: position 23,443,453 of record NC_079512.1, on the reverse strand, counting down.
CACTCTTATTTGTATTTTTTTAGGTTGGATTCTATTTGAATTTTCGCAAATGACATTTTTTCTCTAGCCATATATATGAAGTTGCAAATAATTCGCTTATGTGTCATCACTATTGAAATAGAAATACTAACCAAAACTAATGTGAAAAATGAATTCTTTTTCATAAAATTGTTTCACTTAATATATGCAAAAATCATAAAATTTTACTAAAATTGTTTCTTATTATTTTGTTTTTCATAAAATAAAAAATTGCAAGGATCCATATCAAGTTTCTAATAAACACTGCTTAATCTACAACAATATTGTAGAGCTGCAGAACAATATTGCTCATGTAGTGCAGAACGATATTGTTGAATAGTTGGACTAAAAGAAATAACTAATATCTACAAACAAAAGCGGGGATAGCTCAGTTGGGAGAGCGTCAGACTGAAGATCTGAAGGTCGCGTGTTCGATCCACGCTCACCGCAATATTTTTATTTTTTAATTTTTCCACTGAAACGTATCACGCGTGTATACTCAAAAGTCTAAAACAGCGTCGTTCTTGACCTCTCACACCAAACGACATCGTTGCCGACCTGCCACACTAAACAATGTATATAACGCGATGATAAATGAACCCGAAGAACTTTTTAAACACTAAATGTAAATAATCATATTCTGATTGGTTTAAAAAACATTACAACTGGCCTTTTATTACATAATCTGGATCCGTAGACCCGACCTGGAACCGATCCGAAAATACCGGAACTAGAACTGACCCGAACGTTTAGAAGTAACTGTTGAGTCCAAAAAATTTCTATCCGAATAGATCAGGATCCGAAAAGAACTTATCTGAATAGACCCAAACCCGAAAATAACCGATTTAAATAGACCTGACCCGATAAGAACCGATTCATACCCGACTTAAAAACATGAATATTCCAAACGACATCGTTGCCGACCTGCCACACTAAACAATGTATGTAACGCAATGATAAATGAACCCAAAGAACTTTTTAAACACTTAAATGTAAATAATCACATTCTGATTGGTTTAAAAAACATTACAACTGGCCTTTTATTACATAATCTGAACCCGAAGATCCGACCTGGAACCGACCCGAAAATACCGAAACCAGAACTGACCGGAACGTTTAGAAGTAATTGTTGAGTCCAAAAATTTCCTACCCAAATAGATCAGGACCCGAAAAGAACCGATCTGAATAGACCCAGACCCGAAAAAAACCGATCCAATTAGACCCGACCCGATAAGAACCGATTCATACCGACTTAAAAACATGAATATTCCAAATTATATTTTGTTATGTTCTATTTTCTATATTTTATTTTATAACTTAGTTGAAATATATTTTTCGCCTCGTAATCTTTGTTATTATTTTTGTAACATTTTCAAGTAATATGAAGTTTTAAATGTAAAACTCAAATTTTTTTCTTTTAAATTTTAGTAATTTATTTTATGTTATTTTGTAAGATTTTAAATGTACATGACATATTTTGATTAAATTTGATGAAATTTGTATATTTTTGTGTGTTTTAGATCTTAAATATCTGAACCCGATATAGACCCGAAGAATTATGAGTATTTTACAAGTATTTTAATTATAGACACGAATCAATCCGGATCCGGAAAAAATCGATCCAAAACCGGACCGAAAATTTAGAAGTATTTTGTTGGGTCCAAATGTTTAGGATCCGAAAGAATTTAAACCGAAAAGAACCGATCCGAAACCGACCCAAATGCCCAGGGCTATGATACATGCTTGTGTGTTACTAAACCGTAAATGTCATTAACATTGTCAAGGAATACAAAAGTACAACTACTATTGCAAACTTGGTGCTTTGTCATTGTCCTAAAAATGTTTACAAAAACGTTTTCAGATTTCTCCAAAACTCATTAAACATGAAAAATATTATATAGTATGTGATATATCACTCGGTATAAAAAAAGTTTCACTAAATACTAATCAAAATTTGTTTTTAAAAAAAAATCTTGTAAAGACTATAGTTTCTAAGATATCAAAATAAATTGCTCGTTGCATAACAAAAAAAAAAGTTGGAAACAACAAATAGTAAAACATTACATTTGGGTTCATTCATTCGATACAGAACCACCAAGCTCCATGCATCCGTATAATCATTCTATGAAATAAGTCTTCTTGAATGATTCCTTAGGGTTGCCAGAAGCCTCTTTGATCTCGCAATTAAGCTCAACCTCCATCAGTCTATGGTTTTCTTTGGACCGGCTCATTACCAAACCGAGATTCAGATTATCTCCTTCCTCAACATTTATAGGATTTGACAAAATGAAAACCTGCCACATTCAGATCATAACATGTCTTTCAGCTAGAGGCCTTAATCATAGCATAGGGCAGGAACTGAGGAAGAACGTACCTGTTGTCCCCAGTGTGTGCAGTGCTGTTCACTTGGAGCTGTGGTTAACTCGACATCTTGCTGTGCAGGATCTTCTTTCCTCCCCTGTTTACAGAAAAAAAAACACAAAATTTTAAAAGTCTCTTTAACATTACACACAAACATAAGGCAACACAGCGAATCTGTATATGAACTAACCCTGAACTGAACATCAAACCATCCACCGAAACCACACAGCGTTGTGTGCCCATTGATGACTGAGGTTACATTGGATCTGACTTCCTCGATTTCACTGACAGTGGCTGTCAAACAATCCATCTCTTTGACAAGTGTAGGTGTGCCTATCACTTGAAGTGGATTCAAGTCATTCCACATAGCCGTCTGCCCCCCAAAAAATAACAAAGTTTCATGAGTTTCCATTCAAATAACAGAGCAAATTGTTGAGTCTTTTTAATGTCACCTACCTGTATGTAATGCTTTTCTTGCTCTTGAGCAAAAGGTTTTGTCAAAACGCTCATATCAACGCCGTAGTAGGTTTTGATCTCATCTGAGAAGTTATCCCAATCCGCCATCGCACCATCCAAATCATTCTTCTTCCGATCTGACAAAGTAGATTTGATGGGTGCAAGCCACATGCGTGCATGACTTGGGTACCTATTGGATCCAAAGCTTTTTATTAGTCACATACGCAAACACCAAAACCAAATCTTTGACCACATTGTTAATTAATATACACAACATCGAGTAAGCTAGTAAGTAACCATGATGCATCTTTCAAAAGAATAAAAACAACTTACATGACACCGGTGGGCTTTAACCAACGGTCACGAGCAGATATAACAGAATCAAACATGGACTCACGCAGAAGGAAGTATCCCATCCACTCCGAGATAATTACATCAACTGCACATTTTTTATTTAAAAAAATTGAATACATTAACATATTAGCTTAATCTAATACCGTAACAGGTCATAACAAAACTCCTAAGTACATCTCAAAAATCACAAAGACTCTCTCTCTTTTGCTTGCAGAATTACCTTTCTCAGGCAAAGAAATATCTTCGACAGAGCCTTGAATCACTTCAACAACATGTTCGAGACCATTGGCTTTGACAAGAGCACGAGCGTGGTCAGCCATCGTGGTAGCTTCCACTGCATACACTTTCCTCGCACCAGCTTGAGCCGACCAAATCGCTAGAATCCCACTCCCGGTTCCAACATCCAACACCGTCTTTCAAAAAAACAAAAACACACAGTTAGGGGACCAATGACGTCATCAAGAGAAAGTGAGTTTCTGTTTTTTTCTGTTACCTTGCCGGCGAAGTGATGTTTGTTCTCGAAGACGGCGTTGAAGTAAGCGTCCATACGGACACGGTCGGAGAGCATGTCTTTCTGGTGGTAGAGGAATGAGTATGTGCAGAAGTAATTAGCGTAGTCTACTTCTTTGTCTACTGCGCCACCACCGGTTCCGGCAGCACGCCCGCCCATTGCGCCGCCGTTTGATGAGGAGCTCCTCATTGTCATTGCTTTTGCTGCCGTTTTGAGTGAAGAAGGTGATTTTGAGGGTTCTAATTGTTAGGGCAAACTGATTTTAAATTAGGCAAGGTTTTGGCTACCACTTGCCACGTCAGCATTGTCTAATTTAGAAGTTTTCTCTTTTTCATCTTAAAAACATTTAATTGGGCAATAGCACTAAGTCCCACCAATGTAGATAAGCACCATGAAATTGGTAATGGGCCTTCGGAATTTGTATTCACAAGAAAGCCCAATAATATATTACGAGATTACCAAAAAAAAATAATAATAATATATTACGATGAAGACTAAATGGCCCATTAATGGAGAGATTAAATCGGCTAAAAACGCTAAAACGAACATCGAATACCCTAATTTTTTTTTTTTTGATATTGTAAGCTTTTATACATACAGTAAAATCTGTAGCCTTTTTTTTTTTTTGAAGAAAAAATTCTATAGAGTTGACATCCAGTGGAATCTATAGAGTTGAAGTTTCACCGCTTGGGAACTTTATCAATCCTTAACATCTTCTCGATTTTCTTAGATTCTAAACCATTTTTGGGGTTTCTCTTCTTTTCTCCACTATTTTATAAACAATCACACACAGGGTCAACTTTGCTATTTTAATTATTAAAAAAAACATTATAGCACTCATTGAAACAATAATGCTTTTTTGGGAAGAGGTTAATCCCCCTGGTCTATATTTGAGAAGTGATTTGCCACATATCTTCTATACAATCGTTTTCACAAAAAAAATTATGACGTGACTATTAAGATTGATGACATGTCATATCACAATTACATTTAATGCTAATATATTTTTTTGGAAATATTTTTAGAATATGGCAATAACTCATATATTATATTTAATATTGATTTATATTTTTGGTAAACTTTGTGGAATATGGTAATAAGTCATAAATCATCACTAAAATAAATATATTCAAATATGATATTTTGAATTTCGAAATATTATATAATTTATTTTATAATTATAAAAATTTTATTATCTAAAATTTTCTAAATTTTCGGAATTTTAAAAAAATTAAATCATAATATCATTAGTTTCTTTTAGGTATCTACAAATTATGTAAATATTATTTAGTTTTAATTTTTGATAACTATACAATTTTATATGATTTTTAGTAATTTTGTACAAGTTGATTTAATACATTTAACCAAATGAAATAAATATTTTTTAATCTACGATTTTAACTTTATATATATCATTCTTAAATATAATTTAAAAAAAAAATATTTTCTCTTAATTTTATGCTTAATTAATGATATTTATATTAATTATTGGTCAAAATAAAAATATATAATATTAATAAATTACATTTTAAAATATAAAATTTAACTTTTAAAAAATTCATCACTACACATGTGCAGGAAAACACATAGATTAATAATTGTGACATGACTACTAAAATTGATGACATGTCTTATAGATTAATATGACATGGACAATTATATTTAGTGTTAATCTATATTTTTGGTAAACTTTCGAATTTCGATTATATTCAATTATGGCATTTCAAATTTCGAAATATCATTTAAATTAAACATATTTCAAAAATATATACATACTTTTAGAAAATTATAAAAATTAAATCATAAAATCAAATTTAAATCGTAAAATTATTAGTTTCTTATATATATCTACATATTTTATAAATATTGTTTAATTTTAATTTTTGAGAATTATGCAATTTACATATTTATTTAATATATTTAATTAAAATAAATAGATAGAAAAATCTACCTCGGATTATAATTTAAAATATATACATACACATTCTTAAATATAATTCAAAATAAACAAAATTATTTTTATCTTAATTTTAATGTTCAGTTAAATCAAATTCATATTAAAATATTGATAAGAAAAAAAAATTTATAATATTAATAAAAGTTAAATATACTTTATATTTATCTATTAAAAATATTTTAAAATTCTTTTACTGCACATGGTGCAGGAAAATACCTAGGTCTTTTGTTTATTTATAAGTCATTCGTTTCCCAGGCAACACACAACGAGAATTCAACGTAACGATTACTTGGACGGATCACAAGCTAACACTAACATATTTAAATCCCAGGCTGATTAATTAAATGAATTGTTTGATTAAAAGTATACTTTAATAATATAATTATACATAACCACATGAGCTCTTGTTTGTCTTCATGCACCAGCATGCACAGTTCCACACATTCAGTCTATATACATTTGACCTCTTCAACTATATTTTGTTTTTCTTCTCTATGTTATTAAGCGATGTGAAGGGAGGAAAAAAAGCCGTCCATGCGCTTGTTTATCTCCAACTCGTTTACTTTACTATCAGTTTATCACGTTATAAATCATCATGCAGTTATTCAGTTAAAAAAGGGACAAATACGAGAAAGGGTAAAATCATATGAAGATTTTTTTTTTTCTTTTTTGGGTCAATTATGAAGAGTTAAGTACATGTAAATGTATTTCTGTCAGAAAGTATGTAAATGTATTAGCAGTAAGTATTTAATTTGGTATTTCGACCCTTTTTATTCCCACGTGTTTCTTGTTCACCTAACAATAATTTTTTTTTTTTTTTGAACTTTTCACCTAACAACAATTACAAGTCCGAAAAGTACAAAGTTACAAACCCCACCCGACATACGACATGTTAAGATTTTTTTTGTTACCATAAGAAGCTTTTTATTATGTTTTGTGTTCATGTACAGCACAGCTTGGCTAAAATTATTTATTTTCTTTATGAAACATTAAAATGTTAATTGTATTAGTGTCCTTATAAAAGGTGATTGTATTAATGCCATGTTACTTTTTTACTTTGAGATAATTGCCTGTTTTGAAAAATATAATATGATTTATTTTCTTGGAGTTTGATTTTTTGGATATTCTAAGAAAATGCTCAAAAAAGATGCCAAAAGATACCCACTAAGATTCTATTTCCATTATAAATTAGAAAAGCGTCAAAATCAAAACATATAACATACATGATTTGGTAGCCTGATGTCAAAAGTTATCAAATGCACCACATTCTTAAACTAGTAATTCAAAAAGATGTAGGGGATTGCGAAAAATATATATAAAAACTACAAGGCATGAAAAATATTTTTCAGAAATATTGTATGGTGGTAATTATCATAACACTCATTCTAGGTTTTTTCTAGGAATAGGTAAATATTACTCTCTCCGTTTCAAATTATATGTCGTTTTAGAACAAAATTTTCGTTTCAAAATAAGTGTCATTTTATGATTTCAATGCAAAATTTATTGATTTTTTATTTTAATCTATTTTTCTATTGGATTAGGTATATTGGTAATGATGTTTTTATCTAGTAAATATACAAAATTAAATGTTTTATTAATCTGTATGTCGAAGTCTAGAACAACAAATAAAATGAAACGGAGAGAGTATTATTTTATTTTAATCTCGACAAAAGGAAGATTTATTTTAAAAGTAATTTAAAAAAGCAAGAAAAAGTATAAAAGTAAAGAAAAAGGGATCAATTAAGTGAAAAAGGTAGAGAAGAAGAGTCAGTGGAGAGAAACAGAAAAAAAAAGTGTAGCTTTCCATATCTCCTCCTCCTCCTCCTTCTCTGTCCTTTCCTTTTCCTCCATCGAAAAAGATTTCGCCGGCGATGGCGGTGGAATTCTTAGCGAAGGAGATGGAAACGGCGGTGCGTGTTGTGCACCTCGCTTCTTCCCTATGTGTTAAAGTTCAGGACAAGCTTCGTCTCCCTTCCTCGACCAACGGTGGTCACGTTAAGTCCAAGGATGATGATTCCCCTGTCACCGTCGCAGGTTCATTTTTCTCCGTCTAATGATTTTTTTTCTCATCGTGTATAAATACGTACGTTCGATCTAATTGTGGTTTATTGCAATCCGAGATCCGTTTTGGGTTCTTCTGGGTTTTGTTCTGTCAAAATGTTCACAAATTATTATCACTGAATTAAGCTAAATACATAACCGTAGTTACCTGTTGTGTCCTTTTGTTCATTGAACATAGAACATTAACCATATTTACCTGTTGTGTCCGTTATTCATTGAACATGAAACAGAAAGTCAGAAACCATAATGTTCGACACTTTTATGTTGTGTACTAATGCTAATTTCATTTATTTTACTTTGTACAGTTTTTTTTTTAATATGTAATTAGATTGACCAAAAGATTGTTTGTATATTGTATTAGTAGTTTAACTGTGTGTAAATTGTAATAGTGAAAATGTATATATATTTTTTGTTGCAAAAAAACCAAGTTTTAATTGTGTAGTACTTGAGAAAGTGTGTGTGAACAAGTTTTTGAGCGTTTTAGTGATACAAGTTCAAGTAAAGTTATGTTGAGGAGTCTGCATTGATGAGATTGATATAAGAGACAGAGAGACTGTGATTGTACTAAAATATTGCTCTTTTAAGTTTTTTTTTTTTTTGAATTTGGCTGTGTTTGGTTTAACAGATTGGGGTGTTCAAGCGATTGTGAGCTGGGTTTTAGCCCAAGTTTTTGGTGGTCAAAACCTTTCGATCGTTGCTGAAGAGGACACCGAGTCTCTCTCCAAGGCCGAGTCACTAGGACTCTTGGGAGCTGTCTCGAGCGCTGTAAACGAAGCCCTGTCTGAAGCTTCCAAATACGGGCTTCCAAAGTCGGACAAGCCCTTGGGAACGGCTGATATTCTAGAGGCTATTGGTCGATGCAACTCCGTTGGAGGTCCTAAGGGAAGGCACTGGGTTCTTGATCCCGTGGATGGGACGTTAGGGTTCGTTCGTGGTGATCAGTACGCTGTTGCTTTGGCTCTGATAGAGAACGGTAAAGTTCTTTTGGGGGTGTTGGGATGTCCTAACTATCCTGTCAAGAAAGAAGGCTTGAGTAACGGTTGTAACCAACCTGGAGCCAAAGGGTGTGTCATGTATGCAAAGAGAGGAAGTGGTCAGGCTTGGATGCAACCGTTGATCCCTGGTGGATATCCGGAGTCTGCAACGCTTCTTAAGGTTTCATCGGTTGATGATCCGGTTCTAGCTACGGTTTGTGAGCCGGTAGAGAGAGCAAACTCAAACCACTTGTTCACTGCAGGACTTGCCGATAGCATGGGAGTTAGGTAGGGTAAGTGACACTACTGTTTTGTTTTACAAAAGTCTCTAACCACAATCTATCTTTCAGGAAAAAGCCCATGCGAGTGTATAGCATGGTGAAGTATGCAGCGATTGCATGTGGAGACGCTGAGGTGTTTATGAAGTTTGCACAGTCTAGTTACAAGGAGAAGATATGGGACCACGCGGCTGGAGTGGTGATTGTGGAAGAAGCTGGTGGTGTGGTGACTGATGCAGGAGGGAGGAACTTAGACTTCTCAAAAGGAGTTTACTTGGAAGGTCTTGACAGAGGAATCATAGCGTGTTCTGGTCAAGTTCTGCATGATAAGCTTATAGGTGCTGTCTATGCTAGTTGGGAGTCTTCCAGCCTCTGAATAGCCTTTAGCCACAAGCCTCCTTTTGCTGCAGCATCAGCGAGCTAACGTTTTTAACAGCAAGGTAAAGAAGAAACTAATCTTCTCTTATAATCCGGTTAATGGAAATCGGAAAACCATTTGGTACGGTTTAGTAGAATTGCTACTCTGTATTCTGAACGGTTTTTGATGAATTTGGATTTAACTTTTTTTTTTTGGTCAAACAATGAATTTGGATTTAACTCGGTTTTGCTTTTTCCGGTTTGGATATAGGTCGAGGCAATTGGTAAGCTACGATTTGCAAAGTGGGTGAATGTAAATCGGGGAGAAAGTAAATAGTATTAGAAGCAGCGGTAAAAAGAATCTTACTATCTTTTATAGTAATAATAAAGCTGTTGCATTCACGTACCCTTAATGGATGATATTTAGTTTTGTACCTTCAAAACTCGGATTATGTTTAAACTTTTTTTAACGAGCTGAATTAAATAGTAGTAAAAAATGTTATATGATATTCAATTCGGTTCAAAATGAACTATGTTTTAGAATTTTCATAGATATAAAATTATAATTATACATATATTATTTTTTATGATTAATTATTCTCTAGGAGTTTTAGTTTAGCCAAAGAATGTTTAATAAAAGCAATTTTTTTTTCAAAATTCATAATTTATCATTATTATCTAATAAAAATACATAAAAATATAAAAATGTATTTTTTAATATTTTGTTTTTGAAAAAAGAAAAGTTTGTTTTCGAAAATATGGATCATTTTGAAATGATATAGAACATTTTTCAGAAATCATTAGTAATGAAATGGAATTAGATAATTTAAGAGTTAACCTCTTGGAATAATCCCCATAAACATTATGCAAAGAGAAATAAAACTGAAGCACCAACCGCAAAAGATACAATAAAGTTCTCTATTGCAAACACACCTTCTCTCTTCTAACCAAATCACATTTTCTCTTCCCTTCATGGGTTCAATAGTGCATTTTCAAACCAACTAATGAACATGGCTTGCAAATCTAATTTATATAATTTTACTGGGGCTAACTAACCTCACATCTCTTTAAGGGGGTCCGTCTTGTTTAGTAGGATGGATCGAATTTTTAGATATGGCGGAGAAGTTAATTCCAGACTCTGTTAGGTGGTGGTCCTCTGTCTCTAATTCTGACTCATGAAGCTAAAAGGAGCAGCAGAAGTGTATTTTCTTCTATGATTGTTGCATAAGTGGCTCCTCTATCCTCCTTCTCACTGCTTCATCCTTTATTAGGCATTAATTTTCATTCTCCGTAGTGGTAGTGACGGTTACGCAATAAAGAGGTCGGTTCTTGAGTTCTACTTGTCTTCATTTTTCTTTGATTGTCACCAGAGACATTTCAAACAGTGAGAAAATTGATCTGTCCTTCCGAAAGCGGCAAATGGCGAGGGCACATGATGGCTTGAGGTGGTTTATAGCTCATAAATGTTATGCGGTGACTTCGTTTGTTTGGAGTAGCACTTCCAAGTACTAATGTTTTTGGTCACTGGCACTTTAATAGTTTCTTTGTGCATGTAAAGACCTTCTTTGGATCGGCGATGAAATTGCTATCTCAAAGACCGATTTATTTGTTAAGTAGGGGACTTTATTGCAGGTAGAAAAATTAACGTTGGGGATAAACTGGAGCCTAAGTATTCTTATTCTGATTAACCGAAAACCAGCCAGCGTTCACGAAAGTCATATCCCAAGTTATGACAAACAGTTCATCTTCATATCATTTGTTAGTGTTGGGTTTGGAGTTGCAAAATGACTAATCTATGTGTCTTTTAGAAGTATAGCAAGGCACTTTTATTTCAGTCACCGTTATATTCCGATGCTTTTGCCCGATTGGAAAGATCACAGAAATTCGGTTTTCTTCAGAAATAGCATTGTGCTATTCAAATTGTAGATGGAAAATGGATTCCATTTCGTCTCTGATTTCAAAACTATTTCAATATTCAACGAGAATTGGGGGTGTTTCGTTTATTATCAACCGGAAAATCCAATTTCGTTGGTCCAAAAATATATGGTATTGGTCTGATTTTGGGCTAATAGATTGTATTTATTAGGCTGCCCCAACCATTTTTGTGTTTATTGGGCCGCCATTTTTCTTTTGTTTTGTGGGAACTGTGTCTCTATTTTATTTGCTTTTTTCATCGGAATAAAAATATCAAATCAGACCAAACTAAAACTCTTGAAGATGGTTAAACCGACATGTTTGGTACCCTAAGAGAAGTAGCTTATAGTTGATAAATTGTATATGTACAGGTACTAGCAGTCTAAAGGTCAAAAGTAAAGATGATTCTGCCGACAATGGCTTGGATTTGATTCTAGTTAGAAGATTTTACTCTTTAAAATCCATCAAAATCCAACCTTGGACAAGCTTTTCTCACACATCATTAGTCACAGTTGTGTCTTCATCTTTACTTTTGTAAGTACATAATTATTCAAAATAATTATATTCTATTACTAATAGAGGAGGGCCAAAGTGTCAGTAATGATGCATGAATGGTTAGTTGATAAACATCTCTTTCTGATGAATTCAATTCTTTCTTTATAGTTCTGAAATGAAATCTTTAACGTTTACTAATACACATCTACCTCAATTATAAAAAGTTACAAATACTAGCTAAAAAGTAATAGAATTGGTAAGAAGCTGTCGCATACAGAACTGACAGAAGCATATATGTGACATACATAATAGTCTCATATATCGCTCAAAAAAAGTCTCATATACAATTTACACGTAGTTTGATTTCAAACTGCAAACTTTTATATGAGCACTTGTCTGCCGAATTATTTTCTTTAGCTTTTGTAGTAAACAGAACAAAATATAAGATCTTGGAAACTTGTCCAAAAGATACCATTTGTAAAACTAAGACAACTACTACTTAAAAAAAAACAGACAACAACAGTCAACAAACTGACTCAATCTTTTTGTTTGGACAACAGCTGACTCAATCTAAGATTATATATAAGATACTGGAAACTTGTTGACTGTAAAAATGTAATTTTGTTTGCCGGACAAACCATGATAACGTACGTTGCAGCATATGATTTCATATCTACGTATATACATCACATTATTGTTAAAAAGAATTGGGCGTTTCTCACAGACATGCATGTTCAAATTAATAAGATATAACATTTTGACATGTGGATTCTCAGATTTAAGAACATCCAACTAATAACACATGTGTGAACCCTCATCTCAAATGAAAGCATAATATTTAAATAAATTGATAAATATTTTAAGTTAATGTCTTTATCAGAAGAAATTTTGTTTATTTTCTTATGAAAGTAAATAAGTGACAATAAATTCCATGTGCCCAAGGAAGCGTCGAAGTCAGATTTCGACAAATGTATGACCTTAGCATGTGCCTACTCCGTTCACTGGCACCACAAGTCCAACTCCTTTCTGTTTTTCCCTTTCTAGTTAAGGATATTGTTTTCAAATACAATGGACAACAGTTTAATCACAGAAGTAAAACTTGTGTGATATTTAAAGGTTTTATAGTGATAGGTGGGTGGTTGCCCCAAAAAAATAGTGATAGTTGGGTGAAAACTCTCCATTATAAATTATATACTTTTTTCTTAAAGCCATTGTAAAATTATATACGTAATGCACCTAGCTAGATGCATGTGATATTTTCCCCTTTTTAATATTTTGATAAGAAACAATATCCAAATAGTTTTTGTACTAGGGATGGAAGAAAAACCGATCAGGCCTCATGACTCATGTCTACCAATTTCTAAATCGGTATTGTTTTGAAGATATAAATCAACTTTTTTTGATTAAAAAATAATAATCAAGTTTTATAAGAGTTTTCCAAAAAAAAAACTCTTAAAAATAGTTTTATAAGCGTTTATAGTAAACTTGTTTAACTAAGTTCAGGAATGCAGTACCCGAACAATGTAAGTTTCTGATATATGAACATAAAGGAATGTAAATGAATATTAGCGAACAAGGATAACACTGGATTAGATTGAAAGAATTTTTAATGAATAGATCAGAAATAGTGTTGAAAAATATAAAATAAACGAAAAATAGACTGATATTTAAAAGTGTTGAAAGATAATGCATGGAATAATCATGCATCATGAATCATGCATGATTAAGGAAACGAAACAAGTTTGAATTTTTCAAAAACAAGAAAAAAGTGATAACTCACCAAACAAACAAAATTAAATTCAAACTTAAAATGCGTAGGAAAGAAATAAAAACACGGACGAGTGGTTACTCACCGAACATATAGCCTAAATTCAGATAAAATACCATTAGTGATAAAGATATAATCACAAAGCAATTAGACGAGGGACAATTCTCTCATTTTCATTATATTTGTAATTTTAGATTTATGCACACATATTAATAAAATATTTAATTTTATATATTTTAAAATTAAAATATCATTAACTATACATATAAACATATTTTTTAAAAATAAATAATAAAATTTTATTAATAAATTTTGAATTAAAATCATAATGTCGAAACAAAATTTTTATTATAGAAAGACAATTAAAAAGTGTTTGACTGTTGAATACAAAAACAAATAAAAAGTATGTATCAGCGTTACTATTATGCATGACACTATGCATGTATGTATACGGCGATGCATGTTTTCCATGTAGAGCTTCCTATGTATATAACTAAGACATAGTTATATATAAGTGTGTGTATAGATTTTATCATATATAAAGCTTCACTGTGATTGTTCTGTAATTAAGAAAAAAAACTGACGGTCTGAATTGTGTCAGAGAAGGATTCCTCTCTCTCTTGCTCTTTCTCGTGTTTCATTGATCTTTGAACCGTTTTCTTTTTTAACCGTCTCTGTTTCTTCTTCTACTTCTACTTCTACTTCTTCTTCTTCCAAGGGGAACACTTATCCTTAGAAAGTTCTTGAGATTCTATCTAATGGGGAAGACGAGCGGGACGAGAGATTGGGCTCAGATCTACGCCATTTACGGGATCGAGCAGAAACACACTCTCCTCTTCCTCCTCCTCAACGCCATCGCTTTCTCCCTCCTCTCCACCCTCTTCTTCCTCTACTTCCACCCCATCTGCCTCTTCCTCGACTCCTTCCTCTTCTCCAGCTCCTCCTCCGCCGCCGCCAGATTCTCCGCCGGATTCTTCGGAGCAGTGACTGCGCTCTCCGCCGTGTGTTTGTTCTTCGCGGCGGCGAACTTTTTCTACTCCGCCGTGCCTCTCCGGTACGACATGGCGCAGAGGATGGTCGGATCGGTGGGGGACTGGTCGAGCGTCAAGACGGCGCTTGATCTCGGCTGCGGTCGAGGGGTCTTGCTGAATGCGGTGGCGAGGCAGCTTAAGAAAACCGGTAGTTCGGGTCGGGTCGTCGGGTTGGACCGATCCATGAGCACTACTCTCTCTACTCTCCGCACGGCTCACATGGAAGGTGCGTCTTGAGTAGTTATTTAATTCCGTTGACTTTCTGACTCATTTTTACGTTTCAAAGTATTTTTTCTCGTTGACCAACCACTACTATTAGTTTTCATTACATATAGGGGGGTGGGGGTCAAAAACATTGTTTTTGTTGTCATGTCTTGACAAAATTATCCACTATTTTCTTTTTGAATTAAAGGCGTTTAATATTTTGATTAGTAAATCAATAACCTTATGTTGTGGAACATATAGGAGTGCAAGAGTACGTGACTTGCCGTGAAGGAGACGTAAGACGGCTACCGTTCGGTGACAACTACTTCGACGTGGTGGTCTCCGCCGTGTTTCTCCACACGGTCGGAAAAGAATACGGTCAGAAAACGGTGGAGGCGGCGGCAGAGAGGACGAGAGTGCTAGGAGAAGCGGTGAGAGTGTTGAAACCCGGAGGCGTAGGAGTGGTTTGGGACCTTGTACACGTGCCAGAGTATGTGAGGCGGTTACAGGAGCTGAGGATGGAGGAGATTAGGGTTTCGAAGGGAGTCACTGCGTTTATGGTTAAGAGCCATATGGTCTCGTTTAGGAAGCCAAGTCAGCATTTTGTCGGTCCGGGAGAAGTGCGTTTAGATTGGAGATGTTGAAAGGCGTGGAATTATAAGAATCTTTAATTTTCATACATTTTCTTCTTCTGATTAGCGAACCTATGCGGTCAGAATATAAGAGATATCCATCGATCTGCAGTGCATGAGTATAGATAGAGTTTGTGTATTGTGGGGAGCTTTAAAAACACTAAAATGATCTTAATTTTGTATAAACCAAAGTATCAAGCGGTCGATTATGGGCTATCACCAACCAAAGTATCAACTATCCATTATACTTTGGTTTATAGTTTTGACATAAATCCATATTTCACAAGGTCGATTATGTTTCAAAAAATTATAAACCAAAGTATCAAATATTTATTATGTTTAATTTGTTTAGGACGACTCGTACAAATTTTTATTGCCATAATAATAATAATCAAAATCTGAATGAAATAACACCAATCCTTCAAAAGAGATTAATTTTCTTTTCATTTTCTAACTAACAGTTTTAGAGTACTTCTAACACTTAATTTCACTGAAACTGGATTGAAATCGAGTATGTTAGAATCCAACAAATGAAATACAAGAAAAATGAATGGATATTATAAAAATAACAAAACGAATATTTTTGATGACAATCTAGACTATGATCTTATTCAGAGTCTAGAATAAATAAGTAGACATTTTCGCACACAAAAAACAAATGGATTTCTAAATTCTAATACAGTTTATGATAACACGATAACAGCTTTTGTAATTTAGATACATATTTTAAATATACATTTTACTTTACGATAACACGACAACATTGGTTATAGATATATTTGAAGGATAATTGATATTGGTTTACTCTCTCGAATATGCTCCATTGATCAAACATGATTTAATAATGTGAGCCAGCTTAGAAAATTAGGTTAGAAGTTAATGCTACGAGCAATGAGCATGCCAAATCTAGGGAGTTGATTATGTGGAAGACTTCAGTTTGCTTGAAAATGAAGTGATACTTAGTTAGTTAGTAGTGTCAGCATCAGTGTGTCACTATCGATTTATTGATTTTCCATTCAACTAATTGTCTTAATTAAACTTTTGATATTTTCCGATTTTTGTAATATAATTTATATTGCCTAACCTTTAAAAAAAATTATAATAGTAACCTGTTAAATTCTTGCTACCTAAACGTGTAATCAGTAGTGCCATTCGATCCAAAAAATGAAGAAGGTATCTGAGAGCTAACATTCTGGTGTGGGGGCATCTTCTTTTCACTGTCTCTTCTTTTGTCTCCCTCTCTTCTTCTACTTTTTACCCAGTAAAGGTGGTTGAAACGAGCCATGCGTTTTTTTGAAGTTGAAACAAGCCATGTTATATGTTCAATTGTTTACTTGATCTCGAGTTAAATGTAGGAAATTTTTTATTCTACACTCATCATCAAAAAATAAAAGTTAGTTCAAAAAACTAAAAGTCAGCAACTAACCATTACAAACTAGGTGTTATGGTGATACAATAAACATTATGAATTTTTTTTGACCAATTTGCTTTTTCGCAAATATTAACATAAGTTGAAAAGTGAATGATTTGCAGGAGTGCTCAGAGAAAAAGAAAATCGAAACGTGTATGTTCTTTGTTCCCTCCACCATCACCGTTGTTACTCGCCGCATGAATTGGATCTAACGATCTTTAACTATTTGATTTTAAAAAAAACTATTTGATTAATCTTCTTAACACCTTTTTCTATATATATATATTTGTGTCTCCAGTATAGCAGGGCTATGAACCCTCAATTCTGCAGATACCAGTCTATCATTCTAGTACGATCACATACGTACCGTGGTGAATACAAAAATAGAAAGATGAACAATTCACATTAAAATATAGTTGCAATGTCACAGTCAAACACGAAAAAAGTATATTGACGTGATAAATTGTCACAACTTTCACTATAGTCTTTACATGCTTATTTCACTAATTTTCTCCACATAACGGTCATTCACTTAGTTTCACTCTTAAATGTTGCAGTAGTACCTTTGTTTGGTTCTTGGGTAATAAGATTTGTTCCTATCCAGATTGTCTCGAGTTAAAGATCTCTCTACCAAACGTATTAAATGTTTCCTTTCTGAAACAAACAGATAAAGAGTTTTGATTGTAACATTCGTTTGATATCTGGTGTGTAAGATCATCTCTAATTCCACTCCATAATTTACTTCAAATTGAGAAATGAAGTTGAAAATAGAATGAAAAATGGGGTGATGATCAAAAAATAAAAGCATTACTCTAATCATTTCATTTTCCACTTTATTTTCAATTTTATTTTTCAATTTAGAATAAATTATGGAGTGGAGTTGGAGATGCTCTAAGACCATTTTTAGTAGTCTCTCATTTTGTGGAAAAACATAAAAAAATAAAGAAAAATATTTTAATTGAACATTATTTTGAGGGGAAAAAATAAATTTATGAATAGTATTCTTTCAAATTCGAAGGAATACTCGTTTTGATGTTAGATTTTTCTATTTATAAAGTGACATTTTAATTTTTATATACTTTTGTTTGGCTCTAAAAAAACATTATTTGTGTTTTATGTTTTAATAAAATTGTTAATATTATCATAATATACAATTATAAGATTATATAAATAATTTATATTCTTTTAGAAACTAAATTTATGTATATAATAAAAATATAGTCGAAATATTTTTTTTGGGGAAAATTTGTAAATTTTTAAAATAGCAAGCATCATTAGAATTAGTAATATAATATTTTTGAAATATCATTTTTAAGAAGAAAATGAGGGAAATCATTGGAGTAAAACATAAAATCATTTTGAAAAAATAATAATATCAACCATCAGAGATGCTCTAATAGTATCAAACAAAAGTGTTGTTTGCGTAATTCAACCTCATTGACGATCAATGAACTCAATGCTTTGATATTTCTACGATCGCAAACCAACAAAAAACAAACATACAATAAAATACCTATTCTCGACTGTCCTCGCGGCAAATACTCTAATGAAAATTTGAGTCAGAGAGTGGAAAAAGTTGAAGTGGGAACACCACCTTTACTCTACTTGACAGGGACGCAAAAGGAAGAACTGAGAAGTGGAGGCAAAACGCACACTAAGTGAGGACCCGGTGGATTGCTGCTTACATTTGCTTCTTCCACGTTTGGCAAACCTAGCTGAGGAGGACGGACATAACCCGCAACTAATGGAACACACAGTATCGATATTACCACTCTTGAACCTGTGTAATATTTTAATCAACCAAAAAAAACATATCAAAATTAGTATTATGCAAAAGCCTTTCTTGCAACAAAAACAAGTAAGAAGAAGAAGACTTTACCTTGCTCCTCTGAGAGAGAGACATAACCTCTCTTCCTACCCGCAATCATCCAGTTCTCCGAATTTGCATTGACTTCGTATAATACCTCATCCTTGTACAAAATTAAAAAAAAACGGTACCAGTTGATGAACACACAGATATTTAAAAGAAAAACGCTAAGGAAAATTTTGGTAATGATTAAGTGATCGTGGATCGATGATTATAGCAAATAACACTCATAAGGAAAAGTAATATATAAATATAAAGCTCGAGCTGGACACATGACTTACTTGTTGCTGTTCTATGGCTTCACTTCCCTTGAGCTCTTTCAGCCTTTCGACTCTCCACTGCATGGTAATAAGTTTCCCGACCCTAAGACCATCGGAAGGAAGTGGGAGGAATCCAACTGTCAGACAAGGATCAAGCACTGGACGCTGCAAAACAATAGCACTCTTGAACACCAAATCTCTCCTTTCAGCATCAGTTCCAGAGTGATCTGCATCCACCGGTTTGTGTGCTCCAGCAGCTCTATCACCATGGATTTCATATTTGATATTCAGAATGCTCTCTGGTACCTGCAAATCTTTTCCTTATGTTGTGCAAACAACTAGTTAGTTCGCAGTTATCTCTACAACCTTTTAAAAATGTCTCTCTTCATGTTATTTATGTGTTCCTATTTTAAATAACATGATACGTTATCCTTATTATGCGCACACTGTTCTTAAATCAGAAATAGCTTCCAAATTGCAGATGGCCTTTATCAGTTTGTTTACCAAAAGTAAAATCTAAAGTAAGAAACAGAGTGATATTAACAGTAAGTCAGAAGAATAGGAATACCTGATGGAATTGTCTTCTCTATGGATATACTGAACACGACTGCTGCTCTAGATCCCGGTGACACAACAAGGGGAAAGAACGTTGCAGTTGGTCTTCCATCACTTTTTCCATGTACAAATCCATCTTGAAGATCAAGCCAAGCATCAAGAACTATCAAGTTGGCCTTGACAAGGGAGTGTAGCATAACCTGTAAATAAGAATTACTTGATCAATAACCTTGCGTGGACGTGAAAATAAGAATGAGGGGACTGAGAGGTTAAGAATATACTTAAAAAAAAATATCAGTTTAAAAGAGATCAAGTTGACTACCTGCAAGACCAACGTGCCATCATTGCATTTGTTTGCCACCCTTGTAGTCACGTCAAAAGGGTCGGTAAAATGTGCAGCTATCGTTCTGCTCACATAACAAAACCTCTGATGTGGAACAAAGACGATCAAGATTTGCCATAACAGAAAATAAATACAATACCTCTCAAATATCTGGTTATGATGCACCCCAAATTCAAGTTTCAGAGCCACAGTTCTCATTCCCTCTAAAATATCTTGTTTCAGCGGAGTGACTGTTCACGCAAAAAAAAAAGAAAAGAAAGATCATATTGGCTTGTGGATATGACAAGAGACATGTAATAATCAGACAATGATTTATTGCTGCAAACCTGAAGATGAACCTCTAGCAAGCTTCTCACTCAATGCACGAACAGGGACCCAGAGAATAGAACTCACATTGCTTGCCCATTCTGAGAAAACTATTTTCCCGTCGCAGAGATTAAGGACCTCTGAATCACGTTTTGGAGAGACAGGGCTATCTTCTTCAGAAGCTTCAGCTTTTGTTGCACCAGCATCGCAATCTGTTTCCACGTATCTCTCCATCTCGATGCCGTATGAGTCTTCAATCTTTAGCCCTGGACCAGTATCAATGTGCAAGATGGCGCCTTTCAGTGAGTAATTAATAGGACGCACAATGACACCAATCCACTGGGCTTCATTTATAAGCAGCGCAGAAGATACAGCTGAAGAAAGATCAACCAGAGCTCTTGGTTTGGACACCTAAAGCATAAGATGTCTATCGTATCAATCAAGGAAACAAAATGTTACAATAGAGTATCACTACTCAGTACTCACGCATGTAATGAAGGATTTTCTACTGTTCCACAAGCTGTAATAAATTTCTTAGAATTGAGAGATCGTGTACCTTCAAGATAGGTCTGGTTGGCTTTTCATAACTCATAAAATCATCACTTTCTCCAGGACCACCCTTTGAAAAGCTGTGAGACCTGAATCTCAAGCGACCAATCTGGCCAGTGACGACTCCCAAAACATAGGAACCGGGTTTTTGTGGCGGCAAATCAAATGTGATAGTATTCTTTCCGGGCTTTAGTACAGTTGCAGCTGAACTCTTCAAAGCCTGAAACCCAATTCATATACAAATATCCTAAGAACGTGAAGTTTGATAGAAGAAAAGTACACGAACATTCACGTCTAATTGAGCCAAACCTGGCCGCCTTCGTCAGTGTTGTTAGTGGCTACCAAGGTAAGACTAAGTGAATCAAGGGTGATATCATCAGGAAAGCCACTCCACACAGTAACAGATAGATTCCCAGGGTCTCCATCACTCAACTGAAGAGGAGGACCAGTATTTCCAGAAAATGTTATCAATGATGACACATCTAAGGGAACTGGGTTCTTCATTTCACTGTGTGCAATATTGACAACCTCGGACTGAAAAGCTTGTCGCTCCTTGGACGAGAATAAGCTCTTATCCAACGAAAGTAGCCTAACACAAGATGACATGTACCCAGCTTGATCATTAAGAATCTTTTGACACTCAGCCAAATTGGGCAAGACTTCTGCTAGCAAATCTTGCCATCTTTCACCCGCGTAAAGGGCACAAACTTTTTCATAAGAGTTTGCAGCCAAATCATATTTCCCGTGCTTGAAGCAGACCGCTGCAATTTCACCATCAAGAACGACTCCATGTCTCTTCCACCAAGAACGGTGATAATTTTCGGCAGCACCTTTGGTTAGATTAAGATATTTATGCTGCCACAACAAAATTTACACATGAAAAGCTAGAAGAAAGACAAGCATCAACATCAAAAGAGCATCCGTATGTAAATGGCCTTTGCACAATCTAACTTCCTCGTTTACTACCTCGAAATCCTGAACAGATGACAATGTCTTCAACAAATCGTGATCTGAAATGGTAAGCCGTAGAGCGTGTTCAGCTGCAACAAAAATTTCAGCAAGCCTCATAGGCCTATCTAGCGGACTCTCAAAATTTCCGGGTGAGGAATTTGTTCTCGACATTGGAGTTGCTTGTACTTTAAGTGATGAAGGGGTTCTTGGAGACGCTTCTAAACCTGATCTGTCGGAATATACAAACATATCATTTTAGTTCCTCAAAGAATAAACAAAAGATGATGATTTGCAATTCTTGCTGGAAATTTCAAAAAGAATATTTGTGGCACAAGTGCTCACACATTTTAAAACATTAAGGCTAAACGGACATAATTTTATTTTAAAATTTCATTACCCTTCAGTAAAGCCTGGGCGGCCATCAAATATTTCAGAAATATTTCCAGTAGAAAGAGAAGCCCTTCTTCTGTTAGCCACACGCAGAAGGACAGATGGTTCAAGGGGTAAAGGTTTCCGCTGGATCCCAAAGTGCTTGGTCCTTGAAGTTTCTTGTAGAATAGTCTGTAAACTAGGAGATAAGTATTCGAAAAAAAACCAAGATGGTAATATATACTTACGCAGACCTAGATTGCATATACATTCACAACACTAGACTGGTAAAGTCGACAAGAGGCTATTCAAGCACAATTTTACTCTTAGCCTGAATCTAAAGCATCGTTGTTTTAAGAAAAAGTTCTATCAGATAACACATTCACGAAGCAGAATATGCAGATTATACCTTTTCTTTTTCAAGCACCTCAGAGGAAGCATCTGGTGGAAGAGATGGCCAGACTGCTGGTTTTGGCCACGGCAGCATGCTGAGACAAGCACTGCGCAAAAAATGCGTAGAAGTTACTACATTGGTTAAGCCAACAAAGACTTGCCTTGTTTTGTTTAAATGAATAGAATGAATACTTATAATTAACAAGCAAATGCATATGCTATAATAAATATAGACCGATACCTGTTCAGTGGACTTTTTTCTATGTCTGTTCCATATCCTATCAGATATCCAAGTCTCATGAACTGCCATGAACAGAAAAGCATTTTATTGGTTATAATACTTGAGAATGATTGGCTTATTAAATTCATATCCAACTAACAAAATCAACTTTTAAAGTGTCTGGACATAAATTAACAAGTATGGCATCACATAAAACAAACTATTGCATAAACAAATGCAATATCCCCTCAAAACATATATATTAACGAGCAAACTGAGAGAAACAAGGGTTGTATGCATTCTCACAGTTCTGAAAGCAAGAAGATTTCTACCTTAAGCCGTGACAGTGAATAGAGATCACCCTGAAGACGGTAGAACTCCTTTTCAATATCAGGTGCCACAACGCCATCGTTGTGATGAGAAGCAGTTGCATCGAGCAACGCTAAACATGCAGTAAACACCCAAACTTCCCGCAAACAGAAGGGAAGTACACTCTAAATATCGAAAGAAGAGGAAAAATAAGGACGAAAATCAACAAGTCAGAGGTATGATAGTAAGGATTTGTTTAGTAAAGTATAAAACCACCTCATGGAAGGTCAAGGCCTTTGCAAAGCTGATAACAAAAGAATATCCCCTGGATGAAACTTCAAAAGGACGATTCAACTTGAACAACAGCTGCGAAAAACCACATGCATGTAAGCTAATGAAAAATTTGATGCACAAGTAAAGCTACAACTGTGAAAGCGAAAAGGCATCGTCTCAATATGATGCTCTTGTGTACACTAACCCGAGACTGACAGGCAAAGAGATACTGTCTGAAATCAAACTCTCTAAAAGAATCATCATGAACCATCTGTGTCAGTGGTTTGCTTCCTGGTTTCAGCAGCGCAGCTTGGTCATCTTCACTGTCGAATCCTCCAAAATCTCTCTTTTTCCCAGGCATATTAACTGCATCGTAGTTAATGCATAATAGATTATTATGACTAAGTAATAGAATTTGAGGATCATATTACATATAAAGTTATTCTAAACACGATATTACATACAGTTTATCTTCCCGCTATATATTAACATATGCAGAATAACCGTGGACTGTTACTGCCACGGATATGCTGGAGAGAGACACAGGGGTAAGAAGAGGACCTGTTTCCAAATAGCAGAGCTCTAGTTCATCATATTCACGTAATGCATCTTCATGAAGATGAGCAATCTCAAATATGAAAGCCAGACTTTCCTGGGACAGATTTGAACATAAAGATCTTTAAGAAAATGAGATAAGTTTCATTAAATGAGACTGCAAGGACCAACGGTGGAATTTTTAAGTTCAACAGATGAGCATTCTTCTCATACTTATGGAAGATAACAAAAGGGACTAAAAAGTTTCCATAAGAGACTTTACCAAAACAGTACAAAATCAAATTATAAACACGAAGAAACAGAATTTTAAACCATTATATTCATCTACATAGCAGCCACATTTCGCTTTCCTTTCAGAAATAGAGAAGAGAGATAACCTTGAGGATGAAAAAGTTACAAAAGTTCCATATTGGCATAAACCGCTGCTCGGTGAGTTTGCGAATCTCATCCTCATAGAATTGAACGCGCCTCTCCAAGGTATTCCTGATGCACTCGGTAATCTTTAATTCTAGATCCTCCCAAAAGTTTGCGTCGGGGCCATGTATATCCAGCTTACAGCACCTTAAAAGGATGGCATAAATAGAGTTGAGTAAATCTGATCAAGCAAATGAACATGTGTGGTAGCGTCTACCCCTTCTGCATTGTCTTAAAGTAACTAATCTACAGATTAACTTCATTACAACGGGTCATTACTGATAAATGAGTTTAGTTTATGCATCTAACAAAACATATGGGTTACTGCAATTGTGCAACTGTTTATCCTAATATATTGCAAGAGTTATATTTCCAGCACGAGCAATGAAGCCTCTTTGAGAATCTAGCATGTTTTTACTTTGGTTCTAGGGACACATGTTTTAAAGCACGAAAAAAAAAACAAAAAATCCAATTAGCATTCCCAACCTTTCTCTCTTTTTGGAACTGAAATCAACTTCAAGCTTGGCATATACTTTCTTGGCAGATTTAGTAGCTAGATCATTACTTGGGTGAGCCTTAGATACAAACACAATAAACCATTCCTTGTCATCATTCTGAACAATTAATTTCAGACGTGGTTTAAGAATATTCTTAAACTCATCAAGATCCTGCAAGGACAAAGACAATAAAACGTAAACCAAAGAAGAGATGATAAAAGAGTATATTCGAAAAAACAACCAAATATAGCAAAGGAATACAGAACATCATCTTTGTTTTCAAAGTACCTCACAGGTCACAAGAACAATAGTTGCATATGGTTCTCGGAACCAGTACAGATACTGCTCATGCGGGAACCGACTGCGAAGCCTGGCGTCTGTTGTTAATATGAACTCAACCGGCAAATTCTCAACGAGAACCGGGTTCCGAGTCTTGTTTGTCAAGACTGCTCTCTTCAAGGGCTGATGCTCTTCGAACAAGCCTTTAACTGTGGGCCATAGATCAGATACATCTTCGACTGTAAATAAACGAGAAAAGGTAAGTAAGATCCACAGTTAAAAAAAGAAACAGAAAAGGAGAAAGCGTCTTAACATTAGTGAGCAAGTAGAGTTATATATATATTATTATCAGAAACAAAAATCATAATAATCCATCACTAACCAATAATAACCGTTAGTTACAATTTTTTAACCTATGAAGAACTAAAAGACTGAAGAATGTAGCAACCAACGAGATCTCGCATTGTGAAATTGAGCTCTTTCAACTACAATTTGGGAAACTTTTATTTATTTATGATTACGAAAATAAGATCTTAGCACTAAAATGCTGAGTATGAGATCGCAAAATGTGGTAAACGAGAGAAGAAGTAGTACAGATCCTAATCGACGACGGGGAAGAACTTAGTAAGGAATTGAACGAAAACAGATTGGAGAAGTTTACCGGCGGCGACGACGCGATCGCAGGAGTTCTTAATCGTTTGGAACTGAGCCAGATAGTTCGCCATTCTGAGTGGTGGAAATATCCGACGCCGATCCGAGATCGGTCTTAACTTAGAAAGAGAAGAGAAATCAGATTCGATAGAGCTCTCTACTCCTTTCCTGCTAATTGTGTTTGATCAAGGAGATGAGGGTATTTATGTAAATAGCTTAAGTTCATGCTCAGTTTCGGCTTCGATCTTCATTTTTAATCTGTTTAGGCCCAATCAAAACCCAATAAAAATTCAATTCGATCAAAAATATAAATTTTGTTTATTCATGCGCAAGACTTAGATAAAAATTTATGCAAGACTTAGATTAAAATTTATCTTAGTATTTTTTTCGTTTCTAACAAAAATAAAAAGTAAAAAATATTTTTTTCTTCGACTATAAAATCAGATTGATAAGTACATCAAAATATCTGTTGGAATATGATTTTTTCTGGATATCGTGTTTTTAAAGTTTAAAAATGAAGTAAAGACAATTTGGCTATTATAAATTTCTAGAAAGAATTCAGTAGGATCATCTTTAATCTGGATAGATTTGTAGAAATTTAAAAATATATAATTAACTATATATTTAAAAATGTTATCAATAATTAAAAGGGAACATTTGGAAAAATACACTTATAAAAGATTTTAATTTGAAAAATACACTATCATTTAAGTTTTTTGAAAAACACACTTTCTTATATATGAAATTACTAAAGTATCCTTTAAATATTAATATTATTGTCATTTTTGTTATCATAATTTATTTAATATTAAAATTAACAATTTCAACAATAATAAGATATGCTTTTATTTTTTTTAATATCTATACAATATCTTAATTTTGAACTTTTTGGGGAAAAAAACATGACATGTCTTCTTTTCGTGTTTTTTTTCTCAGTTCTTTTTCTGCAAACCATTTTTCTCTAGTTTGATTATTTTTCTATACTTAAGTGTATTTTGATGTTTTTTGTGTTCTAAACGTTTGTCTTCGGATTTGGTAATTATTTTAGTTTTGATTTTATAATAAATTTGATTATTTTCACTTTTCATCAAATTCACATTTTCTTTCGCCGTCACTCTGTAATGCACACTGGTTAAAAAGAAGAGATTCCAGATAAAATGCTGTAAAAATAATTGCACGAAGTTGAAAATGTTCAAATCTCTGTAATATACACTTTTCATCTTTTGTATCAAACCTGATAATGTTGGAAGCTCATTATCACAGACGGACAGACCAACAAAATATCATTCAAGACACAAAAAAGCAAAAATCATGGGAGTTTTTTTTTAATTGCACACACTCTAATATCTCATGACAAACATTGATGCATGAAAGAAACAGAGAGCTAATATGTCACAACGCTTTGAAATAAAATTTTGGAAACGAAGAGAAGCGTTGCAAAGAGACATAACTAAGATTCTAATAATAATATTATTATTAATAATTTTGAATTTATATTTTAGAAATATATATATGGATAAAAGTGTCTTTTTACATTTAATTAAGTGTAGTTTTCAAAAAATAAAAAATAAGATGCATTTTTCAAATTTCAAACTATTTATAGAGTATTTTTCAAATTATCCCTAATTAAAAACAAAAAACAAATCCCCGCAAACTAAAATTTAGTTTATTTTTCAAAATCGAACTAACCGACTACTGAAGTAGATCGATAATCATTTTTGTAAAGTTTTTTAGAATCAAACTGAACCGGATTATATCGATAATCGTTTTTGTAAAGTTTTTTTAAAATCAAACTGAACTGAACTTATAACCAAACACAAACCAAAAGCTGAAACCGAACCAAATTAACTAATGTCAGAAGGTTCGAGAAAGTATAATAATAATAAACAAATCGGGAAAACACGCTTCCTCTTTGGACTCTTTCCTCTTTCCTCTTTCCTCTCTCATTCGGAAACTCTCATTCACTTTCTCCGTTCATCACTCTCTCCTCTCCAGCGATCAAAAGACTTATCTTTCAAAAAAAACCATGAACCCAGATCCCGATCACCCTCAGCTCCCCACCATCAAGATCCACCACCCTCCTTCCCCTCACCACAACCACCACCACTCCTCCTCCACCCCCTCCTCCGCCGCCGCCACCCCGACTCCCACCGCCGGCGCCCGCCGTAAAATCGGAGTCGCCGTCGACCTCTCCGAAGAAAGCGCCTACGCCGTCCGCTGGGCCGTGGATCACTACATCCGTCCCGGAGACGCCGTCGTCCTCCTCCACGTCTCCCCCACCTCCGTCCTCTTCGGCGCCGACTGGGGCCCTCTCCCTCTCAAAACCCAGCAAGATCCATCCGACCAGCAGCAGCAGCAGCAGCAGCCTAGCCAGGAGGATTTCGACGCCTTCACCGCCTCCAAGGTGGCGGATCTCGCCAAGCCGTTGAAGGAGAGCGGGTTCCCTTACAAGATCCATATAGTGAAGGATCACGACATGAGGGAGAGGCTGTGCCTTGAGATCGAGAGGCTTGGTTTGAGCGCTGTGATCATGGGGAGTAGAGGGTTCGGTGCTGAGAAGAAAGGGAGTGATGGGAAGCTTGGGTCTGTTAGTGATTACTGTCTTCATCACTGTGTTTGTCCTGTTGTTGTCGTTAGATACCCTGATGATCGTGATGGGCCTGTCGTTACTGTTAAGACCGGTGTGGATGATGATGATGTTGGTGTTGCTGTTCATCATGAACACCATATCAAAGGTTTGTACTTTAGTGGCTGATGATGAGATGCTTTTGTGTTTTGTTATGAATCAGACTAGGGAACATTGCGTTATGTTAAAGATATCATATCTAATTGGACATGTAGCATTAGCTTCTGATGAGTTGTCGATTAAAGATACTGAGTTAGTGAGGTTCCGTAGATTGCTTCTTCAGAAACACCATAGTTTGTGCTGTGTTAGTGTTTGAACATTTCGTTTCTGGAAGCTCTACCTTGTGAATTTTGTATGATTTGCATGTATAATATGATTGAAGGTAAAAAGGCTAAGTAATCCATTTGGTATCGTCATTATCTTGAAATGGGTTTTGTGGAAAAGGGTTCTATGACCAAAAGATCAAATAATAATTTATTGTTCCTCATTATCCTGTGTTTCTATTACAGATGAGTAACTCTTGTTGGGGTTTGATCAGGTTTAACACTCTCTACATCATCATCCAGGTAAAGATAAAAACTAACATCAACCATCTTCTAGAGCTTTCATCGGAACATTAATATAGTTATTGATTATTCTTTCTTTCTGTGTGTTTTGGAATTAAAAAAGGTGCATAAAGCAAGTAGGAGTTTGAGCGGAATGGTGGAGGAGTGTTTGTGTGTTCTATCTTTAGCGATCTCAGGGTTATGTTGGAGTCTCTTGTCTTCTCCATCTAATGTTTTCCTCATTAAACATGGAGTTTGTATGATTACTAAAACCTATTTTATTTTCTTAGGAAAGAAAAAGATTATGAACTTACAATAAAGATTATGGACTTACAATAAAGATTATGAAAAAGGTTTGCCATGTTGCCTCAGAGTGTGAATATCAACTCTGTTTACTGTTAAAATCAGATAAACAATATGGTTTTGGGTTGGTATCTTGGACAAATGTTAAAGGCTGAATGTCTGATGTTTTTTTTTTCAACTTGATTGTATTTATAAACCAAACGAACAACACCAATAATTTGCAGAGAGATCCGCATATACTATAACATAAAATCAAAGCATCAAACAACTAACGCCCATCAGCTTTAAACAACGAACAAACCCAAAAATCAAACAGAGAAGACAGACTTCATCCTCTAGCCACTGAAACAGCCAGAATGGGGAGCCTGCTGCAACATAGGACTGAAAAAAACTGCGCTAAAGCACACTTAAGAGCAATGAACATAGCTCCTCTGTTTGATGAAATATGCTCGTAAACAAACCTCCACTCCAAAAAATTATCCAGCAACAGATTCACTTCCATAACTTAGTACTGCAATGAAGGCCAATCATCAGGATTTTTAACAGCTTGGACAAAGTTATTGAAACCACAAGCAACTCCACTTTCTCAAAACGATGCTGAATGTTTGATGTTAAGAAAGAAGTGTGAAATGGAAAACAAAATTAAATTTATCAGATAATTTAAACTGTAATTTGTAAAACTTGTTTGGTTCTTAGGTCTAAGTTTCTTTTGCAAGTGTGGAGCCGATGGCATCAAAACGCAATATTGAAACTACCATATCACAGTTCTTTTCAAATAAAAAAAACTACCATATCACAGTTTATCTTTTTTGACAAAAAAATACTACACTCTTAACAAATAAGATATAACCATGTCTATTAATTTATTTGTATACTTCAATTTGAATCCTGAAAAGAATGAAAAACAAACTACACATTGTTTTGAAGCCGGTTTAAATGATCGGTCTTTGAAAGTAAACCACATATTCTTTTAATAATTTATTTAAATGTATAAAATAATTTGGCAGACCACCCACACCGTCCAATCCTTAATTTTTTTTTAAACACGGAAGAGCTAGTTTCGAAACTATACAATCTTTAACCACAAAATCACACACTCGTTCAACTAGGAACCATTTGCAAGCTCTTTCTGTTCAGGTAATTTCTTCTAGGCTTTATTCTCTTCAGGAAGAGGAATCATAGTCTCCTGATTAACTAAAGCAGAATATTGCAGATTGCCAATTTTGCCAACGAACTTCTGGTTCTCTTGATAAACAAGGTAGAATGAAGAGGGATCTATACGCCTATGGATGAGTAATTTGGAATGTATTTCCATCATTCCATCGACAAGAATTCTGAAAAGAAGTATCCTAGCAGAGTCTGGTTGGAGAGAAGTCTCCCATATGTCTATACAATGCAAGCATATAATTTGAGGAAGTCAATGCAACTAACAAAGAGAAAATGAAACAAACTTATTGGAATTTTTGTTTTTGAAGAAAATTCAAAATTTTAAGAAAAAAAAAGAAAAGCAACATACCCTTATATCATAATAGAACATTATTTATGGTCAAAATGTTTTATGTGGTCGAATTTTGAGTTATTTGATCAATTTTAATGTTGATTTCCATATATATGTAAGAGTCTACTAATGTTTGTTTTCTTTAATTTTTCAAAATTTGTGCATTTTAGATCATCACTATCTAAAATGAAACAAGATTCTCCGTATGATAAAATTCTCTTTTGTACAGTTTTGTTTTCAACCTCGGTTTGTTCACTTGTTAATTGTTTGATAATAAAACATAGTAATGTTAACTGTAGTGTATAAAAAACTTGGTAGACCACTCTGTCCGTCCAGTTCTCTAACTGACCATAGTGCATAATCTAAAGTACTTAAGAATTAAGACACTCTTTTTCTAAACATAGCTTGTATATAAAAAACTACACATTGTTAACAAAGAATATAATAACCATGTTTATTAATTTATTCGTATAACACTAACTTCAGTCTGAATCTTGAAAAAATGAAAAAACAAACTACAGACTGTTTTGAAGGACTTAAATGATCGGTCTTTGAAAAGAAAACCACATATTCTTGTAATAATTTTATTTAAATGTATAAAACAAATTTGGTATACCACCCTCGCCGTCCAGTTCTGTAACTGACCATACATATTTTCTTTTAAGTGTTTAAAAAACTTCTAATTGTTAAATCGTATGTTAATCTATGAAAGAAAATATCTCGTAAGAACATCAGTTTTTCCCAGCTTCAAAGTCAGTTTATTCTCTAACTGACCATACTTATTTTCTTTTAATTGTTTTAAAAACTTTTAATTGTTAAATCATATGCTAATTTATTAAAGAAAATATTCCGTGAGAGCCTCAGTTTTTCCTAGCTTCAAAGTCAGTTTACAGATAAAAAGAAATGATATACTCAACGCTCTGATTAATAAATTAAAGAAGCATTGAAGGAGGACCCAATGTTATTAATATCTTATTGTGTCTCCACAACCTTTAAATTTCTTTTTATTTGTGGTCGCAGACTAACGACATTTATACATTATGTACACACTTCATCTATCACCAATCAGCATCAAACATACTGATTTTTTTTGGTGTAAAAAATGTGGTTTCACCTTTTTCTCGGAGACTCAAAAATTGTAAATAGTTTTTCCCAACATGAATTGAACAATAAAATATAAGTTTTAAAATTTTGGTTTGATTGATAATACTTCTAAAGATTATAATAATTTTCTCATGATTAATCCCACCACCAGGTATTGAAGAAAAAAAAATTAACAGAACATACTAATAGCTTAAACAAATAAAATCAACATAATTATAGATAGGTGAATAATACAACCAAAAATACGAAATCGTAAGCAGCTAAGCAAAATGGGTTCAACCAGTACATTTGGTTTCAGAAAAAACAGTAAGCCGACTAAGCCATAAAGGGAGCTAAACTCAATTAACTAAAAGATGAATTGTTTGCAATGAACAGTGATGATTAATCTAATCTGAATAAGCAGAAATCAACGGCTGGCATTTCTATTTTATGTTGGTGGTGTATCACAGTCGTTTGATTTTTAAGGTTGATTTCATCATAGCCGTTGATCTTGGCCAGGTTTCATCTCTCGCTAGCCGTTTCAACGGTCGTGACTCGTTTGATTCATCCTGCATTTGTAAAAAAAAAACGTTCAATCATTTGTTTCTCCGACCATTCCTCAAACTGAGAAAAGACAACAAGAGAGAAAGTGATTCATACATGGGAGGAGTTAAGATCTGAATCTTGTCGCGTCCTTTTCTCTACCAAACTGAAACGTTCCTCTCCTCCGCTGCTAACGGAACACCAAGAACTCATCACTGGAGGTTCTTGCACCGCCGCAGCCGCATCCCACGGCACCACCTGATTCTCCCCTTCTTCTTCTTCTTCGTCTTCCTCATCATCACTTTCTTCTTCTTCTTCCTCCTCATCCTCATCATAAGATTCTGCGCCGTCGTCTTCTCCGTAACCATTTCTGCCGTTACTATTCTTACGAGCAAGGCAAGGCTCGCAGTTGGAAACTGTTGGGCATAGTCGAAGACCCGAAGCTTTCCAAGGCGTAGGAGACTGGCAAACGCTACAAAGAAGGCAGCGCGCGTGTTTAGCCACCAGAAAGTTAGCTCCGTGAACGTAACCATCGCAGTCCCAGCATAAACTCGCCTGGTCTGATTCACAGAACATCCACGCCACACCGTCGCATAGCTCACACTTCAACTTCTCCATCTCTCTTCCCTCTCTCTCTCTCTATATATCAAAATAGTTTTCTTGCTTCTTTTGTGTGTGTGTTTGATCCTGTCCTTATCTCTTACTTCCTTCTCTCTCCTCTCGTTTTATTCTGCGGACAGAAACAAAGGGAACAAGATCGAGAAATGGAAAGTACAGTTTGCACAATGAGAGTTTCGTGGCGAGTTTTCTGTGATTCAATATTCTGAGGGTATTTTCGTCTTTTAAGATACGAATGAAGGTTTCGATTTTTTACAATATTTTTTCATTTTCCATATCTTAAGGAATCGTTCAAACTTGTAAAACTTTATGGTAGATAACCTGTGCATAATTACTGTATCAGTTCTATATAAACCATTTTCTTAAGGGTTCTGCGGCTGAGCATAGTCCTCGGATTCTTAAATTATGGGAGAGAGTAATTAAGTCTTATTAACAATTTAGTTGTTTTTTTTTAAATTTACTTGGTCCTGAAACCCCGTAACGGGAACAGAGCCCTATGGGGGCCAACCTTGCGTGTCGATATATGAGTCGTTACATACCAAACAGATATTTTTAGTTGGTGAGGTGGGGAGAGGAAGATTCTATTATATCCTACGTGGAAGAATCATGTTCTCAAGAATACTAAAGCCACGTGATCCAAACCTGGGATTCGTCTGGACCAAGTTACACGTTTACTGCGGTCCATACAATTTTTTAATTCCTCTCGCTTGCTCTGATCCAAGTGTTTGTGCGAACAAGGTTTACATTTGAAAATAAGTGAAATATACAAATATCATTTATATCATTTGGCTTAATGATGATATCATAATGAAAAATAAAAAAAATTAAAGTAATCAAGTAGTAACTTTATTATAAACATAAGAAACACTATTTAAACTTTTAAAAATAAACTGTGATAATTTAAAAAAAAAATATTATTGTTTAAACCTTTTCTTTTGCTAAAAACATTGTTTAAACTTTAAAAACAAATTATTTATAATTTTAATTGTTAAAACATAAAAGCATTAATATTTACCAAATTAAAATAATATATTAAATTAAGTATTTTGAGTTAACTATTCATGGAATATATAATTATTTTAGGTACTCAATAGTATCTTAATGTATTTTGAATACATAATAAAGATTAAGATTGGGTTTGGTACAAATTATTTTTTGAGATTTTTAAATTTTTAGTTCTTTTAGATATCTATTTAGGGTTTAGGTTCGGTTTGGATAAAACCTATAATTTGAAATACCGTAAAATAAGATCTATTTGGTATTTATATCGGGTTCGGATCGACTTGAGTTAGTTTTAATTAGTCTGGTTTAGTTCAAATGTACGGATTCAGTTTATTTGCCCACTTCTACGTTAGACCAAATACTTATGAGGGCCAATTAATGTAATGACCACTAGGAGAAAAAAAAATCATGATAGAACTATGTAATAAATTTAGTCAGGTGTTTACACATTTAAAATAACAACTCTAGTCTTTACTGCGCATGGGCATCCAATACATGCATGAATAAGCTTCTTTCTTTTGACATATGCGATATCTAAATGTACAATAGTATAAATCTAAAAAACAAAATCATACTTTAATCCAGTTACATAAACATCATTATCAACAATGGATTATGGAGAGAGAGAGAGAGAGAGAGAGAGAGAGAGAGAGAGAGAGAGAGAGAGAGAGAGAGAGAGAGAGAGAGAGAGAGAGAGAGAGAGAGAGAGAGAGAGAGAGAGAGAGAGAGAGAGAGAGAGAGAGAGAATAACACATTATATTATTCCATTCAAATTACGTTACACATTTAATTTATATGTACACATGTACCAGTCGACTTCTTTTTTCCTCAGTTAACGCTTCCTCTACAGTAAGATGTGCTGCGGCTTCCTCAATTTTAGCTTCCTCCGTCTTTTTATCACCTCTGGCTCTGGCTTTGCCTGCCTCAGCTTCACATCTTGCAAAATTCTTGTCTGCCTCCTCACCCAACTTGCGCAAGTTTTACGAACTATCAACATCGTACTTGGGCTGGTGTCTCAAAATAAGCTGAGGCTGGCGCGGTCCGTTTGGTATCGTGGTCTTATTGTTGACATTGGAGAATGTGAGGTCGGGGTAGAGTGGATCATTTCTCTTGAGAAAACGAATTGTCGGTTTTGTTGTCCCAGCTTGAATCGCGACAAGAAACTGTTTGAACAAGGAGTCATTTTTTAGACAAGGTAGAGAGTGAGTGTGAGACTATATCCTTAGACAGGTGATGTAATATTTACACGTATGGTAGTATTTTTGTAGATATATTTTAACATATGGTAGTATTTTTGTATAAACTATACATAGTTTATGAATTTTAACCATTTTTAAAGGAATGATAGTTTATTTTATTTATTTATTTAAATGAAAGCACTTTTCAGATAAAATAGGTTAATTTACCAATTTTATATAGTTTTTTTATTTAATTCATATAGTACTTCTATTTTATTTAATATAGTATGAAATTTATAAAAATAGCAAAGAATTTTTTATTATTTGTTTTATAATAAAAATTTAATTAGTATTAATGTATAATAATATTTTATTACTCATTACGAAATTAATTATTGCTTTATTTTATAAAAATATTTAAAAAAATTAATAAGATTTGGTTAGATTTTTTCTCAAAAGATTTAGTTATAATTAAAAATAAAATTTAAATATATATTTTCTTAACATATTTATTAGACTAAAATCATCTAACCAAATGTTTCTTTTTTTTTTGATCAAACCATGCATTACTTAGGAAATCAAGTCAAATGTTTCTATTAAAAGTTTTCAGTGGTAGATAAAAAAATATGACTCTAAATTGATAGAGTAGATTTAAAGATTATTCAATTTCCCCATGCTTTGATGACCTGCAGATCAAAACTAATGATGTTGGCTTGAGTAAAAAGTATGTATCGATCGATTATCAGTTTGGAAGTCAGAGCCGGAAAGATGATAAAAATGGAAATAAATGGTAAGACTCCATATATATAAACTAACCAGCTACTATGCCCTGAAGAACCTAAATTTAGAGTATGTTATTCGCAAAGGAATATAACAATGAAAGGTTTAGTAGACTTAAATTTAAGTTTAGCGTCGGTGAGTCAAAGTCTTTGGACGGCTGTGCTTTGTATTTGCAACAAGTCTCTGTACTAGTGTGTCAACTTGATTTTGTAGATTTTCGTTAGTTACCATACATACGTGTATTAAGGATCAAGAATACCCGTGCGGTTTGTTTTTGCCGGTTTGTTTTTGCTTCATTTATCCCTACGCCAACATGTTTTATAGCTTCTCACTAATTAGAAGCATATTGAACGTGATAGAGTCTATGTTAGTGCAAGTGCCCGAAACCCCCAAGAGATAGCTAACAGAAAAGATGAATCTCAATAAGTTTCGTTAGAATGTCGTGTACACGTCTAAAAGAATGTGCATGCCTTTTTTACATACACGTCTAAAAGAATGTGCATGCCTTTTTTTTACAGTTTAGAGGAATCTACTCGTCAAAGCTAAAAGTATTCACAAGAAGCTTCTTCACGAAAGCCTAACATTTACTCTTGAGAATGTCATATAACAGCTGCTTCTCAGCTACTCGGCTTCCACAAGATCCATCACCTGTAAGTTCATGACGGGGTATTGACATGAGAGTTCATCTATCAAAAAAGTGCATATGTCACAGAAACATACATGGTAATAGATCGACAAAGCTCAATGGAAGGTGGCGACTCCATGGTTCTAAACACAATAGTAGCTGATTCGACGGTCCCACGAATCACACCTCCCTGACGTCTTTCCAAAGCGATCATAAAAAACCAGATTAGTTTTTCCTCGTCACAAGTCGATGACCAGCAGTGACTAGAGGCCAAAAGCATCAACTTCCCACCAACATTGGCCATTTTAGACTGCTCATAATAGAGCACAGGAGGCATAAGGGTTTGACTTGCCCCTAAATCCACGGGTCTCCAACACCGTTCCCCCTCCGGATTAAACACCACTAGTGGATGATAAAAGGTACACGCAGGATCAATTGAGTACAACATGCCGTCAACCACACAAGAGGACTTTTTCCATAAAGAACTCAAAGGAGACCCATCCAACCATGATGTCCACACAAAAGTTTTGGGATTAAACGCGTGAATGCGCTGCTTACGATCCAGAGTGTAAATCCTCTCCCCGTCCATCACTGCATCTGACAAGAACTCCAAATCCACTTCGGCTGTGATCGTCCCCACCAATTCACCGGACCAGACCTTCGTCCTTAGGTCGAACACTTCGAACCAATCGGAATATCTCTTCTCGCAGCCTCCGATCACGTAAATCTTTCCGTCGACTATCCCCGCGGCTGCCCCGCGGCGAGCCACCTTCATCCTCGGGAGGGAGCGATCGCACTTGTGAGTTGCGCAGTCGATGAGGATCAAGTCCCGAGTGTTTCTTTCGCCGTCGTCGCATCCGCCGATCACGTATATCTCCGTTGCCGTGGTGACCACGGCGGCTCCAAAAGGCATGGTAGGGAGGGAGCTGATCCTGCGCAACTGTAGAGAAGCGTTGTCGGGTGATGGATAGAGAATGTACCACTCTGGGAGTTTGCGAGGTGGGAAGCTGATCAAGACGTAAAGAAAGCGTTGGACGAGGGCGAGCTGGGAGCGCGTGATGTAGAGCTTCGGCGAAGCGATGAGACGACGGAAGGCGGTGGAGGTTGACGATAACTCCGGGTAGTTATATTTGGAGACTCGTGCGACGCAGAGTTCCGTGACGTCGTCAGGTAGTGATTCCAACAAGTTCCCTCGCTTAACGTCGTCTTCTTGTTTCTTCTCGACTACTTCTTGTGGTTTCTTGTTTGGATCGCCGCCGTTTGGTTCTTCGTCGGGAATGTGAGAGATAACCTTCATGGCCGTGCCGTGTGAAGTCAGAAAATCAGTTGGTAGAGGAATTAACTGAAAGCGAGCCTAATTCACAAGGCGGTTGAGTATTTCTTTTTTTATAAGTAAAACATGCATGGCATTAAAATTATATTTTACTAATTCTTGCATTTCCATGAATTCATACACTTCGTTTTTTTCCTGTTTTAAATGTTCTTCGTTCTATTTCCTAAATCCAAAAAGATAATTTGTATGCACATTTTTTACTGTTATTTCCGTTTTTATATAATAACAAAGTTCTCGGATTTTGAAATTATAATTTTTTTTTTGAAAAGAAAAATCAAAACAAAATTAAATTTTACAATTTTAATTAATTTAGAGAAATATATATATATAATCATAAAATAAGTGTGCACAGATTGTTTTTAAAACAAGTCCATTAAATAATACTTAAATATTTATATAATAACATATTTACTGATGGAATGACAGCTCTTTTCTTCCAACACTCGTGGCATGTGGTGAAACAGGATTTGGTGACTATGGTAAATAATTTCTTAATATCGGGAGAGTTGGATTCAAGGTTAAACATGACTAATATATGTATGATACCTAAAACGGAAAGGCCCACAAGGATGACAGAACTGCGACCAATAAGCTTATGTAATGTTGGATATAAAATTATATCCAAGGTGTTATGTCAGAGATTGAAAATCTGTCTTCCAACGCTGATCTCAGAGACTCAATCGGCATTTGTGGCAGGGAGATTGATCTCGGACAATATTCTGATAGCTCAGGAAATGTTTCATGGTGTGCGAACAAATAAGGCATGTCAAGGAAAATTTATGGCCATTAAAACGGATATGAGTAAAGCGTACGATCGAATAGAATGGGATTTCATTAAAGCTCTTCTATTGAAGATGGGTTTTGATTCTCATTGGATTAAACTTTTAATGGAGTGTATATCATCGGTACAGTATCGGGTGTTACTCAATGGTCAGCCACGAGGACATATAGTTCCTCAAAGAGGCTTACGGCAAGGGGATCCGTTATCCCCGTATCTATTCATTATGTGTACGGAAGCATTAATAGCAAATTTAAAAAAAGCAGAGGCTGATAAACGGCTTACTGGCATGAAGGTAGCAAGGACTTGTCCATCGATATCACACTTGTTATTTGCAGATGATAGTCTTTTTTTCTGCAAAGCCCAACGGGAGGAAGCACAAACTATTCTCAAGATTCTAAATGAGTATGAGGCAGTTTCTGGCCAACTTATAAACTTTCAAAAGTCATCAATTCAATTTGGGTACAAGATTGAGGAATCTTGTAGACAAGAAATGCGGGATATTTTAAGTATTCAGAATATAGGAGGAATGGGTTCCTATTTGGGCCTGCCGGAGAATATTGGTGGGTCAAAAATTCAGGTGTTTGGATTTCTGCAAGAGCGCCTGAATAATAGGATTAACGGCTGGACTTTTAAATTTTTTACTAAAGGAGGGAAAGAAGTGGTTATCAAATCAGTAACCACAGCTTTACCCAATCATGTGATGTCTTGCTATCGTCTACCAAAGGCAATAACAAAGAAACTAACGAGTATTACAGCTCAGTTTTGGTGGAGCCCTGGAGGAAGAACAAAAGGAATGCATTGGAAGTCTTGGGACAAGGTCTGCATTAGCAAAGAGGATGGTGGGTTGGGTTTCAAAGATATAACGGATTTAAACACGGCTATGCTGGGTAAGCAGTTATGGAGGCTGGTGGAGAAACCAAACACCTTATTTTCGAGAGTCTTTAAAGGAAGGTATTTCAGGAATGCTTCACCCCTGGAACCGATTAAATCATACTCACCGTCATATGGATGGCGAAGTATTAGCTCAGCTAGATCTCTGGTTAGCAAAGGACTAATCAAAAGGGTGGGAACAGGGTCATCCATATCTGTATGGAATGATCCCTGGCTCCCAACCACTCGCCCGAGACCAGCAAACAAAAATCAAATTACCAGTCTTCATAGTAATCATGATCTTACGGTTGATCAACTGATAGATCCAGAATTACGAATTTGGAATTCTCAGGCAATACAGGAATTAGTGGATCCCCAAGATGCAAAGATCATAGAAAGTATACCTCTGAGTAGGTTTACCCGAGGGGATAGAGACGGATGGCACTTTACACAAAATGGAAAGTACACGGTAAAATCAGGGTATCAAGTGGAACGGGTTTACCCAGATACAGCCAAACCGGCTGCAGTATTTGGGCCAAATGTGGATTCACTTAAAGCACATTGTTGGAAAGTTCGCTGCCCGCCAAAGATTAAACATTTTCTATGGCAATTGGTATCAGGATGTATATCTGTCAGAAAGAATTTAAATGCGAGAGGGCTATCAGGGGACTTGTACTGCGATAGATGTGGGGCTACGGAGGAATCGATTAACCATGTGTTTTTTGAATGCCCTCCAGCGCGTCAGGTTTGGGCACTGTCCAATATCCCATCTAACTCAACAATTTTCCCAACGGGATCTTTGTTCACAAATATGGATTACCTATTTTGGCGAATACGGCCCGAAATGGAAGATCATCAATTTGCTTGGATATTATGGTATATTTGGAAAGGAAGAAATAATAAAGTCTTTAGTAATTTGGATATAGATCCGCGGGAGACTCTTCAACTGGCGGTAACAGAAGCACGGCTATGGGCTGAGGCCCAAATAGTGCAAGTGCCAACACAAAATCCACAACAATCGAATCTGCCGATGATTCCCGGCAGGTGGTGTTTCGTGGATGGATCTTGGAAGGAAAATGAAGTCTTCTCTGGGCAGGGGTGGTATAGTACACTAGAAGGCTTCACAGGACTAATGGGAGCACGGAATATAAGGGCTTCTCTCTCTCCTCTTCACGCGGAGACAGAAGCTTTAGTATGGGCAATGGAATGCATGAGGAATTTGCGTCAGTTTCGGGTCACGTTTGCAACAGATTGTCTGCAACTGGTGAAGATGGTTTCTGAACCAGAGGAATGGCCGGCATTTGCTAACTATTTAGAAGACATAAAGACGTTGAAAGAATCCTTCCACAGCTTGGAGATCATTCATGTACCTCGCACACAAAATTTGAAGGCCGATGGTTTAGCACGTAGTGCTAGGAAACAAACGTCCTTTGTTGTGCACATGGATGCAGAGCTACCGTTTTGGTTTACAGAGTCTGTTTGAGTCTGTAAAAGTCGATGACAAAAAAAAAAAAAAAAAAAAACATATCGTAGTACGTTTAAATATTAATCTAAAAATATTTTATAAAATTGAAAATTATAATAGCAATTTTTATAACTCTCTTTGTATGTCTGTTTTTCATGATGATATTTTGTACTTTTTATTGTTTGTAGAGAAAACTATTTTATCATTATTGCTTTTACAATATATTTATTAATTTGATCTAAAATTCTAAAACAAATTTTTTAAATATAAGTTACCATTCAAGCTTTTAAAAAGAATAAATTTAGAAATTAAAATCTTAGAAAAAACTAAAAGGTAAAAACCTAAAACTAAAATCTAAAAACCAAACAAACAATGAGGACCTTATTATCAATAAGCAGATGCTAGCTACAAGTAGAGAAGTATGTCAATAAGCTGCTGAATAAACATGTAGCAATTTTCTCTAGTTTTTGCTTAAGATCCAATAATAATGGGTAATATGTTTTGAGAGCTGAATGGATTTTATCTTTCTTTGATTGGTCGATTTTCATTTGGGTGGGGTTGACTTAGGGATTTCAAAGCGCACCTCCAACAACAAGTATCATTTATAGTCTCTAATCACCTATGTAAAGTGAAAAGTTTATATGGCGAAGGCCGGTGAGTTTTGCTACTTAGTTTAGAAATTTCAAGGAAAATTTGTTACATCTCGGTTTTTGTTATATGTGAA
Source organism: Raphanus sativus (assembly GCF_000801105.2). Taxonomy (NCBI): domain Eukaryota; kingdom Viridiplantae; phylum Streptophyta; class Magnoliopsida; order Brassicales; family Brassicaceae; genus Raphanus; species Raphanus sativus. Next base: position 23,401,906 of record NC_079512.1, on the reverse strand, counting down.
AGATTTCATATAAATGACTTAACTATTTATGTTACTAAAGTATATTTATCTTTTCGTATATGTATATAGAGAGAATTTCTTGAAACAAGCGTGTTGAGTTGCAAAAGTCAAAATAGAGATGATCTATTAGAAAGTATTTTGTGATATTATGTAAGTGAAATTAAAAGATTATGTGGTAATTGTATGGTTGGTAAACAAATATCTTGAGCTTCCAGTAATTTTTGTACGCACAGAGTGGAACATAAGGATCGGAGCGAGTGAATGGGTAAGAGAAGTCTATTAGTTCAAAGTTTGTTTCGTTGGTATCACATTTCTCCTTACTCTTTTGAGCTTTTTAACCTTGCATTTATTCAAACAATGGTAAATAATTGGAATGCCCAGCCCAAATAATTTTTTTCTGCCTGAAGTGTAAGGAACATAGTGCACTAATTCTTTTTTTCAATAAAATATTTGTTCGTTACTGAAATATTTTTAAAAAGTATTGGTAACTGATTTGAATCTTGATCTTGTTGGTCGAATTAAATAATTTAACTAAAATTGATGAATTGACCGGGTCAATAATCAAGATTCAATGTTCTTTCTATGAATCCGGTTCATTTTACGTTAGTGGTTAACTCATTCTTGCATTCGATTTTATTATAAGGAGTAAAGTAAAGTACGGATAATGGCAGTGGTTATCAAATGAGGACGACATTTGGTTGGATGATTATCGAGAGTAATAATAAAAAACAAAGGCATGCAATAGAACGGGCAGACCAAGTGGAATATTATGTGATATGTCCACCATATATAAGTTCCAATTAAGATGTTAACATATTATTGTCTTCCAATAAGCGACAAAAAATCTGGATTAAGAATTCATAATTGCACACATATAAATTAAGAAAAAAAATCCTTGTCCACTAGAAGTCACTATGAAACTGTGAATGTGTTATTTTGGAGGCATTTGTCACCCACCTACATATTATATTCTGTGATGCTGAAAAGTATTGTTTCTACTAAAACGGCAGGGTCATCGGCAAAAATTACTCGAAAAGAAGTGGTAAAAATGTAGTATATGACATGGTTTAGTTATGAGCTTCACTAAAGTTTATTTTTACATGGTTGATGTCTCTATACCAAATTCCGAAGAGTTTTTCAAATGCTCTCTTCATTTATACCTTTTCGTTATAAAAAACAAACAAATAGAACTTAAAAGAAAAATATATAATAAAATATCTTGATAAAATCATTATGTATAAAAAATGCTGAAATTTTCAAAGTTATATGTTATACATGACAACATCTGTTAGGTAACTAATAAATTTTATAGTGTTAATACCATCAACACAACCAAAAAATTGCGTTGAACTTGCAAATTCTATAGTTCTTAGTAACGCTATGGTATGTTTTTAAATAGATTGACATACTTCTTATAAGATCAAAATTCGACACACTTTTAAGTTATATTAAGACCAAATCAAACCAAAAACTAATTAAAAACAAAGAGTACCCATCTCTCTGGAGATCAATAGTCCAAATGAAAACCAAAAAACCTAAAAGTTTGGTTGAGACGGTAAGTCTAACTGAAGTGTTGCAATTCTAAAAAAGACATGAAAATAGAACGCGCTAACCTTTCCAATCGGCCAAATCTATGCGTAGTTTTCAGTATGGATCATTCAAACTAGAAGAAAGTGCTAAGAAAATTCAAATGTAGTTTTTAAAGAACTTTCCTTCATCAATGCAATCAAAATGTCACTTGCCTAACGAGTTTCTAAGAAAGACAGAACCTTCACATTCAAAGCTGACGAGTTTACCCTCCTTTCTTCGCGTTTCACACCACGCACCGCCCGTGTGAACAGTCACATCTTCAATAAAAAAGACGTTTATACCCTTAAAGTGACCTTCCAAGAAGAAACCAAACCAAACCAGAACAAATTGGATGTTCCTTCGTCCCTTACCTGTAGCTTAGTTGTCTTCCATGGATGTTCCTTCTCGGAACTCCCAAACTTCTCTTCCTTCCTATATAAAAAAAATCATCTCTCATTTCACCATCATCAACCTCACAACATAAAACCATTTCTCAAAATCATCACTCTCTCTCTCTCTAATGGCGTCTCCTAAATCCTCAACAAGACCCACCCAGCAAAACCAAGAACCCACTTTCCACGACTTCTTCCCGGCGATGGCAGGAAAACTCGGAGGAGAAGGTCTCATCGACGAGCTCTGCAAAGGGTTCGAGCTACTCGTGGACAGAGAGAGAGGTGTCATCACTTTCGAGAGCTTGCGGCGAAACGCATCGGCGGTTCTTGGGCTCGGTGACTTGACGGACGACGATGTGAAGTGTATGATCAACGAAGGGGATTTCGATCGAGACGGTGCGTTGAATCAGATGGAGTTTTGCGTGCTCATGTTTAGGCTTAGCCCTGAGTTGATGGAGGCGTCACGGTGTGTTGTCACTGAAGCGATAGAGGAGGAGTTTGGTGATCGAAGGCACAGGCGTTGATGATAGAAAGCTTCTTTCTCTATGAGAGACTTTGACTTATTTGTTTTTAGTTTTTTACTATTTTAAATTTTTTTAACCGATTCTTCTTTTATGTTCTTTCCTATGTTCTCTTTGATTTCCTTTTGCAGTTCGTATAAATTGTTGGATATATTATAATAAAACTGATATGGAAAATCTTTGACAACAAAACATATATATATAAATATATATACCAAATGCAAATTTATCTCTTCAACCTCTTTACCTCCTTGGATGATTTAGTTTAGGCTGCGGCATGTGAAAGTTGATAAATCAACGCTACAATAACACAATTGTGTTTCCATCCATATGTGTAAACATCTTTTTTTTGTTAATTTGTTATGGAAAGATAACACATCAATAAAAAAAAATTAAGCAAAAAAAAAAACTGAAAACAATCAACACATTTCAATTGTGCATATCAGATTCTTCCAATCTAAAACCACAGTATATAATTTTAGTTTCTTCCCAAATACTATGCGATTATATGATTTCTAGACTTTGCGTATTATTTTTGTCCAGTTGAGTTAACATTGCTTCATCTTCGTAGTTACTGGTCCTCCATGTAAAACCCCTACAAATCTCTATCACGAATGTGTATCAGTTTCCATTCCCAGAAGATACAAAATTGTGTTTTGTTTCTAAATTTTGTCATCTCTATATTGATTCACATCGGTGATCCACCTTTGAATGATCCTTCTTCCCAACGATTTCAATCAGACGACAAAGCAAGTGATCTAACCGAAGCTATAGGTGATTAACTGCTTATGAGAATTATTGGGGAACGAAATAAAATTATCTGATGAGATAGGTTTCATCAAAGATATGATGATATTTATGAAAATATTAATTTTCCGAGACGATACTGTGTCTATTAAGTCTTGTTATATCATACTCATATGTTCACTGAGATGATGATTTTTATAAGTACATCTCGAACATAATCCTATAGTCGGATCGGCAATAATCATATCAGAAACATCGCTATATCAGCTTAACTATATTCTGGTACCCATATACATTAAGTTTTACAAACTGAATTCTCACTCTGATCTTAGTTGATATATAGTACACATATTGATTCATGATTTATTACTTTGTAGGTACTTTATATCTCATTTTACTTGAAATGAGAAATTCAGAGCACAACCATGCAACTAAAATATTACTAGCATATAACATAATGTAAATTCCCATTCGATATGAATTTTCTTATTCTACGTATATAGTTTTTTTTTGTTGAAATATATGATATTTAAATACAGTATTAACGTTTACATTGGCTTTCTATATTTTTATATAGAACACTATAATATGGATTGTATTGTTTTCTTCAACCCGCTAAAGATTTTATAAAGTTTTGTTGGATCCGACTTGAAATAGAAGCAATTTAAATTTCGAAAATAGATTTTTTTTTGTAGACCTGGAAGTGATCCGGACCTTACGCCAACTATCTTTGTAGAACGGGAGACAAGAGCCAGTTGATAAATCTCCTCCCAAATAGTGAACGGAGGTCTCTGTCACAAATACCTCAGATCCTTTCCGGCTGAGCCAGCTCATCCTGGTAAATTGGTAATAATCTATTTTGCATTGACGTGTTTATGATTTCAATCAAAAAAATATATTATAGATTAAAAAGCCCGCAAACTCAGGTGAAAGGGTAAACAATAAAATCTTTGTAACAAACGTCTAAACACACCACTCATCAAAGTCCACATGTAATTATTAGATTTCTCAGTGTAGTTTCAACTTTCAACCACTTGTTCATAGTTCTACTTTTGCATTAATTAATTTTCTTTATAAAGCAAATATGGTTGCACCTTGCGATTGATTCATCATGCAGCCTAATGCGTGTAGCCATGCAGTTCCAGAGATCCAGCGAAAAGACCAAATCATGCATGTACGTATCTTAAGCGACACTTCGGCCAATAAAGCTATAACAAAGCCGATTACTTTGTTTACACGGAAATCAGGGGTGAACTGAACACTATATAGGTAAAAGGGTGAAAAGCGAAGCATCCTTAGAACACAAGCCAACTTTGGCATTTTATCATTATCTTCTTCCTTTTTAGTAGGGGTATCAAAATGAGCTATACCTCATGAGGTATCTCAGCTCAGCTCATTTTTTCATGAGTATAATCTTTATATTTTATGATCATTCAATAAATAAATTTAGTGATCTGAACTTAAAAAAGACCACGAGTTATATGAACGATCTTTAATGAACATGAGCTAATTCATGAGCTTATTTATTTTTATACTTGTAATTATATATATATATATTTCTATTTTTCTTATGGAAAAAGATAATTTCTATATTTATCATATTTATCTTTAAAAATTAAAATGTGAAATATACACAAGTAATATAGGAATAAAACTTTTAAAAGTTATCTATACTTTAATTTTTTCGAGGAAAGAAAAAAGAAACTATCATGTTTAGAAATTATCAAAATCTTTTATATAAACGAACGTTAACCCTACCGTCTCACAAACTTCATTGATCCCAAATTTGTACCATTGGTTTTGGCGTTTTGCTTTAATTTAATTTATTTCAGGAGTTCGATTTTTTTTGTCATGGTTTGGTTTTTGTTTAGTATTTAGTATTTATGTTTTGGATTTTTTAATATTTAAATTTTGAATAGTATCATAGAAGTTATTGTATCACTGTTTAATTTAATTTAATTTATTATTATTATTTTGTATTAGATCACGAGTTAACTTATTTAACTCATGATCAAGATGATCTGAGTTTGAATATAATAAATGAACTGAGCTACCTCATGAAAGAGCCGAACTCACTATGAACTGAGCTGAGCGAGCTAATTCATTTTGACACCCTACTTTTTAGCTTAATTAACTTGTTTTAACATCATTTGTGGTTGCTATATATTATAATTTTGCTATTTAAATATTTAGCATGTAGTTATTGGAAAGAAATGTCGTCGAACGTCTCCCCTTCTTGATTACAACAAAGGTTTCTGTAATTTAAAGGGATATGCAAAATTATTACATCCATGTGCCTGAGATATGTTCTTTCTAATTCTGATCCCCAAGCAAATCTCATATACACTTAGCACTTAGCATTAAAATCTAAAATACAAAAAGATAAAATACATATTGCTCGTAAAATCTTATTTAAGTGTAAAATCGTCTGAAAAACTCATGAGTTAAACTTTAGTTATCTCTTTACAATCAAAGCTCGATAATAAAAACTACTAATTCGAAGACTTCTGTAGCAATATGAAAATATACTATGAAATATGGATGCCGGATGGTCCAAAGAGAAGAAAAAAATGAAATATAGATTGTCCAAAGACATTGACCTGAAAAAAGAAGATGTTCGAAAACTACAAAAAGAAATATAGTCGGTTCATGCATTCGACCTATAAAAATATGGTCCAAGCTTCCAACGTTTGTTTCATCTCGATATTCACATTACCTAATTAATTTGCACTAGTTAGCTCGATAGTAGATCGACTTTGTGTTGACTATATTGGTCAGTCTAAGGCAGTCTGGAACCATCTATCTCGATACCATATTAATCCAACTAACAAAAACTCTAAATTGCTAATGTGAATCTTTTCACTCTGATATGGACAGTAAAGTTTGCAATTTGATAGGCCTAACAATATGTGCGCACATTATAGCTAAGTAACATTTAAATATATGAATTTAGATATCTTGAATGACAATCATGGTATATAAATCCAGCTAGCATACATAAGGTTCTACTAGCCGCAGGTCCAAATACATGTATTATATTTATATACCATCAATTTTGAAGACGTAAAATTAGCTGTATTTATCTACTGTTATTTTTTTTTGTTCAACTCTACTGTTATTTTCTAAATTCACATATACATCACTTTCTTAAGAAAATTAAAATTATAACGTCAGCAAAATGATCTATATATAACGTCAAGAAAATGATGTATATGTGGATCACTCCGTAGATTTATGAAGAAAATGAAAAGTCAAAAAAAGAACAAAAGAACTATAATGATAAGAGTGATGATGCAAGGACTCGTAGTCCAGAATATCATGGCCCAATGGTAAGGACGGACTCCTTCCTGCATCCAGGTTGTGAGTTCGAACCCTGTTGGAAGGAACTAAGTCATGATTTCTGGACACCAACACGGATATGGGCCTATGCTTTAGGGCCCATTTGCATACCCGGAGAGAAGGTCTATCCGTGGGCTGCACCTTCCCTTGGGGATTAGTCTGGGTCCTTCCATAGGCCCGGGATACCCCCAGGTTAATCAAAAAAAAAAAAAAAAAAAAAAGGACTTGTAGTCGGAATCTAGATTACCTCAAGAGCCGTTTGTTGAGAAAGAGATCCAATGGCTAGCTTGTCATGGTCGATCAAAAATTGGACGGGCAAGGTTTGTTGACCCTACACTCGGTCAGTTTAGCACCTACTTGGTTGTATTCATGGGGCTAGGATCATATTCATTGACTTGCTCATCTATCTCAATTTCAATCCTTCTCCACAAATATATCTCACTAATAGATTCTAAACAAATATGGGTTTAAATTACTTGTGCCACACAAATGAGGATTGAGTGATTGGTATGGTAAACAAAAAACTACATGTAACTCAAGACATGAACTTTAGAGCTGTAAATTATGGTTAGATGGAAACACTCATGACACCAGTAGGACTGAAATCAATTGAGTTTGGGAACTTTAATAGTTTTAGTCAAGCTACTATTTTGTGTAAGATTGAATCGTAATCTAATCATATATAGTTTGAATAGCAAAACAGTAGTATATGATTCATGTTTAGAAAAGACATATTCTAGAGAAAACAAGTAAGCATAAAGCTCTTTCTTATGCTAAATAATTAAAATTAAACAGAGTTTTGAGGGAAAACAAACATGATCATGATGATGAAGGTGACAGCAACACATATCATCATTATTATGTTATTTTTAATCATTTAAAACTTTAAAAAGAAAACCAAAGTTGTATTTTCCCCGCACCAACCCCACTCCCCGTCGTCCAATACCAAGCCAGGCACGACGACAGCGTTTTGAGTTGACCGTGTAGCCCCTGTAATATCAGTCAAAGCTCAAACTGCCCCAATAGTTTTGTTTCTTTCCATGTTAGCTATAATCAGAATAATAAACGAATTGACATGATAATATGAATACGAAAATAGTGATATATGTATAACGTTCCATCTATTTCATTTCATTGGCTTATAAATTTAATTAGAAGTATTTTCCCACTTAAAACAATCTTATAGTAATACATCAAGACAAAAATAATTAAAATATCAGCCAAATTGATATCTTCTCCATTTTAAGATTGTTTTAAATTTAAATTTTATATTTAAAACTTGATGTTTTAACTTTAATTAATGCACATTATAAAAAAAGAAGTAAAATATAAATTTAATATTTAAAAATATCAATGGTATAGGAGTTTATTGAAAACAAATAAAACTAAAAACAAAATAAAAATTTAATAAATAGAAATATGTAAACCTGTGTGTCCAAATGATAAAACATAAATCTTTTAAATACGGAAGAGAGTAGTTAATCAACCTATTTAAAAAGTGGTTAAATATAAAAGTAAGAAAAACTATGGGGTGAGATTTAATTTGACCAAATATATAGGGTGTTGGAATGAAAGAGAAACTTTGTAGAAAAGAATAAAACTTCAGATCATCTTGATGGACCTCTCTATAAATACGCTCTCTGCAGCTTCGGTTCGTTGAACTTATAATCAATCTCTCATCTAAAAAAACAATTCAGAAAGTGAATCTTCAGATATCGATGGCGACCAAAGTGTATATCGTGTAAGTTAAAACTCCTTATTACGATCTTTCTCATTTAACTGTAGCGACTTGATTTTGATTTTGATTATTCTCAATGCTGATCGAAGAATACGACTTCTATTGTTTATTTTGATTTTTTTTTTTTTTAATTTCGTATCATAGCTTTTACCTGTTCTGTAATAATCATGGGTGGGAAGGGATGTTTGTTTTTGATTTATGATTTGTGCATCAGACTCTTCTGCAATTAAGCCTATTGATTGTTTAAAATTGGCGAAACACGATTCAATATTTGTGTTTATGATTGGGTTTGACCTCAAGTTTGACTTTTTTAAAGTCTCGTTGACATATTTGTGCAGGTACTACTCAATGTATGGTCATGTGGAGAAATTAGCTGAAGAGATAAGGAAAGGAGCTGCTTCTGTTGAAGGTGTTGAAGCCAAGCTATGGCAGGTGAGAGATTTGCCTTCCTCCATTATGGCTTTTGTATTTGTCAATTTTCACAATTACGAGATGTTAGTAATTTTATGTTACAGTGAGAAACTATGTTTAAGAGATGATATAAGTGGCACTAACACTAGGGGGTTCGAGTCTAAAAAGTAGTTTGTGTTGTATATCTTGAAGAAAGGATTAAGTCTTTCCTAACACATCCATGTGAACCTTAATGAATTGTTGTTTGATAGGTACCAGAGACGCTTCCAGAAGAAGCACTCTCTAAGATGAGCGCACCACCAAAGAGCGAATCACCAATCATCACACCAAACGACCTCACCGAAGCTGACGGCTTCGTCTTTGGGTTCCCGACGAGGTTCGGCATGATGGCTGCCCAGTTCAAAGCCTTCTTGGACGCAACCGGTGGACTCTGGAGGACTCAGTCACTCGCTGGTAAACCAGCTGGTATCTTCTACAGCACTGGCTCTCAAGGCGGTGGCCAAGAAACCACCGCGTAATTACTTCTCTTAACTTCACGCCGTCATCTCTTTTGCCTATATTTTTAATAACTTTTTGGTAATGATGTGTATAGATTGACGGCGATCACTCAGCTGGTCCACCACGGGATGATATTTGTCCCCATCGGTTACACATTTGGTGCTGGGATGTTCGAGATGGAGAATGTGAAAGGTGGTAGCCCCTATGGAGCTGGAACATTCGCTGGAGATGGTTCAAGGCAGCCAACTGAGCTTGAGCTAGCCCAAGCGTTTCACCAAGGCAAGTACATTGCAACCATCACCAAGAAGCTCAAGGGATCTTCTTCTGCTTAGAGACAGCCCGGCCCTTTGAAAAAAATATATCAATAAGAAAAAAACAATCATATATTTTATTTCGGGTTTTGATTATCAAAAACATGGTATTGTTTCACAAACAATCATTCTTGTCTTGCTTTTACGTATTAAGATATGTAATGATTTATGCTTGTTCTCTCGACTTGTTTGTCTCTTTCTCGTAAAGGAATGTAAGGAAACCAACCCATTCTCATCTCCTTCATCGTTATGGTCTCTTCCTTTGCGCTTTGTATCGACGCGATTGCTACCTTGTTGGATGGCTCGATGGTCGAGTCTATGACCACAACCGTTGGGACGTGGATGAAATGTTCTTGTTCCTTGTCGTCGTCAAGGAAGTGTTGTGGCTCTGCAAAACCGAACACGTAGACTTTCTTCCCGTGGAGAAACCCTCCTTCCTCTAGGGCTTCTTCTAGGTTTTTGAAATCCCAGTTGAATCCGTAGATTGCGTCTAAATGCTCAAACTCGGTTCCTACTTCTTGTGGTGGCTTGTTCCTCACGTCATCGTTCTTCTTGGTTTCTTTGCTTGTGTTCCTCTCTCTCATGGCTCCGTTATTCATTGTAAAGTGATAGAGAGACGTAAACTGAAAAGGAACAGATAACGAGCAAATCTTAACTCTGTCAACGGCGAAGTGAGACAAAAGAGATGATGATGACTTCTGTTATTGCATTAAACCTAAAGATGTATATTTATACAAGAGATAATTGGCTCACGTACACCCATTTGACACCAATATTAAGAATCTAACCTTCTCATTTTCCCTGAAAAATCATCCCCGAATTACCCCTATTTCCTAAACCAACCTATCATGTAGCTTCTGCGAACGTCAGGCTAGGTGACTGACAACCCTCAGTAAAGTAGCCTAGAGCATGTAGTTCTTTTCAAAAGTAGTTATCCAAAGTTCTAGGTTTCTCAAATAAACAGATTTTTCTTTTCTCTTTTCTTGTTTACTTTCTAATTCCTATATTTTTTCTAGTATTAAATTTGAATTGCAGAAATAATTCAAGATGAGTTTTAAAATCCAGGAAAATGTATTAGAAAATCAAAAAGTTACAAGAAAGTATTTAGCTCATGGTTTCAATGAATGTTTATGACAATCATCTTTCAACCCCTCAAGTTCTCTCCATCTCTCTATTCTATATTAGTTTCTCTCTAATTTTTTTTTCAAAAGATTTAAATCTCTTTATAATCAAAAGAAATGCAGGAGGACGTTATCTCAGGTTGTACAATTTTTTTCTTGCACTATTCTTTTCATAATATGTAGTTGATCTAAACGTTTGTGGTAATGGTTTTTACCAGGCTGGATACGAACTAGATTTATTTCTTCATTGCATTTATTTATTTTTGTTTCATTTTTTCCCTGAAGCTTTAATTTTTGATGATTATCATCTTTGGATTAAAGCTATTTTATTCTCTGTTTATATACATAAAAATCATATGAAAGTCTGAACCAATGTTTGTCAGCGTATGGAAAAGCTGCTCAGATCTAAAGAGAAGCTATTCTTATAATTGGGAAGATGTTAAAGAAAGAAGCTGAAAACAAAGAAGATGCGAGCAAATCTGTGATGCTATTTTTAATTATAGATAAAATTAATGTTACCTGACATTTTACTTAGTACCAGAGATTATTTTTGTTAAGTGGGTCTTCAGGCTTTTGCCTCCATTGGAGATAAATATTTTGTTAGATGTTACTATATGATTGTCACTAATTGATAATTTGTTGTTAAGTTTTACAAACTATATTGTGTTAGTAGATATATGGTTGGTTAGATAGTACATGGTTTGTTAGGTGTTACATTTTATTTGGTACATAATTTATTAATTGATACATTATTTGTTACCAAGTTCATATTGTCATAGTAGATATATTTTCTATATTATGCTTGTTGTCAAGAGATTTTTGATTTTGATCTTTGGGATACGAACACTCTTTTACTTGTCTAAATCTCTTTTTCAGTAAGCAATATTGTTATAACTACATTTCTTCGTAGTGTATAAACACTATTGAATTTGTATTTGGCTACGTATGTATGTCGTAAAATCAACTTATAGTGTATGGGAGTAATCAACATTCATGATAGTCCCTATTTTCTGTCACATTTCAATGACACTAAAATACTTAAACCATATCCCAATACTTATACGTTAACTCAAAACATAACAACCAACTTTTATTATACATGTGTTCAGATACATTAGTAGATGGGCAATCTTTATTCAGATCCCTGTTGTGTTTACATATTTGCTAACGATCCGTTCCACCACATTTGTTACATGCCCTTCGCATCTGTTAAGTATTCATACAAAAAGTTAACAGTTACATTCATACTTAGCCGACATATATGTTGATTACTGTTACACTGGTATATCGTAGCAGCTATAATATAATTTAACAACCACATATTTTACATACTCGTTAAACTAAATAATGAGCAGTAAAATATATGTTATCTGCGAATTTGATATTATCTTACTGACGGTAAATAATTGGCTAGTAGTCCGATGTTATTATTCCCACTGTTTTCAGTTATATATTAGTCTATCATAGTAGCTACAATATAATTTAACAACTACATATTTTGTATACACATTAAACCAAATAATGATCAGTAAAATATATGTTATTTGCGAATTTGGTATTAGCTTAGCGACAAGGGATAGACTAGTAGTCTAATGGTGCATACGAAAAGAGATAGGCTAGTAATCTACACATATGTTGATTACAGTAGCAATGGTTTATCATAGCAGCTACAATATAATTTAACAACCACTTATTTTAAATACACATAAACTAAAAAATGGCCGGTAAAATCTATGTTATCTGCGAATTTGGTATTGTCTTGCCACGTCCATAAAATCCACCTCACTGGCCTGCACACAACCATGCTCAATCGTTTAAGTCCCTTGTTACTCGATAAGCATCGACAATAGCAATCAACAAAAAAATTGGGCAGGTAACAAATTTGTTAACAACTAAACCTTTTTGTTTAGCAGCAACAATCCTTATCTTCTTCAACACCATATTAATCATCACATTCATCTTTTATTTCTGTATCATAGCAATATTTAACAACTATTGACCCTTAGATTCCATTATTCTCCCTGTGCATACATGAAGAAATCAAGATTTATGAACCTAATTGTTAATTCAATTAAAAAACATGTTTATCCATCACTTTCGTCATTTTATTTTTGTAAAAAATAGAAAATGAAGCAAATCAAAAAGAGGGGAGAGAACAAAGGAGACTCACTGGCTTTCTCATCCTCCTTCCACCTTTTTCGTCGTGCTTCGCCCAGATTCAATCTTCTTCTTCTCTTCAAAAGAACAATTTTCTAATGAAATTATTTCACTACCACAAGATCCCAAAGTTCCATCTTTAAAATCGTACCCTTTTCTTTAGATCTTGATATTGAAATTTAATTTGTTTCATGAATGAAAAATGTTTTTAGGTGATGAAAATCTCTTTATAAAAAAAGGTGATGAGAGTTGTGAGTTACTAGAAAAGAAGAGAGAGCAGAATAAGTTTTTTTTACGGGGAAGAGTATGCTGTAAAGCTGACCTATAATCAGTAGGAAACTATGTAATCTCTGACAAAATCTGAAGCCATCCACGTCATTGTACTCTCTCTGACTAAATTTTCAATCCACCAAGGATAAAACGGTCTAACTGAAGTCTAAATGGCAAGACAACTCTCCATTGCATCAAATCATGAGCATTCTTCTAATTTGAGCTTTATTTAGGTATATTCTCCTAAATCACCCTTTATACAAAGCCAATCCTAGGGAAAAAAAGGAAATAGTGTGTTTTATGACGTTAGTTCAACGCAACGAAATAAAGGAGATTCGACGAAATAACGAAATAAAGGAGATTGAAGAATTATTTTAGTGAAAATATTATAATTATAAAAAATAGAATTAAATAATTTTCAAAACTGTAAAATATTATAATATTAATGATATAAATCAACATTAAATGTAAATGTTTATGTCATAATTAACTTCAAACCATATCATCATAGTTAGTAAATTTCATTTTTTTTTCAAAATCAATGTGGAGATTTAACATGGTATATCACTTTTCAAATAATATTGATCTTTTTCAATTTTGGAAAATGCTATATGTCAAAATTTGGTTGTAAATAAAGCAGTTTTCTTAGAGAAATATCAGATTTATCATATATTAAGGATATTTAAATTATTTAGAAATATATAAAGCTATTTTTATACTCAATAATGCTTTTCAGATTCAATAATATTCAATATTAAAGTATATTTGGAAAGGTAGGAATAACAAGATTTTTAATAATTTAGACATTGATTCTTAGAGAAACGCTCAAATTTGCAGAAACAGAATCAACACTTTGGGCTGAAGCACAAATGTTGATCACACCGAGAGAAACACAACATTTTGAGGTTTTAAATCTACCGTCAATCCCAGGGCGGTGATATTTTACAGATGGCTCTTGGAAGGATAATAAATTTTTCTTAGGATAAGGTTGGTACATCACTTTAGAAGGTTTTGATGGTTTAATGGGGTCAAGAAATGTCCGGACGAGTCTCCCCCCTCTTCACTTAGAGGTGGAGATGCTACTTAGAGAAATGGAGTGTATGGAAAATTTGCGTTAGTTTCAGATTACGTTTTCAACGAATTTTTCTCAATTGGTGAAAATGGTTTCAGAATCAGAAGAATAATCTATTTTTGCAAGTTATTTAGAAGACATCAAAATGCTGCAAAAAAATTTCCTCAACTCAGAGATCATTCATGTATCACAAACATAGAATATGAAGGCGGATAATCTAGCACGAAGTGTCAGGAATCAACCGTCTTTCGTCGTTCACATGAATACAGAATTATCGATGTGGTTTTCAGAGTCAGTATGAATCTGTTTTTTTAAGTTGATGACACAAAAATGCTTTTTCAGATTTAATATTCATGAAATATTATTCAAAAATCAGTTTCCACAATAAAAGCTACTAAATATATATGAAAAATTTCAAAATTATCAAATTTAATAATGCTGGATTATGTTTAAATTTAAATTCATTAGTATTTACTATTAATTTAGTTACCAATAAATCTAAATTTTCTTACAATGGATTTGAATTTTTAATCCTAATTTTTATTAGTAATCATAAAAATTAATAAAGAAAAAGTTTACTTAATTTTTTTAATATATTGCAAATAAAATCATCAGACGTACATTTTTTATAAAATGGTTGAAGACTTTCAGGGTATTTCCTACTCTACTCTATTTTCATTCTAAAATTGAATGAAATAGAATAAGGAGTAAGAAATGCTCCAACTCGACTTCATGTCTTATTTCATAATGAAATTTACTCTATAAATAGAGTAATCCATTTTTTTATTCATTACGCTAACATGGAGTGATATGAAATTAGATTGGAACATTTTTTTTACTTTATTTTGGAGGAAAAAAATAGAGTTTTGCATTTAAGATGTTGTTAGGGTGCTACAAATAGAATAGTCAGCCTTAAATCCTCATAAATATATAAAATAATTTATTATAAAATAATTTAATACTTCTTATATAATTTGTAAGATAAAAATAAATCACTATTAACAAGAATTTCACTTAGGAACAGACTGGTTACATTTGATTGAAGCGAACCAGATCAGACACCCTAAGACAAAACAAACCATATGCAAATGTTCAGATCCAGCAACAAAGAAAGTCGCAAAGTGAGACCACCATCATTACGGCCCGGTAACGTCCCATTGATACCAAACGTGGCGGCCCAAAAAACAATTTCGTACCTTACCGTACCGTAGTGTAGAGAAAAACGACATATCATTGTAAAAGGACTTCTTTTGAATCTGGTAAAACCCTGAAATGGTTTTGATCAATATTTAGTGATGGGTTTAGATTTGATGCTTTTCGACAAAAAAAAAGGGGAGGACGCACATATTTTGTAATGTTTCTGAAGAATATATGTTTCAACATGTGAGTAGTGATGTGAACCCCGTGATATAGCTCTTATTAACATACGTCCTAAAAAAGAAACTGATACTGTTAAACAAAATTATCTTAACCCAAATATACACAATATATATACAAATAAACTATAGACTGTGTTTTGTTAACAATTATTCTGTATTATATAACAAAGGCGAAAACACCTAGGAGTGGTCATGTACTCAGCAGTCCTCACAAAATATTGAAACATATATACTTTAAGATTTTAATTTATTTACTCTTACATTTATTATCAACCGGAGTATCCTGAATGAATCTTTAACTATAAGGTTTCGACTAAGCTTGAGCATCAGGGGAAATGGATTCGAATATGCTCTAGAAAAGACTACTTAAGGACATTATTTAAAGGTAATGTAGCAAATAATTTTGGTACAATGCTATCGGATCTCGAAGAATTCTGGTACAGTGATTAATTAATACCAGAACTATCTGGTTATAGAAAGGTAGAGACCAATAACTAGAGTAGCCAGACTGAAATATTCAAACGTATGGGATCATTTTGGTTTATCCTCTTAAAATTTTACTTTGCAAATTATAATATTATTTATCTAAATGAAAATATCGCACAAATTGAGTGAAACCTAAAGGCATGTTCTTTTACATTATTTAGTCAATATTATACCATATCCAACAATCCATGAAATGGACAGATACAACTCTAAATAAAACAAGCAGCAGTTAATACGCACATAGCAACAAAGTTCACATCATCGTCTATTCATTTGTTGCATGGACGAGTGGCCACACTATGTTAGGTATAAGTTGCTTCATGTGCATGACCCGAAAAAGAAGTATCATGTCGTTTGATGAAATCATGAATATTCAGTGATGATGCCATTTCTTATACATTATTTGCTTCAGTTGTGACTTTTTTAGTTTGAGCATTTTCTCATATTATTCTTTGACAGACAAAACAGTTACCTGGTTTTTATACTTCCGAGTAAAATGATACAAATTTAAGAAAATATTGAACATGAGTGATTTCTTAACTAAGTTTTCTGAAATCGAAATACTAGACTTCATGAAATGTAAGTAGATCAATAAATATAAATTGTGTATTGTGTGTATCAAATTAGCTATCCGTATTTGGCTACGATCAACATTTTAAACCACCACAATACAACATGTAGCAAAGAACAATATTTATGAGCCGACCATCCATCGTTATTATAAATAATTACTGCATAAATATTAGATCAGTTTTGCAATGTTTTTAATCTATTAACATTAATGCATGCGGTAAATAAATATTGATGGTGGGTGGCAGTGGAGCACATCAATCTAGCGATTCTATACGCCGTATTAGAAGACTTAAATTCTCTAAGGTCATCTCCAACCCAACTCCATTTTTTACTCCAAAATGGAGTAAAAGTGAATATGGAGTAACATATGCTCCAACCCAACTCCATATCTCACTCTATTTTGAAGTTTACTCCATAAATGGAGTAATCTATTTTTTGTTTGTTCATGACTCCATTATGGAGTGAAAAATGGAGTAGAGTTGGAGCAATTTTACTCTATATTCACTTTTACTCTATTTTAGAAGAAAAAATGGAATTTTACATTGGAAATGCTCTAAACTTTGTTGAAATGGAAGCATAAAGAAGCATTATTTAATTCTGTTTATATTAACACATGGTTTTATTAATAAATATACGAGTGTTAAACCACAATTTTACAACATGCTAAACTACCATATTACATTTGTACACCTTGATAGATTCCCCTGGTGTTCAAAAAAATAAAAAAATGATAGCTTCCCTTGGGTCTTAGCTTGTGTTAAATTTCCACATTCATCACACAATAAGCAGATAAATAAATAAAATCAAACTTGATGTTGTTAGCCGGGGATAACCAATTTGATAACGAAATTAAATATTAAGCCAAAAAATAGCACGTATATTATGATTATATGTGCAATAATGGTCACGAGACATACAAACATTGCATATTGTTATGTTTGTTGTTTGCGTGTATGTATTAATGTATATAAAATAATACTATACATGTGTACATGTATCTTCCACTGTCCAAACCAGCACATGATGGGCATTGTTGTAGTTATACTATTCTGATAAATAGTATTATACTTATCATGTTTACTGGCCTGATGTGGGCAAAAGTAATAATTTGAATTGGAGACAAAAGAAGTGAAAGGCAGAACACATCATACAATGTCGTTTTACTTCTACAGTACTACTGGGCCAAGTTATCGCCTATCTGAGCCACAATGTAAGCCCAGAAAGGGAACAAAGCTTTGATGCACCGCACGTGCGGGATACCTTCATATGGGGTCAGTCAAAAGTCAACAAATTTGTAGCCACACGTGTAAGTATGTTTTGAGTGATTGTCGGATTAGCCACGTGACAAATCCAGCAAATAAACCGACACTCGATTTGTGCCATCTGAAATTTTCTGTTTTGCTTACCAAATCATTGAAGTTCTTGTCATTCTCTTTGTCGCCCAAGAAAATTATGTGTGGGAAAATTCTGGTTTCAATATTAGGTTAACCAAAAGAGTTCCACGATATTGCTTATTTTTTTCTTTTTCTTTCTGTGATATCAAATAATTGTGATGTAATCATTGATCTCCTCCAAATAGCTTTATACATCTTAATGGATTTGTTAGTAAAGAGATGCAGAAAACCAATTGATTCACATAGTTATATAAACAGTTTCTTCAAATACCAATTATAAATGAATACAAAATTTAAACAAAAATAAAATCTTAAGTTTAAACAATAGTATTGATAAACGTCATAATTTAATTCCGAAACCATAATTTCAAATAAAAATATAAACTGGCACCATATAGAATTTAGAAAAAGAGAAATAAGACAAGAAAAAAAAAGCAAATCAAAACTTATAAAAGTCTAGAAATAAAGACAGTGGAGGCCGTAATGTACTTGTATAGAGTATGACATTGTATGGCAAATTAGTCTTGGATTATGTGTGAGTGTGCAGTTACAAAAAAAAAAAAATATGTGTGAGTGTGAACTCCAACAATGGCTGACCAATAATAATATGTATATATCGGTTTCTACTTGAGGTTTTTTTTTTGGTACAGCAGTTTTTACTTGAGTTTTTTTAACTAAAGCATCTCTTTCTTGTGAATAATGTCAGCAGCTTTTAACATGATTACCAAAAAAAAAAAATGTCAGCAGCCATTCTGAGTATTGTCTGCTGTTTTGTGTAGCACATAATAATGTATTAAATTCGACTACATGTTATAAACCATATTATGGTTTGTGTGGATTGCCTATAACCAAGACCAAGGAGGTTTACATCCGACCCGTCTATTCGATCCGTCTACATTCCGCCCGAGACTTGTCAAGATGAAGACCCATTCAACCTAAGCATCTATGAGCTTTGACCAAGTCTTGATATTGTATTGAATGTAGTCAAAGTGTATTCATTGTGTAGATTCTCCATTGATGTAAAACCTTATGTGACAACCACTATATATAAGTGGCAAGAGCTAATGAGAAAGACACAACTTTCACAGCAACACTTCTCTCATTTCATAACACGTTATCAGCACGAGAAAGCTCTCCACCGGAGTTCTTCTTCACCGGCCAGCTCCTCCGGCGCTCAGCCTTGCTCCGCCGGCGATTCAAGTTTTCCGGTGAGCTCTCAAGATCTTGCTCAAGGTGGTCCATTCAGATTCCTGGTTAAGAAGAGGTAAACTAATCAAAACTTTAATCAAAATCCAAAATATAAGAACATATCTAAGAACATGTTCATAAGAACACTATATGTTCATATCTTGGATCTATATGAATCCTATAAAACTTACTAAAACCTGTTGTTCTAAAATTATTATCTAAATATTAATCTTGAATCAAAAGTTCTATAAGTATATTGATTCTAAAAATTATCTTGAATCTCTAAAATCTGTAAAACTTATTAAAGAACATAAAGATCTATATGAATCTTGATTATAAGAACTTTTGAAATCTTATAAAAGTTTTGTGAAATCCTAAATCCCCTTCCTGGTTTGCAAGCCATTAATAGGCTCTACCTTTCTCCTATATGATCCGGCCTTAAATCCGGATTTGTCTAAAGGATTGAAACCAATAATCAAACCATTGTTTATTCGCATCACCAGCTGTTCCAGCAGGGTGTATAAGTCGTTTATCAATACCATCAAAAACTCAAAGATCAAAACCTTGAATCCCTTGCTGTGCCATTTTCGGCCAGCCTCCCTGAAAAAAAAAATTAATTCAGTCAACCAAAATAAAATAAATATTAAAACCAATTGATTGCATATCTTTGACTGTTTTTATTTTCTTTATAACTGATATGATTTTATAAATGCAATTTCGATTTTTATAAATGCATTTTCGATTTTATTTGACTTGGCATTTAAATTTTATAACCTATAGTCCTGTTTTGCATTAATATGACATAAGATGAAATAAATTATAGGTTGATATCATTTGATCTTATTATTGTTTGTCATCTTTTATTTAAATTCTGATCAGCCTTGATATAAGTTCATTATAGATGTTCATGACTATATAATATGTTCATTATATATTACTATGCACCACAAATTTGAGTATGTTCATGAGGGGGAGTGAGGATATAACCCATGATACATGATCATACTAAAATTTGTGAAACATAGTCCACAACCTTGAAAATGATTTTGTGATGATTGAATTATATTCTAGATCATTTTTGCATAACATCTATTATTCTGAAACATCCATATTGAATTGAACTTGGTTTAGAAATTTTATTATATCATGCTCATATTCTGAACTGACCATTTTCATTCACCTATCATATTGTCTTATTGAAATTGATTATTCATTCATATGGTAGATAATTCTGATCATGATACCTTGAATTAAATCCTGAAAATTATAATCATTTCTTGTCATGTTTATATGCTGCATTTTTATATGCTGTTTGACAATGATTACTTTATATAAATCATCCATATTATATAATACATATAAATCTTTCAGAAATATAAAAAGAATATATATTAAAGCCATGATCAAAATCTCCATTCATAAATCTGAACATGGATTGATCATACTATTATGAATCCTCATTCCTTATGGATTATTTGATTCAGATGTCGAAAATCAACAACCTTGAGTTTGCTGCCCTCAATCTCTCCGGAGATAATTACCTCCAATGGGCACTTGATACCAAAATTCTCTTGAGGTCTAAAAATCTTGGTGATACTATCACTGAAGACACTGAGCCATCGGTTAAGAATAAATACCAGGCCATTGTGATCATTTGCCATCATCTGGCTGAAGGTCTTAAAGACCAGTACCTCACTATTGAGGATCCTCTGGAACTTTGGACAGAGTTGAAAAACAGATATGATCATCAGAAAACTGTGATCCTGCCAAAGGCCCTTTATGATTGGAGGAACCTAAGAATCCAAGACTATAAATCTGTGGAAGAGTATAACTCGGTTATGTTCAAGATAGTCTCCAAGTTGAAATTGTGTGGGGAGACTGTCACTGATGCTGATATGCTGGAGAAAACATTTTCCACATTCCACACCAACAATATGTTGCTTCAGCAACAGTACCGAGAAAAGGTTTTCTCCACTTATGCTGCCTTAATCTCTTGTTTGTTGCTTGCTGAACAGAACAATGAGTTACTCATGATGAACAGTGAGCTAAGGCCACCTGGTACTAAAGCATTGCCTGAGGCACATGCGGCCATAGAGCCAAAAGATGAGACTCCAAGAGAGTCATACCGCGGTCGCATGAGAGGCCGTGGAAGATGGCAAGGAAGTAACCGTGGGTTTCAACTACGAGGTCGTGGGTTTCAGCCACGAGGACGTGGATTCCAACCACGAGATCATCTTGGTCGCTGCCGAGGCCGAGGCTATAGCCGAGGTCATCATGCTAGCCATGGGTATAAGTCCGACTTCAAAACCCATGGCTCGACCAAAACTCCTTGCTATCGTTGTGGGATGACCAATCATTGGGCTAACCGATGCAGAACTCCCCAACATCTTGTTAAACTCTACCAGGAGAGCATAAAGGGAAAAGACCCTGTGGCAAATTGGGTCCATCATGATGATGAGAATGATCTAGACCATGAGAATGATCAAGCTGATTATGAGACTTCGGATCTCCTTAAAAGTGGCTGAATATGAAGATTCCGACATCAAGTTGCTTTTGTCTTTGCACTTTGCATTTTTGCTTTGGCTTTATGTCTTTGTTCCCTATGTTCTATGACTTTGGCAATTCTATCTATGAAATAAAATTTTTATTTTATATATATATGCCTTATATAAGTTAAACTTATTAAGAACAACAAAGACAAAACCATTAAGACATCATTTCTCCCAAATAATATCTATGGTGCTGACTCTTGTCTATTTTTCAGAAATGAAAGAAGACAAAGACCTGCTAGTAATAGATAGTGGATCAAGTCACACTATATTAAAAGATAAAGGATATTTTGCTAACCTTATCTTAAAGAGTGCCAATATCAAAACTATAGCAGGCACAGCCAGCCTTATTAAAGGCCATGGCTTGGCTAACTTAATAATGCCTAATGGCACGCATCTAGAAATTTCTAATGCATTATATTCTCCTAAATTAAAGAGAAATTTATTAAGTTTCAAAGACATTCGAATGAACGATCTACATGTTGAAACTAGGGGCAAGGGAAAGAAAGAATTCCTTTTGATTTATAAGAATGCCCAAGGCCATAAAAAAGTCCTAGAGACTATCCCTGCTATATCTATGGGCCTCTATTGTGCCGATATAAAAGTGCTTGAGACAAATGCCACAATGAATGATGAGTTCAAACAATGGCATGAAAGGCTCGGCCATCCTGGTTCGACCATGATGCGCAAAATAATTTTGAACTCAACTGGCCATTACTTGAAAGAAAGGAATATTATCCCTAAGAGCCTTACATGTATTCCATGCTCACAAGGGAAATTAATAATAAGGCCATCACCGGTAAAGGAGGTTAAAGAAACATTGAACTTTCTGAAAAGGATACAAGGTGATATATGTGGACCAATTCACCCACCTTGTGGGACATTTCGATATTTCATGGTCCTGATTGACGCATCGACCAGATGGTCGCATGTTTGTCTATTATCATCTAGAAACTTGGCACTTGCAAGCTTATTGGCCCAGATCATAAGACTGAGAGCCCACTTTCCAGATTTTCCACTAAAGACTATACGTCTTGACAATGTAAGTGAATTCAGTTCCCGAGCTTTTAATGATTACTGTATGTCCATGGGGGTAAGTGTGGAACACTCCGTGGCACATGTACATACACAGAACATATTGGCCGAATCCTTCATTAAAAGAATCCAGTTGATTGCTCGACCATTACTCATGAGGTCGAAGCTACCAGTATCAGCTTGGGGACATGCAGTTTTACATGCTGCTGAATTGATACGAATAAGGCCATCCAGTGAACATAAATATTCTCCATCCCAATTACTCTCGGGTCATGAGCCAGACGTGTCCCATATTAAAACATTTGGATGTTCTGTGTATGTTCCTATTGCACCACCACAGAGAACAAAAATGGGACCTCAAAGGAGGATGGGGATATATGTTGGTTTTGATTCTCCAACCATTATTAAATATCTTGAGCCCACTACTGGAGATTTATTTAAGGCCAGATATGCTGATTGTCATTTTGATGAATCAGAGTACCCAACATTAGGGGTAGAAAATAACAAGCTGGGCAAAGTGATAATATGGAATCAAACATCCTTATCATGGCAAGATCCCCGGACTCAATCATATGATTTAGAGGTCCAGAAAATAATTCATATGCAAAAGCTAGCTAATCAATTGCCTGATTCCTTTGCTGACCCGAAAAGAGTGACTAAGTCCTATATACCAGCTTGTAATGCACCAATAAGTATTGATGTCCAAGATGGACACAATCAAGTGGCTACTGAGTCTAAGGCACGCCTCAAGCGTGGTAGACCAATTGGTTCCAAAGATAAAAGACCTCGGAAAACAAAGAAAGGTGCAAAAGAAACCGAGGTCATAGATTGTCCAGACAAGGCCGAAATGGCTATGCCGTCAGTATCAACACTTGGGGTTCGGGACGCCGGGCCTCATGGTACTGAAGGCATTGATAATGATGAGATCTCGATTAATTACTTAATGTCTGGGACAAAATGGAACCGAAAAGATGTCGACATCGATGATATATTTGCATATAATGTAGCCCTTGAAATGATGGACTTAAATGAGGATCATGAACCCACGTCTATACTAGAGTGCACTCAAAGATCAGATTGGCTAAAATGGAAAGAAGCCATAAACGTGGAGTTAGAATCATTTAAGAAAAGGAATATCTTTGGATCGATTATCCGGACACCTTGTGATGTTAAACCAGTGGGATATAAGTGGGTATTTGTGAGGAAGAGAAATGAACATGGTGAAATTGTAAGATACAAAGCACAGCTTGTTGCACAAGGATTCTCACAAATACCAGGCATCGATTATGAGGAGACATACTCCCCTGTGGTGGATGCAACTACATTTCGATTTTTAATAAGTCTGGCCATCAAAGAAAATTTGGATATGCGGTTAATGGATGTTGTAACCGCATACCTTTATGGTCTACTGGATAATGAAATATATATGAGATTACCAGAGGGTATTGAGCTTAAAGCTAACAAAGGTTCTCGAGAAGAACACTGCATAAGGCTGAACAAATCCTTATATGGACTTAAGCAAAGTGGTCGAATGTGGTACAATCGCTTGAGCGAGTACCTTGCCAAAGAAGGCTATAAGAATGACCCTATCAGTTCATGTATCTTTATAAAGAAGTTTGCAAACAATGGATTTGTTATCATAGCAGTGTATGTTGATGATTTGAACATCATTGGAACCTCTGGGGAAATCGCCCAAACAGTTGAATGTCTCAAAAAAGAGTTTGAAATGAAAGACCTAGGTAAAACTAAAGTCTGTTTGGGATTACAACTTGAGTACATAAAAGGAGGAATCCTTGTGCATCAAAAGGCATATATAGAAAGAGTACTCAAGAGATTTAATATGGACCAGGCTCACCCATTGAGCAGCCCAATGGTTGTGAGGTCCCTTGGAGTGGACACTGACCCATTCGGTCCTAAGAAGGACGATGAGGACGTCCTGGGTCCTAAAGTGCCTTACCTCAGTGCCATAGGAGCGTTAATGTATTTGGCTAGCCACACTAGACCAGATATATGTTTTGCCGTCAACCTCCTAGCTCGTTTTAGTTCATGTCCGACCCAAAGACACTGGAACGGAATTAAACATATCTTACGTTACCTTCAAGGAACTAAGGATTTGGGTTTATTTTATACAAATGAAACCAAAGATGGTTTAGTAGGCTTTGCTGATGCAGGCTACTTATCTGATCCACACCGTGCTCGGTCCCAAACCGGCTATGTGTTCACTCATGGTGGTACTGCAATATCATGGCGTTCCATGAAACAGACTATAGCAGCCACTTCATCTAATCACTCAGAAATCTTAGCCATGCATGAGGCAAGTCGTGAGTGTGTATGGTTGAGGTCCATGACCCAACACATCCGATCAGATAGTGGTATGGTCGAGGACAATGCAGCCTGCATTGCTCAACTCAAAGATGGGTATATCAAAGGTGACCGGACCAAACATATTTTACCCAAGTTCTTCTTCACCCATGAGTTGCAGAAATCCAAGGAGGTCAATGTCGTCCAAATCCGGTCTAGTGAGAACTCAGCCGACCTCTTCACCAAGTCACTTCCCACCAGCACATTCAAGAAGCTCACGAAGCAGATTGGCTTGCGTAGACTCAAGGACCTTCAGTGCTGTCCAAATCAGGGGGAGTAATGTGTGTTGTACTCTTTTTCCTTAACTATGGTTTTGTCCCAATGGGTTTTCCTAGTAAGGTTTTAATGAGGCAACGTTAGCACATTACAAGCCCGATATGGTTATGGCATCCAAGGGGGAGTGTTATTGATAACAGGACTTTTCGGGTCCTTATCAAATGAAGTAGTATGTGAGATGTCGAACCAATCCTAGGTGATTTCGATGCACTGAGAATACAAATCTATGCTTAATCTAAGTGCAAACAGGTTTTGAATGATGATGCGAACTAGAACTATGCTAAAATGTAATAAAGGAACAAGCTTTCAATCAATCTAGGACAATAGGACTCATGGGGCTAGGCATTTGACTTCAAGCGATTGAGATCCGATCTAAGGGTGGCAACTTTCAATCAAATAACTTCCTTAAGTCTAGAACACTGAAATAAGCAAGCTCTATGGTCAAGAAGAATGCTCATTTGCTTTAATCAACTAGACATCAAAGATCTTTGAGCCTAAAAGATCTAAGCAATCATTAAGGATGAGTCTATTAACTATCTAAACTCCCTTAACACAATGGTCTTTGTGTAAGGCAAGTTTAGAGCAAGCTCTACTTGGTTCAGACATTTCATCAAACACCTTGTGGGTGGGAAATGTCTAGAGCTCTAGAATAAAGAGGCCAACATTAATCTAGCATTAAGAGAAGTAGACAAGCAAGGAAACAAGAGACCTAACACTAAACACCCTTAGATCTTCACTTAATCACTCTAATCACCCTAGCCCATGAATCCAAAAGGTAACTACTCACTAATAGACATGAATAACCCAAAACCCATGGATGATTGAAGGTTAATCATGCTTAGTGGTCAAGATTGATCAATAATCACAAGAGATAGAGATGAAAAGAAGCTCAAGATTAAGTCTTTCACCAAAATAGCTAATGTGATTACAAAGAAAACAAGATATCATAACCTTTAGGTCTAAAATGTATTTATACTACTCTAAAACTCGAACCGGGTCAACCCAACAACCCTGGGCCGACCCAAATAGAAAATGGATAAAGTCTGTTTTAAACTTCGGCCGCAGCCTTCTCAAACCCGCGAAAGTAGGCCGCGATACGCATGCTATGGCCGCGCCCTCTTCTTCCTGCGATGACAGCCCGCGAAACTCTCTGGTCGGATTCGTCGAATTCTCGTCGCGACCTGCCTTCACCCGCGATGGTTGCCTGCGGTCGTCATGGTTCGTCGCAGCCTCCATTTGCCCGCGAAGGTTCCCTGCTACCGCACCATTACTCACCATTTGGACGTTTCATGACTTCTTAAGCTCCAAAATCTGATTAGTACTTCTCCAAACCTGAAAACACATAAACACCATGCAATGCAACCTAGACAAACCTAAACACTAACTTAAATAATCAAAATGAATGCAAAATGGATGGTTAAAACCATGAAATACACAAGATATCAACTCCCCCACACTAGACCTTTACTTGTCCACAAGTAAACTTTCAAGATCAAAAAGGAGAAGAGGTTTGAAAGGGGGGCTCATAACCAAAAGAAACTCTTCTTAGTCATCAATATGATATCCTTACATAGTCATAACAAATAGCAAGAGCAAAGACTTTTTCCAACTCTAACTTCTCTAGGCCTATCAATATTCTTAAACCTCTACACAAGTTGCAATGCTTATCCATCAACAAGCTCTTTAGACCAACTCTCACATTCATTTATACAAACACATAAGGTGAATACTTGCAAATGGGCACATGATCCTAATCATTTGGCTTGGTGAACAAAGTGGTCAAATGTGAATGAAAACAATGGCTCAAATAAATCATTTCAAAGTGGCAATCACTCAAGAACAAGGAGCTTGATCATTATGCAAAATTTATCTAAGACCAGGAGCAATTTATGCATACATAGATCCATTCTCATCATTCTACCCTTTCCTAAGTGATATAACAAGCTTCACCCCTATTCACATTCATCCCAATACCCAAAGTAACCCACTTTATCACACTCACCTCATGAACTCTTTAATTTAACCATCTAAGGATCTTTTTATTAACTTTCCACAACTTTTAGCTCTATCTACCTTCCCACCATCTTATTGATTCATCATTTTTTTTTTCTTTTCTTTATATTGGGGGAAGGTTCAAATAGACTAAATCTAGAGATTTCTTATTTTTGATCCTTAGTGGCTCTTTTTTTTTTTTTTTTTTTCAACTTTTTGATCATCTTTCTCATCTTTTCTTTTCTCCCAAACCCAAGATAACAAACTTTAAAATAAACAAACCCAACAACCATCCTAGATGCTAACTCAAATGAGGATCCTATGCTAGCAAGAGATGAGAACAAATCTATGTCGCTCCCAATACTCTCAAGATTTTGCACATGACAAGCTGTCAAAAAGAAGGCCTCACTCAAGCAAATCGATGTTGGTCTCAAAGAATGGCTAAGGGTTTAGGGGTAGGAGAGTTCCATTTGGGTTAACAAAGGATAATGAATGGAATAAGATAACCCAAATGTGTATGAGATCCATGATCAAGTATGCAAGTGCCCATATGCAAGAGAGATTAAGTTCATTAAGTTCAAGTTCAAATTGGAGTTGGCTTTCAAGAGCAATGTCAATATCAAGCAAGCAACATGTTTCAAGAAGAGTTTTCAAGGCTCGAAATCTACAAGTTTTTCAAAGGATGCTCAAGCTACTTACCATGATTACAAAGGGTATCACATTGAGTACTAAGCATGAGCTCTTTGCAAGGTTGTTTCAATCCTAGCCCCCTATGCATGAATGAATGCATCCTATATGCATGCTTAAAGACTCCTAATTAATTAATTTTTTTTTTTTTTTTTTATGCAAGCAGATGAATGCTCTAGACTCGATCTTAAAGATGCAAATGCAACTACATGCTTCTTTTTGAATTTTTTTTTCAAATTTTTCAGATTTTTTTTGGCTTTTTATAATGCATAAAAATATGTACAATGCATGACAATGACATGAAACACATAAATGATCAGATACTTGGTACCTCCCCCCACACTTGAATCACACAGTCTCTATGTGATCAAGAGGGGAAGAGATACTGAAAAAAAAACAAGGAAAGAAATATGTACAAGAAATGGTTTGAGAAGTACCTCAAGGCTCGGTGAAATCGAGCTGCTCGTCTGTGTCAGAAGTGGGGATGTAGGGCGTTTCATTGCCGGAGTCGTTGGGAGGTAATACTGGGACTGGATGTCTCTGCCTTCTAGGCCTGCGCTGACGGGGCTCTCGAAGAGAAGCACGTGGTTCCTCATAGTATGCTTCAGTAGCGCTAGCATCTCCATGGTATGAATGTCTATGAGCATGAATCTGTTCTTCATCAACCGCGGCTCCATCATCATCCATAGGATCATCTGTAGTGATAGGAGTAGAAGCTCGGGATCTCCTCGGTCTCAAAGTCAAGCTCTTCAACTTCTTTGCCAAGTAGTTCACAGATTTCACTAGCTTTGCTATCGTCCTATCCTGAAACTTGTTCCCTCGCTGCAGTGTCCTAATCTGTTGGTGAGCTTCACGGAGGGGGCCGTCAGCTAGAGCTCCACTATAAGGTGGGAAGTAGTACCGGGAACTTCCGTAAATGGGGCTTGCAGGTTCATGCGCAGCTTGTTCCTCCTGCTGAGAGTCATCAGTGGCTTGCTTCCTCTTGCTCTTACTGATCTTTTTGGGTATCTCATGAACATCAGGGTTATACAAAGCTTCTTCAGGGATTCTGAATTTGATGTTCTCCCTATCAGCCACAGATGTGAGTCTTTGGTTGGGAAGAAAAACCCTCACATACTTATTCTGTTCTTTCACCACCTTGAAGCAATAAACCCATAAGTTTCCTACCCTTCCACCAAGGAATCCACTGTTGGTTAGGAATGATTCATCCATGGATATAAATCCAACGTCGGCGTCGGGTAAAGGAACCTCCATTGCCTCTAGGAGTGGTGTGATAAGACCTCCAATACTCAGCTTTGGTTCTTTGTCTTTCTTCGTCCAAGCCCACTGCTGATAGTGAAGTAGACGGTTCACAAAAAGCCCCACAATCCCCGGGTCAATCATTCCATCACGATGAAGATTTATACCATCGCTCCACTTTCCTATCACATCCCTGAGGCTTAGGGTAAGGAACCTCAGCTCATCCTCAACAACTCTTCCCGGATCTTTTCTTGCATAAAGAGTGCTTGATAGGATTCTTTGGACATATCTGAGAGAAGGATTCCTAATGTCAGCTCCTTTAATCAGCTTTGTATCATAAGGTCCCACTCCAATCATATTCCACAAACCTGGTGGATCAACACGGTTACTTCCAAGCCTTGGAATACGTCTATCCGGGAATCCCATGACTTCACTAATCCTCTTGAAGGACATCCGATAAGTTTGTCTTCCAATCTTGAACTTGATGAACCCATATCCCTCATCTGCATCTTCTTTTGAGTAGAATGTAGCATCAAGTGTTGAGAGGAACTGGCATGTGGCTGTCGCATAACCTGGTCTCTGCAATGTCAACAAGCTCTCAAGGCCCATCTTGCCCAACATGAACTTCACATCTTCATATAAGCCTAGACGTTGCAACATGAGAGGATCAGGATAGGCTGTCGGCATGAAAGTCATCCCCTTGAAGAGTTTAGCAATTTCTGATGGTGGAGGTGGCTTTTTTTTTGGCTTTGGTTCCCTTTTCTTCCTCTTGAGGACTGGTTCCTCTTCACTTTCAGATTCATGAGAGCTTCCTTCTGCTATCTGTTCCTCCCTCATTATTTCTTTGTCCTTGCGACCCTTAGCTTGAGAAGAACTTGACCCTCCTTCTCCACTTGTATACAATGAATCTTTTCTTGGCACATGAGATGGCTTTGGTATAGTGTCTCTTGTCTTTCCCATGCTATACGCCTACAAAAGAAATACTCAAGAAGAGGGTGAGATCAAGTTCAAGGAGCAACACTCAAGAGAGAAATTTATCATGACTTTAAAAGAAAACTATGAAATGAAAACTGGTCAATCAATAAAGCCTCATGCTTACAAGCTTAAAACACTCCTAATCACCATCTCTTAACATCAATTCGAGACTTTTATCAACAATTTCGAAAATTCAAAATTTCTCAAGAACTCAAACTCAAAAAATTTGCAATGCAGACCAATTCAAGGCGAGATTCACTGGGGTTTCTACTAATGAACAACTCATAAGACTTCTACTACCAACAATCACTAAGAGATTTGAGTTTTAAGAAATTTCGAAATTTTTCTCAAACCCTAGAAATTGAAAAGCTTACCCTTGATTCTGAGATAAACGATTGAAGGAACGAGTTATAGAAACTTCAAGAGCACAAGAAACCCGTCAAATAGCAACAAGAATCACGAAAATTGATGAAGAATTGAAAAGATTGAGTTCTTGAGAGGTAAGGAGGAGATGGTGATGAACTAAGAAACTTTTAGCAAGAACAAAGGGAAGAGAGAGCCACTTTCACGACATAATGCAGAGGAATAGGGTTGGCGTCCGGTTTAGAACGGATTGAAATCGATTTTGGTTCGATTTAACTGAACCAAACCGGTTAACTTATCTTCGCCGCGGGCATCGTACCACCGCGGAGGGAGGTCGCGACGATGTGGTCAATGTCGCAGGCATCATA
The DNA here is from genome assembly GCF_000801105.2 of Raphanus sativus. Taxonomy (NCBI): domain Eukaryota; kingdom Viridiplantae; phylum Streptophyta; class Magnoliopsida; order Brassicales; family Brassicaceae; genus Raphanus; species Raphanus sativus. Next base: position 23,370,895 of record NC_079512.1, on the reverse strand, counting down.
TCGCGCGGTCGTTACCCGCGAAACTCTCTGGTCGAATTAATTAAATTCGTCGAGTTTTTCACCGCGGGTACTCCGAGGTTGCGGTACTGGGTCGCGGCGTGAGTGGGTTAATCGCAGGCAACCCTAGGGCGCGGTGAATGGTTGCGAAATGGCACCTTCAAATCCCATAACTTGACTCAACACCTGAGATTTCATTTTGAGAGACCTGAAACAGAGACCTGCCATCTAGAACCATAGAAACATAAACAAGAACAAAGCAACTTAAGAAAATAAATTAAAAATATGTACAAGGATAAACATGGGATTTCCTCCCAAGTGAGCTTGTTTTAAGTTTCTAGCTTGACTTCCTTTCTTTTGAGGCTAGGCTTGGGTAGGATCGGAGAGTGGAACCGAAACTCCTTCTCCTTCTGTGTTGCTTCCCATGTAGAGCTTAATTCTCTGTCCATTGACTGTGAAGTCTCTTCCATCATTGCTCCACAACACAATTGCTCCATATGGCCTCACTTCTTTAACCTTGAAAGGACCATACCATCTAGACTTAAGCTTTCCGGGAAACAGCTTCAACCGAGAATTGTACAGCAACACTTGATCACCAGGGCTGAACTCTCTCTTCAAGATCATCTTGTCATGAAAAGCTTTAGTCTTCTCCTTGTAGATCCTTGAGTTCTCAAAAGCATCAAGTCTAATCTCATCAAGTTCATGGAGTTGAAAGAGTCTCTTCTCCTTAGCTGTCTTGATGTCAAAGTTGAGAAGCTTCACTGCCCATAATGCCTTGTACTCTAGCTCAACTGGAAGGTGACAAGCTTTTCCATACACAAGGTGGAATGGTGTAGTGCCCAAAGGAGTCTTGTAAGCTGTCCTATAAGCCCAAAGTGCATCATCAAGCTTGTTAGACCAATCTTTCCTTGTAGTTCCCACAATCTTCTCTAGGATAGACTTGATTTCCCTGTTGGAAATTTCCACTTGCCCACTAGTCTGAGGATGGTAAGGTGTAGCCACCTTATGCTTCACACCCTTCTTCTTGAGGAGGCTTTCAAACAACTTGTTGATGAAATGTGAACCTCCATCACTTATGACCACTCTAGGGACTCCAAATCTTGGGAAGATAATGCTTTTAAACATCTTGAGAACCACCCTAGAGTCATTTGTGGGGCTTGCAATTGCTTCAACCCATTTGGACACATAATCAACAGCCACTAGGATGTACTTGTTGCCAAAGGATGATGGAAAAGGTCCCATAAAGTCTATTCCCCATACATCAAACACCTCCACCTCAAGTATTGGATTTTGAGGCATTTCATTTCTTTTGGTGATGTTCCCTCTTCTTTGGCAAGAATCACACCTTGAGACAAAATCTTGTGTGTCTTTGAACATGTGTGGCCACCAAAATCCAGCTTGTAGAACCTTAGCAATAGTCTTGAATGTAGCAAAGTGACCTCCATATGATGATCCATGACAGTGTGTGAGGATCCCATTGATTTCTTCTTCAGCTACTACTCTTCTATAGAGTTGATCCTTGCAAAGTGTGTAGAGGTAAGGTTCATCCCAATAGTATCTCTTCACATCCTTGTAGAACTTCTTCTTGGCATATCCTTCAAGCCCCAATGGCTCCTTCCCACAAGCTAAGTAGTTCACCAAATCTGCATACCAAGGACCTTTCTCATCAGTTGCCTTAACTTCTTCAAGCTTTTTCCCGGTTTCACAAACTGCCTCAACTGCTCTAATGGCCATGATCTGCTCCTCTGGAAGTCCTTCATCGATGGGGATACCACAATCCACTCGCATCCTAGACAAGTGATCTGCTACACCATTCTCAACCCCCGGTCTATCCTTAATCTCAAGATCAAACTCTTGCAACAGCAAAATCCATCTTAAAAGTCTTGGCTTGGCATCTTTCTTTGCCAAAAGGTGTCTCAATGCTGCATGATCAGTGTAGACAATCACCTTTGACCCGACCAAGTAACTCCTAAACTTCTCAAAAGCAAAGACAATAGCCAACAGCTCTTTCTCAGTTGTAGAATACTTCACTTGGGCATCATCAAGAGTTCTACTAGCATAGTAGATCCCATGTGTCTTCTTGTCTTTCTTCTGCCCCAAAACTGCTCCCACAGCATAGTCACTAGCATCACACATGATCTCAAAGGGAAGGTTCCAATCTGGTGGCTGGACAATGGGAGCACTAACAAGCTCATTCTTCAGCTTCTTAAAGGCTTCAAGACACTCAACCTCAAAGCTAAAGGTGGCTTCCTTGCACAACAGCTTGGTCAATGGTCTTGCAATCATGGAGAAGTCTCTGATGAATCTTCTGTAGAACCCGGCATGACCAAGAAAGCTTCTAATGTCTTTCACTGTCTTTGGTGGAGGCAGCTTAACCATCACTTCGATCTTAGCTTTGTCTACTTCAATCCTCTTCTCAGAAATCTTGTGCCCAAGCACAATCCCCTCTTTAACCATGAAGTGACACTTCTCCCAATTCAGCACGAGGTTTGTGTCTTCACATCTCTGTAAGACCCTGCACAAATTGGACAAACAAGCAGAAAACGAAGATCCGTAGACAGAGAAGTCATCCATAAACACCTCCACAACATCCTCAATAAGATCAGAGAAGATAGACATCATGCACCTTTGGAAGGTAGCTGGAGCATTACATAGCCCAAATGGCATCCTTCGATATGCAAAGGTACCATAAGGGCAAGTAAATGTTGTCTTCTCTTGATCATTGGGATGTATGGGTATTTGGAAGAACCCTGAATACCCGTCAAGAAAGCAATAAAAAGGATGATTTGCAAGCCTCTCAAGCATTTGATCAATGAATGGCAATGGAAAATGATCTTTTCTAGAGGCTGAATTAAGCTTTCGGTAATCAATGCACATCCTATGACCTGTTATGGTCCTAGTTGGTATCAATTCATCCTTCTCATTCTTGACCACAGTGATACCACCTTTCTTTGGGACTACATGCACAGGAGATACCCACTTACTATCTGAGATAGGGTAGATCACACCAGCATCTAAGAGTTTAAGAATCTCTTTCTTTACAACATCTTTCAAGTTGGGATTCAACCTTCTTTGATGTTCTATAGAAGTCATAGATTCATCCTCAAGATGTATCCTATGCATGCACAAAGTAGGTGATATCCCTTTGATGTCATCAAGAGAATACCCTATTGCTTTTCTAAATCTTTTAAGTGCATTTAAAAGTTCAGATAGCTCAAGTTCAGTAAGTTCACTACTCACAATGACAGGGTAAGTTTCATTAGGGCCAAGAAAAGCGTACCTTACACCATGGGGAAGGGGTTTAAGCTCCACCTTAGGGGCTTTGAGCTCACTCCAGTCACCTTGGTGACTGTCCTCTTGTTGAGTAGCTGAAGCTGCTTGTGGTAGCTCCTCAAACTGCACCTTCTCATCAAACTTCTTGTGTGAATCTAGCCTCCTCACAAGGTCATTACTCTCTTGGTTCTCAACCATCTGATTCTCCCTATCAACAGTTAGAGCATGTTGTAGGGAATCCTCAATTGCCAACTCCTCAAGAAGCTCATCAGCTAGAGTCTCCATCTCATCGATGTAGAATGCTTGGCCTTGAATGGTAGGCTTCTTCATAGCTTCGTTGATGTCAAAGTGCAGGATGTTTCCTTTGCCAAGATGAAGGTCTATCTTGCCATCTCTTACATTCACCATAGCTCCAGCAGTAGCAAGGAAAGGTCTTCCCAAGATCAAGGGATCCTTAGGTTCTTCATCCATCTCAAGTACCACAAAATCAGTAGGCACTTCGCAGTTTCCAATCATGACAGGAAGATCTTCTAAGATGCCTATAGGAAGCTTCACAGACCTATCAGCTAGCACCAAAGAGATTCTACACTTCTTGTACTGAGAAAACCCAAGCTTCTTGGCAATAGACAAAGGCATGAGACTCACACTTGCTCCCAAATCACATAGACACCTCTCAAATGTCAAAGGTCCAATAGCACATGGCAAGGTGAAACTGCCTGGGTCTTCTAGCTTCCTTGGGACAGTCAATCTCTGAATAATAGCACTGCACTCATGAGTAAGCACCACCATTCCTTCCATCTCTTTCTTCTTCTGTGCTACAGCATCTTTCAAGAATTTGCTGTACTGAGGTACCAACATGAAGGCATCTATAATAGGCATGGTAATCTGAACCTCACTCATCTGCTTCTCAAACAACGCTTTGTACTTCTCCAAGAGTTGTCTCTTGAATCTACCAGGAAAAGGGAGCTTTGGCTCATAGGGAGGAGGAGTGAATGAAGCTTCTTTTGATGATGTAGCAACTTCATTCTTGTTCACAACTGTCTTCTCTTCTCCCACCTTTCCTTTTCCCTTGGCTTCCACTATCTTTTCCAAGATTTCCTCATTAGTCTTCTCATCAACAATCACCACATGATCATCTACATTGATGACCACCTCCCCACCTTGTTTCTCATTATCCTTAATGAGAACTCTAGAAGGCAACTCTCTACCACTTCTCAAAGTGATTGCTTTCATTGTCTCCTTTGGGTTTTGCTCAGGCTTTCCGGGAAGAGTTCCTTGTTGGCGATTGGAGTTGGAACTCATAGAGGCAAACTGATTCTCCAAAGCTTTGAACTTGTTGTTGAGCTCATTGTAGCTCCCATCAATCTTTGAGTGGATGTTCTTCAACTCATAACCAATTTGCTTCTCACTTCTTGACTGAGCTTCAAGTAGTTGCTTGAACATTGATTCCACACTTGTGTCTTGAGGCTGATGTTGAGAAGAACTTCCTTGTGCTTGAGTAGACTGGTTTCCTTTGTTGGAGAAACCAGGAGGAGGGTTTTGCTGAGGTTGATGGCTTCCTTGTTGGTTGTTCTTAGGCTGGTACCCACCGTGTTGGTTGTTGGAATAGGGTCTTTGCTGGTAGTTGTTGTACTGAAAGTTGGGCTCCTTCCTGTACCAAGTACCATTGTTGTTGATGAAGCATAACTCCTCTTGCCCTTCAAAACCATCAACTTCATTCACCTTAGGAGGAACCTCTTGACTAGGATCACCAACAAAGCTAACCTGCTCCTTCTTGGATTGGTTTGAAAGAACCAAGTCCAACTTGTCTTGCAAAGACTTGATATCTTTCCTTGTCTGCTGGTCATCCCCTCTGTTGGCTCTATCATACTCCTCATTGTAGACTGAATCACTTTTTGCCATGTTCTCCACCAGCTCCTCTGCATCCTGTTCAGTTCTGCCCAAGAAGAAACCATTACTAGCAGTGTCAAGTCTGTTTCTGCAAGATGGGAGAACTCCTCTGTAGAAAGTGCTAAGCAAGCTCTCCTTGCTGAAACCATGATGAGGACACTGAGCTTGGTAGTCCTTGAATCTCTCCCATGCCTCATTGAAGCTCTCTAGATTCTTCTGCTGGAAACCAGAAATCTCATTCCTTATCTTAGCTGTCCTTGAGGTAGAGAAGAATTTCTCCAAGAAGGCTTCCTTACATCCCTCCCAAGTGGTGATAGTGTCACTTGGGACAGACCTCTCCCACTGATGTGCCTTGTCTCCCAAAGAGAAGGGAAACAGCTTCAGCTTGAATGCATCTTCAGAGACACCATATGTCTTGGACAAACTACAATACTGATCAAACTTGTACAAATGATCAATAGGATCTTCAGCTGCCAGGCCATGAAACTTGTTGTGCTCAATGGTGTTGAGTAGCCCTGACTTGATCTCGAAGTTGTTGTTCTCCACAGGTGGTGCTCTGATTCCCAACCTATGACCATGAATGTGAGGGCGATCATAGGTTCCAATGGCGCGAGCTTGGCGCTGTGGGTGTTGTGGTCGAAGGTTGGCAGCTCCTTGACCATTTCCCTCTTGGGCAGCTCCCAAAGGGATCTCCCCATCTTGATTCTGGTTCTGATGGTGAGCCATATCAAAACCCAATCTGTTGAAATGAGCCTGTTGCTCCTCTTCTCTCCTTCTTCTTGTATTCTCTCTTTCCAAAGCCCGGATGTCTGGTACTAGAGGAGTGAGGTTTGTAGTCCCTCTACTTCTCAAGTTCATACACCTGAAATGAAAAATAAAGAGGAAAAAGCAGAGCCAATATCACAGTAACAATAAAAATGACTTAGTCTCAAGCAAATGACTAAATCTCAATGTCAAAATCACAATAGAACTTGGCAACGGCGCCAATTTGATATTGGAAGTTTTCAATGCTCCCAAGTCAAATGATAGTATATAAAGGTTGTCGAACCACAGAGAACTAGTGATCTATAACACCAAGAATACACAAACTATCTTAATCTAAGCAAATATGAAGATGGATGATGGTAACAAGTTAAGATCCTAGAATATAAACAAAGGTGATCTCAAATCCTATCAAGAAATAAGTGCAAGAACTAAACTTTCAATCAAATGCTAAGGTAGAATCCATGGGACTAGGAACTTGACTTTGGATGACTAAGATCCAAGCTAGAGTGGCAAGCTAACAATCAAACACTTCCTTAAGTCTAGAACACTAAAATAAACAAGCTCTATGGTCAAGAAGAATGTTCATTTGCTTTAATCAACTAGACACCAAAGGTCTTTGAGCCTAAAAGATCTAAGCAATCATTAGGGATGAGTCTATTAACTATCTAAACTCCCTTAACACAATGGTCTTTGTGTAAGGCAAGTTTAGAGCAAGCTCTACTTGGTTCAGACATTTCATCAAACACCTTGTGGGTGGGAAATGTCTAGAGCTCTAGATCAAAGAGGCCAACTTTAATCTAGCATTAAGGATAGTAGACAAGCAAGGAAACAATAGATCTAACACTAAACACCCTAGATCTTCACTTAATCACCCTAATCACCCTAGCCCATGAATTCAATGTGTGTCTACTCTCTAATCTCCATGAGAAACCTTAAATCTATGTGAGATTCAAGGCCAATCATGTTTATGAGAAGGAGAAACAAGATTTAAGATGAAGAACTTCCTTAAAATGATTAAAAGGTTCAAGCTTTTACAAGATGAAACAAAGTCTTGAGAAAAAATGAGATACATTAGGGTTTTGGGATCTAAAACTATATATAGGAGAGACAAATTTCGAGCTGGTTTAATTGGATTAAACCAGGTCAAACCGGAGATAACCGGTCAACCATTTGATTTCGTGCCTTTGTCTTCTCCCGAGCGGGTTACGCATCCCGTTTCACTAAGCCGCTGTGGAGCTCGGTTCAGTCCCAGCGATGTCATCTGCCCGCTGCCATCAAACCGCTCTTGACTCGAGCTTAACTTCTTCACATTGCAACTCCACTGACCTCGTTGAATCAATCTCGAGCCGAAGTCTCCACCATGAATCAAAGCACGAGTTCACTTGTCGTCAAATCATTGCGCCTCCGTCGAACTACAACTCCGCCATTGTCGTGCTCCGTCGTCACCATGGCCATCTCTCCCGTCCTCGTCATCGTCGGAGTCAGCCCTCACTGCTGCGAAGCTTCACCGCGACCAAGCTTCTTCGCCACAATCCCCCACCGCCGTGGATCACCAAACCAAGCTTCTCCGCTTCCGTACTCGTCGTCAATGTGGCTCAGCTAATCGCCGCCGTCGCGTCGTCAACAGATCCGGCAAGAAGAACAACTCCAATGGCTGGTTTCCTCGTTTTTGCATAATTGGTCCTCAACTTCTGCCTTTTTACAATTTAGCCCCAAAACTTCAGAATTTGCAGAAATGACCTCGCGATTTGACCCAGAACTTTCAATTGTGCACTCCAACCCCTATAATATGCAAATAAGTATGCAAATGCAATATATACATCTAAATGCAACCTAAAATGATCATAATAATCTAAAATATGAATCTAAAAACCTATAAAAATATGAGATATCAACTCCCCCACACTAGACCTTTACTTGTCCACAAGTAAACATTTAAGATCAATCAAAGAGAAGAGTTTGAAATTGAGAGCTTATAACCAAAAGAAACACTTTCTAGCCTTCAACTTGACATCCTAATGAAAATATAGCAAATAGCATGAGCAAGAACTTTTATTACACTCTAGCTTCTCAAGACCTATCCATACTCCTATACCTCTACACAAGTTGTAATGCTCATCCATCAACAAGCTCTTTAGACCAACTCTCACATTCATTTATACAATAAGGTGAATTCTCACAAATGGGCACATGATCTCAATCATTTGGCTTGGTGAGTGAAAATTGTCTAATGTAAAACAAGAGGGGTTTCAAATGCATTTTTCATGGTGACTTACTCTCAAGAAAAGAAGCAAGAACATTATGCAAAATTTATCTAAGAAAAGGAGCAATTCATGTATACAATGATTTGTTCTCATCATTCTACCCTTTTCCTAAATGATTTCAAGTTCTACCCTTCTTCTTTTCATCATCCCAAAACCCAAAGATACACCCACTTTCATCACTCACCCAATGAACACTCTTCTTTTTCTTATCATAACCAACTAGGGATTTTTTTTTTTTTTTTTTTTTTTTACTAAGCTCTTCTTTTCTTTTCTTTTCTTTCCCCCACTCTTTTCATGTTTCTTTTCTTTTTATTCTTAAGAGGATTTCCTATTTATATACTCTAGAGCTTTTCTCTTTTTTTTTTTTTTTAGATCCCTAGTGGTATTCTTTTCTTTTCTCACTCTTTTGGTTCATTTCTTTCACCTTTCTCACTCACATCCCAATCCCAAGATTAAAAACAAGCTTACAAACCCAACAACCATCCTAAGTGCTAGCTCAAATGAGGTCCTAGTGCTAGCCAAAGATAAGAACAAACCATTGTCGCTCTTAATACTCTCAAGATTTTGCACATTACTAGCTTTCACAAAAAGGCCTCACTCAAGCAAATCAATGATGGCTTCAATGAATGGTAAGGGTTAAAGGGTAAAGGAGTGCCATTTGGGTTAACAGAGAGTGGAATAATGGAATAAGATAACCCAAATGTGTATGAGATCCATGATCAAGTATGCAAGTGCCCATATGCAAGAGAGATTAAGTTCATTACATTCAAGTTCAGTTTGGAGTTGGCTTTCAAGAACGATGTCAATTTCAAGCAAGCAACATGTTTCAAGAAGAGTGTTCAAGGCTCAAAGCGTGCAAGGCTTTCAAGAGATGCTTAAGCTACTTGATATGTTTAGCTAGGGTGTCAAATTGAGTTCTAGACATGTGTTCTTTACAAGGTTTCTCCCAATGCATGAATGCAATCTAAATGCCTCTAGACTCAATCTTAAAAATGCAAATGATGCAACTAAATGCTTTAAATTTTTTTTTTTTTTTGAATGCAAATAAGTATGCAATACAATGCATGAGACTTATGACAAGTAAACAAAACAAAAAAAACAATGTGAGATAGTAGACTCTCCCCCAAACTTACTTCACACAGTCCCTTGTGTGAGAGTAAGCTCAAAGAAGAGATCTAAGGAAAATAAAGAAACATGAGAATTAAATATGTACAGGGTTGGAGTGGCACATACTTGGAGTTATAAGCTGAATTGGGTGGTAGAGGACCCTTGGCCTCAGATTTGTTTCTCCGGTAGACATGGGCTGAAGTGGAAATGAAGACTTCTCTTATCTAGAGATAGACCCAACCTGAACAACCTCAACAATACTTATTAAACAACTTAAAAAGAAAGAAAGATAAAGAAATATATACAATGGATAAACATGGGATTTCCTCCCAAGTGAGCTTGTTTTAAGTCTCTAGCTTGACTTTGTGCACATGCTAATCATAGGTATCAAAGGGCTGAGCCAATGCACCTTTGGTCCTTCTCCTACAAGAACAAGGAACCAAGCATGCAAAGGAGCACACTACTGTCCATAGATAGTAGACAGATTTTTCATCAAGGAGCTTCACTATAGATGAATCATGAAATATGAGATGCTCTTTGATGTTCAAATAGTCATGAGAATCAAATGTATTTGGTGGAAAGACAAAGTCAACTACAGGTTCAAACGAGGTCTTAACAAAGTAGTCAACTCTATCTCCATCAACTGAATAGAACACAATGTTCTCATTCTCATGAATGCTTTTGACAAGGGGATTTTCTATCTCAAGCAAAAGCTTATCAACATCAAGCTCATCCCCTAAATCAGCTATCTCAAGAAGAGGTCTAGATTCATCAAGCATAAAAAACTCAGATTCGAGATCAAATGAAGCACATAGATAGCTCTTGTCAAAACAAACTTCAATATGATCTCTAGCAAGCTTTTCTATTCTCAACTCATCTAGTTTCCTAGTTTCACATATCATATCAAGACATTCATTGATGAGCACAAGAGAATTATGATCATGGGCAATGTTTTCACCACAAGGCAAGCATATTTTCTCAAATTGAAGTTCTAAAATGGAAATTTCTATACCTTCCAGCTGGAGTGGTGGAGCCCAATCCATTACCTCTTTAAGGTCATAGGCAACATTAAACTCATACTTTGTAACCTCCCTTCCTTCAAGCTCTGCTCGATCCTTAATAAGCTCCAACCGGATCCTTCGTGCTAGGGATGTCTTTGCCGACCCCGGGTACTCCTTCTGAAGCTCATATAACATCACAAGTTGTGCTGGTGTGAGTATACTTGCATCAAAATCATCTTGAATGTGATATTCAAATGTGTCTTCCTCTTCTTGTGGCTCCCCATGGTAGCTTGAAGCCATAACTGCATGAACAAAAACTAGAACTAAAGGTTAGTAACTATACAAAAGCAAAACAAAGCAAGAAAATAAAGCTTAGTCTCAAGAAAGATTGAAATCCTAATGATAAATCTACTAGTTCCCCGGCAACGGCGCCAATTTGATAACATGACTTTTCGGGTCCTTATCAAATGAAGTAGTATGTGAGATGTCGAACCAATCCTAGGTGATTTCGATGCACTGAGAATACAAATCTATGCTTAATCTAAGTGCAAACAGGTTTTGAATGATGATGCGAACTAGAACTATGCTAAAATGTAATAAAGGAACAAGCTTTCAATCAATCTAGGACAATAGGACTCATGGGGCTAGGCATTTGACTTCAAGCGATTGAGATCCGATCTAAGGGTGGCAACTTTCAATCAAATAACTTCCTTAAGTCTAGAACACTGAAATAAGCAAGCTCTATGGTCAAGAAGAATGCTCATTTGCTTTAATCAACTAGACATCAAAGATCTTTGAGCCTAAAAGATCTAAGCAATCATTAAGGATGAGTCTATTAACTATCTAAACTCCCTTAACACAATGGTCTTTGTGTAAGGCAAGTTTAGAGCAAGCTCTACTTGGTTCAGACATTTCATCAAACACCTTGTGGGTGGGAAATGTCTAGAGCTCTAGAATAAAGAGGCCAACATTAATCTAGCATTAAGAGAAGTAGACAAGCAAGGAAACAAGAGACCTAACACTAAACACCCTTAGATCTTCACTTAATCACTCTAATCACCCTAGCCCATGAATCCAAAAGGTAACTACTCACTAATAGACATGAATAACCCAAAACCCATGGATGATTGAAGGTTAATCATGCTTAGTGGTCAAGATTGATCAATAATCACAAGAGATAGAGATGAAAAGAAGCTCAAGATTAAGTCTTTCACCAAAATAGCTAATGTGATTACAAAGAAAACAAGATATCATAACCTTTAGGTCTAAAATGTATTTATACTACTCTAAAACTCGAACCGGGTCAACCCAACAACCCTGGGCCGACCCAAATAGAAAATGGATAAAGTCTGTTTTAAACTTCGGCCGCAGCCTTCTCAAACCCGCGAAAGTAGGCCGCGATACGCATGCTATGGCCGCGCCCTCTTCTTCCTGCGATGACAGCCCGCGAAACTCTCTGGTCGGATTCGTCGAATTCTCGTCGCGACCTGCCTTCACCCGCGATGGTTGCCTGCGGTCGTCATGGTTCGTCGCAGCCTCCATTTGCCCGCGAAGGTTCCCTGCTACCGCACCATTACTCACCATTTGGACGTTTCATGACTTCTTAAGCTCCAAAATCTGATTAGTACTTCTCCAAACCTGAAAACACATAAACACCATGCAATGCAACCTAGACAAACCTAAACACTAACTTAAATAATCAAAATGAATGCAAAATGGATGGTTAAAACCATGAAATACACAAGATATCAGTTATAAACCATAGTATGGTTTGTGTGGATTGCCTATAACCAAGACCAAGGAGGTTTACATCCGACCCGTCTATTCGATCCGTCTACATTCCGCCCGAGACTTGTCAAGATGAAGACCCATTCAACCTAAGCATCTATGAGCTTTGACCAAGTCTTGATATTGTATTGAATGTAGTCAAAGTGTATTCATTATGTAGATTCTCCATTGATGTAAAACCTTATGTGACAATCACTATATATAAGTGGCAAGAGCTAATGAGAAAGACACAACTTTCACAGCAACACTTCTCTCATTTCATAACACTACAATGGCATTTCTTCCTTTTTGTAAACTTTGAATAGTCTTTTACTCAAATTTAATCTTTTATATATTTTTTTTGAACAAAATCTTTTATATATATGTACAAAAAAAACAAGATTGTTTTCGGTGTTGAAGCGTCTGATCTATTTGGTGCTGTCACTAGACCGCCGGCTTGGCCCTCTTTAAGTGGAGATCCAGTCAGATTTTAGCTTCCCTTCATTCTTTTGGTCACTGGAAGCTGGAATTGGTCAATAAAATGTGGATGTTCCAGCAGGATTGATTGCAAAAAGTGTGATCTCTACGAATTCTACTCAATCGTATGTGGCGAGCCCTAGATGGCTCTCTTCCTATTTTATTCGTTCTGTCCTCGCTGTCTTTTGGTATGGTGCGTTTGAGTTTGATTCTTTCACCACATGATGTAAGGACTTTTGGTCCAGTTAAGAATATGAAAGAATGGATTTACAGTGTTAAAAAGTAGGGTTTTGTGGTCAGTTTTGTGGTCTTGATGATCACACATGGAACAATTGTTCTCACAACTTGGCAAAATTTCATCAATTTCTAATTCCAAGAGAATACGTTATACTTCCTCGGTTTCAGATTAATTATCGTTGTAAAGAAATTTTTTTGTTTCAAAATAAGTATTGTTTTATGATTTCAATGTAAAATTTATTAATAAGATTTTCTGTTTATTTTTCTTGGTTGAAATATGGTTAGGTGTATGGATAATAATATTTTAATTTTGAAAATATACAAAATTAAATATTTTTTAATTTATGTAAATGAACCTAAAACGACGAGTAAATTGAAATGGATGGAGTATATATTAGAATGCAGTAATAAGTCTTATTCATTTATGTTTTCTGAAAGCTGGTTTTCAAAGAATAAAGTCTTATTCATTTGTGCTACTTATGACGTTAATGTGAACTAAACAGATAAAATACTTGCTCGAGTTATAAAATAGTTTGAAAATGCAGCACATTATTATATTACGTGCACATAATAAATTGTCGGGTCTACCGCCTACACTGCATACATATTATTTATTTAATTAACTAGTTTTCGATCCTTGAATCTTTGATGATTCTTGTTCATCTCTCGATGATTTATATAGTTTGCTAAAAATACATAACAGTCAGAACAAATTATGGTTTTTCTAATTATTGAGTTTGCTAAGCCAGGTCAGTTTTAGCAAATTCACCCTGACTAAGCAATTGCAAGAAAATAGTAAAAACGAAATGGATTAAAAGAAACATAAAGTTCATATGTACATGTGATTAGGAGCTAAGCATAGTTTAAAACAAAAGTTTATCAAAAACAATAAAGCAAAAATTAAGATTAAGATTAAAATTAGACAGACAGACAGACATAATAATTAACCACTTTTCGACATTCATCTGATTACAAAAACAGTTCAAATGGGACTAGAAACTATTATCACATAGAGAGTCTCTCTTTCTCCTCAAAGTTTCCCTCTTTAGTTACTTCCCCATTGCTTGTGACCAGGGGTCCATTTTGGACACTTGGGGCTGAAGTAAGACTTAACAACCCTAGAGTTTAAAAGCTCAATGATCGGAGCAAACTTCACACACCTCGGTGTCTTGTACTGATTGATAGATGCCCCAAGGCTTATCGCATAATCCATGAGCTTATCAAAAGTCCCTGATTCGACTACCCTGATCTCCAACGGTCCAATGGACTTGTCACTGACCCTTCCTTGTCTATACACACTGTTAAATGATTCCTCTATGGTTAAACAACAATCCTCGAACACCGAGGGAGGAACCGGCGTGTTACCGTTCAAGCAGAGCTCCCAGAACAAGACATAGTGGCCTGGGATAGACGATGTGTCTGCATAGCTAGTGTACTCGGAGAGTGAGGCATCAAAGGGAACAAGGTGTGTTACCGCGGTTTTGACTGCATTTTGAAGCTCCACCTCGTCGGTTTTGTCTGAATCAATGCTTAGGACTACGTTCTTGCGGCATATGAAGCTGAATTGAGGTGCATTATTCTTGAAACCAGCCACTCTTAGGACATCACCCACTCTGTATCTGTACAGTCCTGCAAAGAATATCACAAAACAACACATTTTTAAGTCTTTCCTTTTTTAAAAAAATATCAATAAAATAATAATTGGATTAAAACTTTTTTTTTACCGGCATAGGTGGTGACCACAAGCTCATACTCCTCACCAAGCTTGACATCAACGAGATCAACAAGCTCCTGTTGTTCTTTCTCAGTGAGTGCTTTAGGAAGACTGATTGAGCTAGTGACTCCGTTGTTCCTATGGATAGGCAAGAACTCGAAATAGGCCATGGTTGGTATGAGAGTGTAAGAGACCTCGCTTGGTTTGCATAGTGGCCTCAGATTCACACCAAAGTAACATTCCGAAGAAGCATACATTGTGCAAACAAGAGGCAAACCGTTGCTGTAATAATCCAAAGTTGGAATATACTGTGACATTGTCCCAGTCACAATCACATCCACATACTTGGTGTTTGGCCAAAGCCTAGTGATGATCCCTTGCCAAGAGGTCTTCTTGCATTCCGATTCAACAAAATCCGCAAGCTTTGGATCCGGTTTAAGAATCTCCCCTACCGCCTCACGGACCGAAAGATCGGTTATCTCAGAGCTGAGTGTACCGGTTCTTATATCACGGGTTAGTTCAGGCCAATGTTTCTCAAGAAACTTGATGGCTCTGATGAAACCAGAGGCAAAGACAGCGCCAACACGTTGTACTTCTTTGTGTTGGCATAACCCACAGAGCATTTGAGAGTACATGCTCTGGTAAGAGTCAGGACAAAGGATGGTTTGGTTAGGGCTTGTGTAGTTGGTGTAAGGGTCAAAGGGTCTGTTTTTGAAGTGAGAGGATTTGTAGTAACTGGTTAAGACAGGACGAGCTGGGAGACCACCAGGTGTCTTGGATTCGGATTTTATGAACAGAAAGTACATTCCTTTGCCTTTGTCAAGACCAGGAACAAACTGGCTCATCACAGGCATCAAGAGACTGTAGAGAAGTGATCTTCGGTCTAGCTCCTCTTCTATTGTTGGCATCAGTTTCCTCTCTCCACCAGATGTTCCAGAACTGTTTTACACAATTAATATTAGGCTCTAAATTTTCAAAAATATTTTATGAGAATTTTATTTACACATAAGAAAAAGTTAGAGAATATTTTTATATCTTTTTCTTGATAAAGGTTTTAACAGTGAATGGATGAGAAAGTTAAAACCTTTTTGAGTACCCATTAAAACCCAAGACTAACCAATAAAGATTCGAATATTACATCTCAGCCAAACTGATGAAACAAAGTGAAAAAAGTAAAAACAGAGCAAAAACAGAGCAAAAAACAGAGTAACAATGGACAAACCTGGTGAGGAACTCAGAGATGGGGCTAGAACAGAGGATTTTGGACGTATCACCATTAGCGATTCTGTTGATCTCAGACTGAATATCTTCGTACGTTACGACAGGCATGACGTGTTTGAAAGTCTCACGGTCGGTTCGTCCCTCGAGCCCGTGACGTTTGAGGTACTCCACGTCAGCATTGCGTGAGAGGATCTCCTCAAGAACCATTCTCTGGACATCGTCAGCGTTAGAGGTCACTTCTTCGATGAACAGGAGCTTGCTCTTGTTCTTCTCCTCGAGAGTCTGATCAGAAACCTCCAAAGCTTCGATCTTTGGTGCCTCAGGCATCGTTTTAAGTTTTTGTGGTTTTAGAGATTTGAAATGAGAGAGATAAGGAAGAGTTAAGATGGTGAATAAGCTTTGTAGTCTTAAAGCTTGGAGGGTGTGAGGAAGAATAGAAGAGAACGGGTTGATATATATAGAGGGTGGGAGGAAGAGGGTGAAGATGACGTCGAAGGGTATAAAATAATAAATTAACAATATGTAATTACATATATAGAGGGTGGGAGGAAGAGGGTGAAGATGACGTCGAAGGGTATAAAATAATAAATTAACAATATGTAATTACATCCACGATTTCTGTGAACGGCCTACTATTCGTGTTTAATTGGATTAAATTGTCGACAAGAAAAAAAGAAATTTGATTTAAATTATTTTATTCCGTTTCAAAAGGTGTATTTCGATAATATTTTAATCTTCCAAAATGGTCAATACCCCTACTGGCTTTGAATAATATTTGAAGGACATTCAAACTATATATAGGAGTATTCATTAATTCGCCCACTTTATTTTCAGCTAATAAAATACATTAGATATATATTCTCTTTGGAGAAAGGGGTTGATAGTTTGATACATTGACATTGGTCAATTTTTTTACCCCATCACTGAACCTAAATGAAATGATCATGAACATGTAACTTTTTTGAAACTGGAACAGGTAATTTTTTTTTAGTTGGAACATGTAATATGATAGTCGTACTAATTCCCTTTTTATGTCATGGCTTCTATTGATTTTTTTTTCTTTTGACTTATATTGATTTTTATTATTCACAAAATGATCATGCATGACTTATGTTGATTTTTATTGTTCCCAAAATGATAGTGGTTACACGAAATTGGGTTTGATTTCATAGTAGACTTTATTTTTGTTTACTTTGGTTCTGCTTTTCCTATTAGACCATTACGGTAAAAAGTAAGGATAGAAATAAGAAAAAACATAAGAGCAGTGTTTCCTCCGTTTTTTAAAAAGTGTCGTTGTGACATTTTTCATACAGATTAAGAAAGTTGTTGAAATATAGGTAAGTTATAATTAATTATACCTCTTTGACCAATAATATTTTAGATAAATAAAATTATTTATAAAATCAATGCAATTTGCAATTAATTTTCAGCTGAAAATTAATATAATTTACATTGAAATTGTAAAGTGACACTCTTTGTGTAACAAGGAAATGAGCTTAGAGTGACACTTATTATGAAACAGAGGGAGTATGAATTAAGGTGACAGGAACGCTTTAAATGCAAACACAGACGTATGAGAGTGAGAAAGAGATACTCCTTCTATTTCTTAAAGAGTATCGTTGTGACATTTTTTCACACAGATTAAGAAAGTTGTTGAAATATATGTAAGTTTTAATTAATTATACCTCTTTGACCAATAGTATTTTAGATAAATAAAATTATTTATAAAATCAATGCAGTTTGCAATTAATTTTCAACTGAAAGTTAGTATAATTTACATTGGAATTGTAAAGTGATACTTTTTGTGTAACAAGAAAATAAGCTCAGAACGACACTTATTATAAAACAGAGGGAGTAGAAAAGAGCATAAATGAGGGCACAGATTTTATAACGGGATTTTTACCCGGTTGACCAGGGCGGAGAAACCGGAAATATCCGTTTAATCAGCAGTAGTTTCTAACGTAGTTGTCCCACAAATAACCGGCAACAAACTCCCCTAAAGCCTTTTCTAAAACCCTAAGCTACACCATCATTTTCCGTTTCCCGGTAAACACAAAAAACGGCGTTCACTATGAACTTTGAGATGTTTTTGGTCAATGTATCCCGGCGAGAGAAGTAGAAATCCTAAGGTGTGGACCATTACAGCTGGACTCCATTGTTATTGGTTGACACGTGTAATTGGTGTTTATACTAGTTTGGTGCCTTCACGTATAGTTTATTTTCATCCGACCTTTTTGCTGGATTTGTTATAATTTTGATCATCCATGAAAATCAAATGAGTGTCTATAATCAACATTTGTTGGGTGTGAACACCTTATTGATGTTTTCTTTTAGATGGTTTTATTTGTATAATTTGAAAAATCAATAATAATATGTCAAATATTGGCAAACGTCTTAATTAGATTGTAAACTCGACTTTTTGTTACTGGAATTATCACATCGGGGACACCTATTATTTGACTTAAAAGTAGATATTAACTAGAATTAGATACGAGACCAAGATGGTAATATTTAGCAAAGATATTATTCCCGCCAAAGTGTCTTCTGCTTTTCAATTTATATTCTTGTTTATCTAATTTAAACTCTTACTGTTTGTTTTGGAATGTTCTATCATACATAATTGCGGGAAAATTCTAGAAGAAGATACTACAGAAATGATATATAAAGACAATGACCTACGGTTTATAGGTAATATTTTAGTTCATAAGAAATTGTAAAAGAATATAAAACAATTCAATGACAAAAAGGCTAATGCATGAAACTCTGAAAAAGTATTGTAGAGAAAGTGAAGGAAAATGCGATATTTTTATAATTTGTTAAAATACTTTGTTATTGTTCGTATAAACACAAATGCATATATAGCGTTTATTACAAAGTACTTGTCTTATCATAAAAGTATATATTTTATATCGTTGACAAGTAAGTTGGAATTTTATTCGACAAGCAACACTATATAATCGGAGTATATCTTCAAATTAAACTCAATATCAATTGAAGCCTCTTGTGTAGTATAGATATATATTGCAAGGAATGACCAAAACACGTTTAGTCGAATCCGTAGAAACGTAAATCATTGATTAAAAGAAAATTATATTCATATAAATATACGGTTTCAAAAACACATGACGGCTAATGTAAGTACATAAGTACATAATACGGCTCCACATAAATATAAATTGACTACCGTATATATTTAGGTTTAAAATCAGTGCGTAACAATTAACATATGCGTAGACGACTATATTTTTTTTGGTCAATTGGCGGATGCAGGAATGTAACTAGGTAGAGGCACATACATAAAAATTATTTTTCAGTCGAAGGCATTTCGTAAACAACATAAGAATTCCTGAAGAAAATTTTAAAATAAGTTGGGGGCACGTGACCCCACACCCTTACTGTACATATCCACCCCAAAACCATACTTACATTTAGTCTATAAAAGCTTAAATTCCATTAAAAGAGAAATTAACAAGACTGTACTCAGCCAAACAAATCAAACACCGGTAAAGTAGAAGATAGAATGGCGATACAAACACACAAAAAGAAACCATATGAAATCGCATCACAACAGTTTTATATGCTTTTTGAAATACCGCATCTAGGGTAAACAACTATATACATATTTCCTTGGTCACTTCGGTGTTCGTATTTAGCAGTTAAATACTTAGGTGAAAAATTGACTTAACAAAAGAGCGAATAGATATCCCCTTCCAAGTTAGTCAAACTTCTTATTTCTTATCTGGCTAAGAGCCTCAGAAGGTAGTTAAACTTTATACTTATATTCTTGTGAGTTGATTTTCCATGCACATGACTATATAACTTTATTATACTATATTCCAAAAGCATCCTAAAATTAAATGATGTAAAATTCGTAGTGGAAAATTTCGTAAATAACATCACTAGGTGATGTTAGCAATACGGTCTGCATTTTTTATATTCGTTTGCCGATTTTACGCTCGCCATCTCCCTTATTTTCGGGTATGAACCATAAATTTCCTAGAAAATCCCAAGGAAAAATAACTAGAACGAGCTAAAAATATCTGAATCATGACAAAAGTTAATACTATGGATAAGAGTGTTTCATCGTTTTAGGAAATTTTTTTGACAAGGGACCATACGGTAATGCCATGTGGGAGCTCCCCACCGAAAATCAGGTGATAGCGGCTGCACCGAGATGCAAGGGTAGTAGGACCGTAGGACATCACTCCTTGATCAGGCCAAGTCCTTGATATAAATAATTGTCTCTATAGTAGTGTGAGCCGTGATGGCGTTTTCTGAACCTTTTGATATATATGTAATCCTTACTTAATTAGTGTTTCTGACTCTACACGTTTCATCGCAACACAAAGAGTTTTTGTTGTGCTATTATACGGAAAGGGTACGGGAGGCACCGACAGATCATTGCAAATCTTTGACCATTGACTTTTTGTATCTCTACACAAGGTGTCAATTTTTTGGTGTGCAAAAATAACTTTTTGGTGCAATAAGGTGTAAATTTTGTTTTTTATTCTTTCAATTTTGTAGGAGTGTTATTTTTCTTATTAAGTTTTGAATGACGTATAAGAAAAAAGGATGCATTGAAGCTGAGATGAACTAAACGACCCAATGATAGTGAAGGGTCAAGTTACCCGAACCAAGTGATGAGATATATCTTATCAATTGTGTGTTGGAGAGGACGGAAAACAAATTCTTGTAAAGTGTTGAAATATCTAAATTCTCGCTCGTCCATGCATGTAATCTTCGCACGTGATATTGCAAAGCTAGCAAAATCTATACGACGTACTATGTTCTGTAGACTATACAACATCTAAGTGTGTTGTACTGGTTGTATACGTATGTACTTAATAGGTAGCGTACATGCAAACTAATTTTCCCGTAAACTAAGAAAAGTGAGAACAGATAATTAAAGCTGCTAACTTATGTTATTTAAATACGGGATTTTGGAATAACTTATAATGATGGTGTCACAACCTGCATGTGTATGGTTGAATGTTGAAATATGGCTTTATGGTTTACTTAGAGGGAACAACACATAGGATATAGGTGTTATTTAATTAATTACTGTTAATTATTTCTTAATGAAAATTAATTTTCATTAATATCAAATCAGTTCATGAAAACCAATGAAGTGGTCCCTGATTGTTTCTTGTTTTCCGGTCCCTAAGATAATAGTCAAAACTCAAACCTTAGTTTTTGCTTGTGTACACACCAATTTTCCGGTTTAGTGTAGAAGTGAAAGTGGGCAAGTTTTTCGGTAAATGATGCTTTTGCACTTCAATTCTTCAACAAAATAGCGTCCATCTGAAACTGAATAGAGTGAAAATATCTTTCGCAGACAATAGATGTTTTTATTTTGGATCTTACAAATTGATGGCTGTCCTAAAATGTTTGCCAACTCATCAATATAATATATGTGCATAAATACACATGACATACTATTACAATATTGTGTTATACTATGTACGTAGCCAAAGCTAAAATACTCAAGGTTAAGTAGAGAAAACATATCACATAATGTATCTAAGAAAAAAATAATACAGAAACGAAAATACAATCTTAATGTTTATACTCTTCATGCTTGTTTTTCATCTTTTACCACATATGTGCTTCTTCAAATTCGGAGAACTTAGTCACGTAAAAGACCACATTAGGAAATTCGGAGCCCGATCAGTCGTTGATATTTGATTAGTTGTAGCTCGACCCAGATACCTTCCAATGTTTTTTGTAAAAAAAAGCCAAGCAATCTCAACAGCAAAAACCGGCCATTCGTAATGAATCCACAAGACCATTTAATTTTTAACCAGCAATTTTGAACCCGTATTGAATAATTAAACTGTAATTTTAGATGAACTGTTGAACTGGCTCTTCGATTTCCTTGGAGTCCCGAAAAATCAATCTAACTATTTTTGAGTTATAAGTGCTATCTTACTCCACATGTCACACAGTCAGCAGATTAAGAGCCATCCACCCTACATATAAAGGAATTAGTAATCTACCCTAACCTTGTCATAGCACATTCTGTAAACACATGTAGTGTGTAACGTGAAGGCAGGATCGTGTCTGATAAAGAGGTTAGTTAAAATGATACATAAATTGAATAACAGATGTTATTAAGATTATACAAGTAAGAATTAAAGTAGAGACGACTGGAAATTGATTGAGTAGGGGTAGATTCAAAAACCACATGAGAAAGTGGCTTATCTTTCAGTCGAAAAGGGCTTTGGAGATTGTGTTTAAATCTCTATTTCTCGTCTTTTCATGTAGATGGAATATACATAGAAGTGACATAAATCATGGAGTTTCCTTCTTTTTTCTCGATTCATATATGTGTGATATATGATATATCTTGTAAGAGAGTGAAATAAAATTTGAAAATTGGCCATGAAAATAGTATTTTTAAATTTTGTAATATCACCAAGTTTTTTAACCACGCATTTATGTATTGCCAATAAGATGTTTATTCTGTTTTTGGTTTTAAATATTTTTTCTTAAAAGATATCATCAGTTTGATTATTATTATCCTCAATATCATCAGTTAGTTCTTTCAGTTGTATAGTTTAGTAGGCATAATTTTGTTTTGTTTTTACCATAACACTTTGGTAGGCTAAACTTAAAACTCGAAGCTTTTTTCATTTTTATTTTGACCACTGGCGTTGACTAAAGCTGTTTTCATTTAATCATTTGATTTAGTGAATGTCGTGTTTTTTTTTTTGCAAACTTACGAAATAATAATATTAGAAAAATTAAAGGGACATGTGGATCGTAATTGGAAAAAAATCAGGGTTCAATAAATAAAATTTTATATGCCTTTTCTCCAAAAAATAAATAAATATGTTTTTTGATAGCTCAAAATAGTAAATATGTTTTCTGATTATTGTACGAGATCGTACGGTCTTCGCACAAAGACAGACTAGACAGTGGCACATATAAACAAGCAAGAAATGAATTGACAAATTCCACATACAACTTTGTAATAAAAGGATAACAACATCAAATGTCTTTTGAATTTTGTTTTCAAAAAAAAAATGTCTTTTGAATTTCGGTAACGAAGGGAAGGACAATAAAGAACGGAGTTAAAGGTGAAAAATAAAATCACGAGCAAATAAAAGGTTTGATTTGATTTTTAAGCTTTCTCTAAAAGCATGATTCCAATGCGATACGTCACTTCATCATGCAGTATCATTACACCATGCCACATCTGTTTATCAGATCATCTATATATGTTTTCTTACTGATAATACGTTAAACTACGCAAACAATGAATAAGTGCAAAAGTTTACAACAGTTCTGCCATGAAATAAGACGCAGCTATTTGTTTCGTTAAAGAAAAGAAAAGAAATTGAAGATCTTAATTTTTCTGCAAAAAAGAATACGAAAGTCTTAGTAACCCTGTCGTAGTAACATTATGGACCAGTTCGACTTGAAGTCGCCGGAACCTGCGATCAAATGTTTTTATGTCTTGTGATCAAATGAAGTTTATTTACGGGTATTAGTTATAGAACACTTTAATTTTTGATAAATTTTATAGAGATATTAAATATCGATTTGAGACTAGTCATTGTTGTTCAAAAATAAATAAAAAACACTAGTCATTGCCCAACAACAAAACGAGCAACAAACTACAATATGAGACTGATTACAAGTCGTAAATCGCAGTAAACTCGAAATGGACATGACCTGTCTTTTCTCTTTGATGTGTTTGTATGTGGATTAGCATATATCTATAAAATTTATTTTAACGATTAAATATAATTCAGAATCAGATATACTAAAAATATCCAAACCATTTTTAATCATCATTTATACTATTATAACCCCAATGGATTATAACTGCTACTGCATGCACCAGTTGTTTATTCCAAGTATAACATTTACCAACCAATCTTTGACGATGTCATTTCTACTGTACCTACCATATTTACCGCGCTTATATCTACCACACCACTTCTAGCATTGTCGCCATGTAAAGCTTAATGTCTACATCTTGGTTCTATCTCTTGTCGTGACAATAATTGATCTTGAAATCGATCGGTCGTGCATATCAAAATTATATAAAAGTACTGTTTACTTTTATCCTTATCCTTGACTTTTTAGAGGTAACTATTAAAAGAAACCCACTAGAACTAGGGAAAATAAACACCTCTGGCGATTGAACGACATTTTGACAAATTAAGTTTCATGTCTACTCTCTTTACTCTTTTGTGTCAATTTTTTCTTGCTCTCATGTACAATGAATGCATTTTCCAAATAGTGTTATAGTTAGTCTATAGGTGTCGTTATCTAAAAATGTTTCATCCTATTCCTTTGGGTGAGTAAAATAGTTTATCAACAGATCAAATGTTGGGGAAAAAGTTTAAGCTTTGTATATTCCACCTTCCACCACGTGCTTTTGTGGCCACATATATAATATGAGACTTCTCTTACACATTCATTTCCATTCAAAGTTGAAACCACACAAGTTACTTTTTTTTTTGTTGAAACTAGGCCTAGTTGAAACTTTAAATTAATTATCAAAAAGAAAAAATACAGATTACTGAAGTTTATGTTTTCAGAAATTAAGCACAATTTTTATAGGAAACAGAGAACGAACTTATGAAGGAGCAGTCCTTGTAAGCCATCACTGTATCATTGTTGCTGTAGAAAGCTGGCTTCCGGTAACGAAGAGAGGGTATCTTGTTTCTTATGATTTTATCAATGAATCAGACCATTTGAAATAGGTTAAGAGGATCACCCTGGTGGCACAAGTTATTTTTTTGTTAAAAGGTTTAAAACCACAACAAATTTTTGAAAAATTATGCTCAACGATTGATTGCTCGATTACAATTATATATATTTTTGGTAAAATGGATAACAACTATATGTAATAAATAGAAAATGTTAACTGAAACCACACAAGATTTTTTAGTTAACATTTTCTATTTACTACGTATAATTGTGATCCATTTTACCAAAAATTGTAATTTAGTAATCAATTATTGAATTCGTGTTGGAGAAAAAATATTACATTGAGAATTTTGATGGAACATGAGTGATATGAAGAACTAACCATTTTATTAACCGTCGATTAGTTTCAAGTTGAAATAGTATTAAAGTTGATCCATATGTTATCCCATTAATTCGATCTAAAAAATTATAAAAATTAGAATGAATTATATTATTATATATTAATAATTATATGTACCATTATTTCGACAGAAAATGGTTAAAAAGATTTCACATTGAAAATTTCAATTCGAACATGATTGATATATAATTTTTTTGAATCATTACATTTACCGCCAGTTGATTTTAAATTAAAAATACATAAAACTCAGTGGCTCGATTTTTCAAATTTTATAGCACCGAAGCTTTTTCATTACATGGCTACAACTTACATAAAAAATACTGAATCCGTTTAGTATTTAGTAACACAGTTAAATTGAGAAATTGTGGGATAAATTATAGTTCTAAAAACATAAACAGTTTATGATGGAAAAGTTAGTGAACAAATTCGGGGAAAGCTATTTTTATTAATAAAACAACTTTTAAGAGATTTTATTTTATTTTTGCTTGATCTTTTTTCCTAAAATTTTAATTTCATAAATTCAGGTTACATATATATATATATATATATATATATATATATGTGTGTGTGTGTGTGTGTGTATATGTATATGTATCATTCTCAAAATAATTGGTTATGGTGAATAAAACTGAAATGTTTCACTAAACAAATCGAATATCTAGGAAAGTAACGTAACTTGTTACTAGTTGTATCTCTTTGACATCGTTTATGTCATTACCTTGACAGGAAATTTTGATATTATGAGGACATAATTCACCATCAGATAAGCCGCATATATGCTATAAGATTTATTTAGAAGATTAATTTCGTAGCCTTTTAGTAAAAAAAAGATTAATTTCGTACTCCACTAATTTTCTAACCAGGTTACAAATATTTTTATCCCTGATTAATTTTGATTCTTAATTTCATTTGATTTTTAGTTTTCTTGGCATGATTAAACCCTTGAGTAATAATGGATTCAAACTTGCGATTTTCTATGTATTGGGGCAAATGTCACATATACAAATATTAACCGGAAAGACGGAATGAGTTTTGGAAGACGCTTTAAGAGATAAAAAAAAGTTGGTAACAAAACGAACTAAAAGCAGAAAAATGGATGGTATGGAAACAAATCACATGCTACTACAATATGAAAAAATGAGTGTGTCGATTTTACCTTTTCGAATTTGCATTTCACTAATATATTAGAGGGTGTTCCAAAAAACTAATATATCAGAGTATTTAATATTAATTTTTATGTTAATAGTGTCTATTTGCTATTTATGTTATCACACTGAGTATGTTATGTATTTTTATGAATTATAGACTTAGACTTAGGTTTGGAATTAGTGGCACGACGAAAAAGCATGGGTGATTAGCAATTTCTGAAAATATAAAAATTCATATGAATCCAAGAAATTAAAGTTTGACAAGATGGGTCAATAAAAGATAGCACAGTTAAAACTCTACGATAGATCCTTACAATTCTAAGAGAACTCAACTACTAAGTTTTAGTTAGAGCATCTCCAATGTATTTCTCTATTTTTATCTCTAAAACAAAGGAACTTTAAAATAGAGATGGGTTTGTCTCCAATGTATTCCTCTATATTTGCCTCTATAAAAGAATATTCTCAAAAAATTCTATTTTAAGTTTACAGAAAACACTTTTTATTTATAAAAATTGATAACTAACCCTATTTACTTTTAATTTTTAAAATATTTCATAAAATTATGAATTTGTTTAAACTAAATTTGTATTCAAAAACTATTATGTAAACAAAAAATATAATTTTATTTTTATAAACATTTTATTTCTCTATAAAATAATTATTTTGGTTATAAATATAAAAGTTTGAAAGTTAAAGGACTATTTTGAAAATAAAAAGTATGACTCTATAATAGAGGAATGCTATTTTTTCCTCTATAGAGGTGGAAATTAAATAGAGGAAAAATAGCATTCCTCTATTATAGAGGTGGAAATAGAGATGGGATGGAACATTTTTTCCTCTATTATAGCATATAGAGATGAAAATAGCTAAGGGTTAGAGATGCTCTTAGACAGTTTAGGTAGGCGTTAGCATTCTCTAATAAATTACGGTAGTTTTATTGTTATCTTTAATGGAAACTAGATTTTGATCCGCGCTTCGAAAGCGCAGATATTATTTTCACTTTTATAAAATATATTATTTGTTTGTAATTATTGAATTTATTTATTTTAATAAAATTTTCTTTATAATAAATTCGACACATAGATTGTCTCTGATAAACTATGTATTTTTCTAATTTTGTTTTATTCGCTCTTCAATCAACATATTTATTTGGCTTGTTGTTAAAATAAATGATTATAGACTTTGATCTCTGCATCTCCGCGGATGTATATTTTAAAAAAAATGATGATATTAGTTTTTCATGTAATTATTAGGGTTTGGCAAAATGAATCCAAGGAACAGAATTGATACCAATCCGTAAATATAGTACCAAACATGAACATAAATTGATTAAATATTCAAATTATTCAAAATTTTATAAGTTAGAGAACCGAATCGGATCTGAATCGAAGTATTCGTGTACCTGAATTTATCTAAAAGTAGATTTATAAACTTATATATTAATTATTTTTATATTTAATGTATATAAAACATCAAGAATGATACTTTTAAATTGGTTTAAAATACTTGAAAATATATATAGATAGTCAAAAATAAATATCTGATATAGTTAAAGTATACTAAAATCACCAAAAATACTTAAAATAATTATTGATTTCATATCCAAAATTTTAAATCAAACCAATTGATATGTTAAGCTTAGGTATTCTGACATATGTTATTTAAATTTATAGGTAATATATTACTTTATTTATAGATTTTGAGAAATTTAAAATATATAGTGATTTAAAATTTTTAAAATAATTTAAATAGGTTATCCAAACCCAAACCAAACCCGCAAAGATCCGAATCAAACTCAAACAAAAATTTAGAAACATTCTAATAGGACTGAAATCTTTGACCTCAAAAACCGGAAACGCAAACCGATCAGAACCAAACCCATATGGATGTCTGAAAATCCATCCTTAGTCATTATTATATATCGTATAATTTCATCATATAATTAATCGTATTTTATATGTACCATCATATAAGTAATCATATAATTAATAATATTTAATCTGTATCATCATATAAATAATTACATATATTATATTTTAAAAACTTAAAATGAAATATAAAAACCATAATTTTGAGTTGGTATTTTAAATTGGGCTTTGTATTGTATTTTTCTTATATATATTGACAACTTTTTTTTTATAATGGACTTAATAACTTAAGCCTATTAATTTTTATGTTTAATATTACTATCTTTGTTTTCAAACATAATTTTTTTTTAAAAGACTATAATCCATGTTTCCAAATACACTATTTTTTTTTAAAACTCTTATCCAAGTATCCAAACATACCAAAATTGTACTTAAGCTTTAATACGATAAATAGATGATAAACGAAATTCGAAAACATAAGCTGCAAACCGGTTGTTTCGAGTCAATTTTATATCAGAGCCGGACTTGACTCCATGATTTTGAAACATTTGATTGGAGACTCTACTTTCGTAAGATTTCTTTTTTAAATAAAATATATACACAATAATAATTGTTAAATATAAAATAGAAATTGCTTTCCGAATTTTAAGATATGCTTCTCCAACTCTAAAATCTGCTACATTATAAGGACGAAAAATGAAATTGTTGATTTACTACTTAGGACTGCTCGTTCATTTACCCAGTCCCAGTCTACATAATTGGAGGTTTGGATCCATGCTTCAACTCGATCCCAAAATTCCTCAAATGCTTACTGTATTTTCTAAAAAAATAAGTAGTCTTGGTATATATATAATATATTGATGGTGATTCGGCTCAATACATATGGAATGTAGAAAAAAGAGGCAGAATAACTAGGGTATATAGTAGTTTTCTATATGATTGAATATGATTAAAACATGACAATAGTTAGATTAGAGACATTCATCCTCATACCAAAATACCATAAATAGCTGGCCTCCCTTTAGTGGAGCTCAAGGCTTAGATCAACCTACTAAAAGAAAATTCTATTGTGAACCTTGTGAAATTCAAGATTTTATGTAGACATATAGATGAATCGACATAAGGACAGATCTATTTTGAACTGATAGCTACTGAATCAGAACTCATCACAGATAACTCCCAACTGGTAAAGCTATATGGCTCCGTTCTTTAGGAAAACAAAGGATTTTTGAGTTTTTTTTCATTGTTTACTGGTCGAGCTGCTGGAATGGAATAATATCAGAATTTTATGAGATTTTTCCTCTCCACTTACTCTATATGATAACAGGAATTTTCAAGGGTCCCTATCAAATGAAGTAGTATATGAGATGTCGAACCAATCATAAGTGATTTCAATGCACTGAGAATACAAATCCATGTTTAATCTAAGTGCAAACCAAAAGTGAGATGAGCTTTAAACTAGAGCAATACTAAAATGCAGTAAAATAGCAAACTTTCTTTGATTATGAGATGGGAGAACTCATGGGAGTAGGGAACAGATCTTGGGTGATTAAGTTTTGAACTAAAGGGGATGACTTTCAATCAATCTAGCAACCTTAGGCCTAGACACAACACTAAACAAGCTCTATCCCTAGATGAATATTCATTTGCTAAAACAACTCAAGCATCAAATTCTTTTGGTTGAATGTTACTAAAGCAATCATTAAAATTAAGCCTACCAGCAATCTTAACACATTTAACAACAAATTCCTTTGGCAAAGTGTTATAAGAGCTTAAAAGAGTTGACTCAGACATTTCATCAAACACCTTTCGAATGTGAAATGTCTAAAGATCAACCTTTAAGAAGCCAACTCAAAAGAAGCAATAAGATCACTCTACTAGCAAGGAAATAAATAGATATAGTATAAAACCCTTTAGATCTAACTTAATCACCCTTAATCTTCCTAACCCATGAATCCTAAAATGGACTACTCACTAATCACCATGATTCCCCTTAAGCCCATGAAGGATTTAAGCTTAATCATGTAAAGAAAGAAAATAAGAACTTAAAATAACTTAAGAACAAAAAAACAAAATGATGATTTGATTCAAAGAAAAGAACTTTTTCACAAAAGAGGTTTGTGTTTCTCAAGAGATAATAAGATAATTCCATCATTTGGGTCTAAAAAGTACTTATATGATCCTTTCAAACCCTAATGGTTGATAATAAAAAGACTAAAAAACCCTTAAAACATTACAAATCGCTCAAGTCAAAAACACGCAGCGGAGTCGTGACTCCGCTGGCTAACCCCGCTCCGGACTCATACTGCTTCGTGTCGTCACAAACCCGAGCGACCTTGGTGACTCTGCTCCATACGGCTGCTCAACCCCGCTCCAGCCTTCACAGCGGTGTCGTGACACCGGTTTGTAACCCCGCTCCAACCGCATCACACCGTTTCTCGTCGTCAACCCGAGCGGTATCACTTACGCCGCTCCGTGTACTCGTTCAGACCTCGCTCTGGATCACAGCGGTGTCGTGACACCGGTCCAAGTACTCCGCTCCAGACGTTAACTTCGCACAATGCCCATCTTTCACTTCTTTTGATCCATGACTGATCTCAAACACCTTTAAGAACTCCATAGCATGCTCCAACACCTGATATGGACTTATGCATGCAAAATACAACTTAAAAGATGCCTAAATCCTACTCTATATAATTAAAATGTATAAGATATCCAAGCTAAAAACATGTAAATGCATAAGATATCACTATATGTACATGCTTTCTTTCCGTAGAAGACTTCTTCTGAACGGCATAATTGTACGTTATGCACCTCGATATTCAAAGAAGACTGATTTTTTCTTTTTGAAAAAAACTTTTTGTTTTATTAGTTGTTTTATTTCGGTATGATTATCCAAACTATTTCAAATTTGAGTAATAAAATAGTCGTTTATTGCTATAAAATATAAAATAGAAAGAAAAATGACAAAACAATTTAATTTTTTAATTATACAAAAAATATTATAATAGACTAATCTATTTCTTTTTGTTTTCAAGGTACTACTTCAGAAGTAATTTAGATTAAGATTTTGCTCAAAAAAATATTTTCTCAAAAATAAAGTTAGATAAATAATATTTTTGGTTTGAATAGGATTTCGAAATCTCAGATCCGGCTCTAACTACAATTACGGATAAAACAAAATTACATATTTCACAAAATTAAAAGTCGACAGGTCGCATTACCTTAATTAAAATTACAGGCCGTTGAAAAATTAAGACGACAATTTTACTAACGGAAACAGGGAGCATGATTATATAGATAATAACTACCAAAATATACAAAAACCTCGTTCGATGAACTCTAAAACAAAACTTTAGTCTGTAAGACTGTATTTTATTTATGTTTTGAACTTCTATATTTTGATCGTACATATACATTTTTATATTAATCTTACAGAAAAAACTTTGTCATATTATGGAATTTATTGAAGATAAACATCTCAAACACGTATGCGCCTCTGTACCAGAATGATTCATAGTTTAGAAAAAAATATTTATAAAAGATTTATATTTTACATTTTCAATGTATATAATAACAATAAATTGCGAATTTCAAAAATATAAATTGTGTTTACTGATTTTTGATTGGTTAAAATCATAAGAAATAATTAAATACAGAAAATAATACATTTATTGTCAAACTCTTTCGTATTATCTTAAGAAATGTGAAAATTCTAGAATATAAGTCTTTTTGAAACATAGAGAATATTATTTATGGAGAAAGCTTGTCTATAATTCTGCATCTGAAATGACATAAACTAATATACCAGCCAATGTCAATTTATTTATTACTCCATCGTTTCAATTTACTTCTCATTGTAAACTAAAATTTATGTGTCAAAATAAATGTTGTTTTAGAGTTTCAATGCAAAATTTATTAAAAATATTTTTCATTTTATATTTCTATTAGTTGAAATATAGCTAGGTATATAGATAATGTATTTTAT
Organism: Raphanus sativus; assembly: GCF_000801105.2. Lineage (NCBI taxonomy): Eukaryota > Viridiplantae > Streptophyta > Magnoliopsida > Brassicales > Brassicaceae > Raphanus > Raphanus sativus. Next base: position 23,339,114 of record NC_079512.1, on the reverse strand, counting down.
TTTGAAAATATATAGGTTAAATATTTTTTTAGTTTGTGTGTATAAACCTAAAACAATAATCAAAAAAAAATGGAGGTAGTATCAGTTTATTTTGGATTCAACCTCTAAGCGTTAATGCATTTCATATAAAATTAATCATACTGAAGATAGAAGAAAGGTAGTATATTAAGAATAAAGTAGATGGGTCTACTTCTATGCGTGATAGTATATATATTATTAAAAGAGAAGTACACATATAAAATGCCCTTTAGTTTTCAGTGTTATTTACACTTCCATGCCACTGATATTAAATAATACTTCATATTTTAATGCTGTCTTTTCACTTTAATTAATGTGTTTTCCTAAATTAAATTTGAATTAAATACACAATTAAATAATATTTCCTATTTTAATGCTTTGTTTTTTCCACTTACATTAATGTGTTCTAAAATTAAATTTGAATTAAATACACTTCATTAACTTTTCAATTAAAATAATGTCGTATTCAAAAAAATACACTTTTATTGGACAAACAATTCATGAAAATTATAATATCAACTTTCATTGAATAAATATGAACAAAAAGTATTACCAAATTTGAACCGAAACTAGATAATATCCAAACGGATTTACCATTTTGGTATCTAGAGAACCATAACTAAACCTTACCCGAACGAAATATTTCGGATATCCGAATGTATTTAAATCATATTTAATACTTCAATATGTTAGCTATTTTTTGAGTTAATATCTAACTATTTTAAGTTGATTTAAAATATAAAAAATAATCAAAAGTAAACATCTAAAGTAGATAAATAATAATCAAAACACCAAAAATACTTAAAATATATATATATATATATATTCTTATCTAAATATTCAAGTTAAATTTATTTTAATTTTTAATTTAGGTACTTTAGCTTACATTACTCAAATTTATATGTTATATTTTTTTAGATTTAAGGATATTTAAAGATATATAAAGTTTTAAAATTTAAAAATAATTTAAACGGGTTATCAAACCCGCAAAGATCTAAATCAAACCGGAACCAAAGTTTATAAATACCCGAATAGAGTTAGAATCTTTAAACTCGAAAATACCAAACCCGAATAAATTTTAACCGAATTCGAGTGGATACCCAAATATTTATCCCTAGCTTAATCAATATAAAACGATCAAATATTATATATATTTAGTATAAATAAATAAAAATTAAAATTGAAATTAATACCTGTGCGGTCGCACGGGTCAATATCTAATACTAATTAAATGTCTAAACTGTTAGTACATTATGTTAAACGGTTTAAGACTTAAAAGTGTCCAAAAGTGAAGTTATTAATATTTTTCTTTTATAAAAAATCAAAGCATTTTATTTTCTTTCAGGCAAGGTATGCTTATTTATAAAGACGGTCATTGTAATCATAAGCGAACGAATTAGAATCGAATTAGAGCCAAATAACAAACCAAACTACTTTGATATTTTACTAATCGCCTTGGTAGCTTGGTTTGTTATTTGGCTCTAATTCGATTCTAACAAGAAGCCAAATAACAAACCAAGCTACGTTTTAATTTCACAAAATTTATTCTGACGTTGTTTTGATAAATTAACGGATGACTAACACATTTAACGCTTAATATTGAAATAAGCACTATTTTGAGAGTGTATGTAGTATTTTTTATTTTTGTTTAGTTCAATGTAAAATACGCACTACTATAAAGTTCGTGAAGGAATAGACACGACGCATAAAGTTTATATAGTATTTTTTAAAAATTGTTTAGTTCAGTGTGAAATACGCACTGCTACAAAGTTCGTGAAGGAATAGGCACGACGCGTAAATTTCATGTTGAAATAAACACTTTTTCCGTAAAATATATACAAGGTACGTGCATCAAAATGTCTTGAGACCATAAAGTTAATATCCAATGAGAGGTGAAGAAATTTATTAACTCATAATTAAGTCGTAAGAACTTTTAAGCCCATCGGTTCATGTCTCCGATAACCGATCCGGTGGGTCCATATACCTATCGAACACTCGCTTGACCATCCACAAGTACTCTTTATATCATTTTCCTAGAAAACAAATAGATTTTTTAGTTATTTCATGAATGTCACAAAAAAACACTTATTTCGTGTCACTCATTTCAATTTACTTATCCATTAAGATTCTTAAGCAAACATTATTTATAAATGCCTGTTTTTAACATTTTTAATTTCTTTATAATTGCCTGTTTTTAACATTTTTAATTTTTAATGTTTTAACATTTATTATTATTATTATTTATAAATTTATCTTTGTTCATTGTAAATTTGAAAGTGGTGGTATTAATTTCAAATGAATGCGATCTATCTAATTTTTAGTTCAGGGAGTTTTTCTTTTGGGATAATTAGGATACTCACACACTTTTAAATTTTGATATTTATGATATATGCTTTCCTTTTATTCCAATGATTTATGGATCAATGAATATCATATTACACATATATATAATATTATATATTACTATATCTTATGATATTTTATATACATAAACCGTTTTAAAGTCAAAACTCCGATCAACGCTTTTAGAGGTTGGATGGACGCCATACACATTTTCTTCAACGGTCTTTACATTATATGTGACAGTAGTCACTGCCTCACTGGAGGCATCAATTTCCTCATTAAAACGATGCCATGAATAGTACATGACTTGGCTAGAACTTTGGCAGAGTTAGTCCTTGCAACAATAATACTGCTGATCAGTTTACCAAAAAAAAAACAAACAATAATACTGCTGAAGTTACAAAAAAAAAAAACCAATTGTACTGCTGATTCTTGTCGCATCATTGAAAGAAAAACTTTAGATGTGTGGGGTTGAGGACATGGGAAATAATTTAGATTGCAAGGTTTTGGATGATGCAATGAAGTTTTGTAGATTGGATATAGTTAGTGCCGTTTCTGTTAATTTTGATATAGAACTATATTATTTTATAATACAAGAAAAGAGAATTGTTCAGAAAAAAGAAAGTAAAAAAGAAAGGAAGAGATCCTTTGTTGGAAACCAAAGAAGGTGGGGAACAAACTCAAGACATAAGTGGAAAACATAGAGTTGTATAGATGTAGGCTTAATAGCTAGCCAAGTAGGGTGCATAAATATGTTTGCACAAAACAATATATTCAAATAAAAAACGAGAGGTTAGAAATACAGTAGCGATAATAGATGCATACATTCGGCACTAGTCTGGAAAATTCCAGTTGAATTATCTACAAAAGGGAAAATATAAAATTGTATACGAAAAGGGTGCTATTATGAACGGAAATCACATTTGACTATTATTTAGAACATCAATGTTGGACTAGGGCATAGTCTTAGGCTCTTCTTAGTTAGTTTTTAAAACTTATTTATATGCGCATACGTCATGTACATGTCGTTTGGGTAGAGCTTTCGACTGTATTCTATACAATGAGATTGGTTAAGATTGATTTTGATTTTGATAGTAGACCATATGACAGACAAATCTTTAAGGGGGAGGGGGTGTATTGAATCTGAAATTTGAAGTGATTTGATTTTTAATGATTTTTGAGATGATTGCAGGAGAATTAGAGAATTTGGTGTGACTTTGTTAAAACACTTTTAAATCTCATCTAAAACAGTGAGATTTGGATTTTTATTTTTATAACTAAGAAACTTCCCTCAAACACTCTAGAAACATTTAGGGGGATGTATTCAATTTAGCATTTGATGTGATTTGATTTTTAATGGAGTTCTAGATGATTTTAATAAGTTGCAGAGATTTAGGTTATTTTTGTTAAACTACTCTAGAATTTTACCTAAAACAATGGGATTTGAGTTTTATTTTTTTTTTAACTAAGAAACTCCACCCAAACACCCTAAAGTCACCTCAAAACTTTAAAATCTCACAACTTAAAATATTTTCAATAACAGTGGATTTCAGAGTACTTTACGAAATGTCAAGTTCAATAACAGTGGATTTTAAATGAGTTTTTAAAATTCATGTTTGAATAACAGTGGATTTGTCATTTTAATGCAAATCACCTGAAACTCTCAGTTGAATACACCCCCGTTAAAGTATTCTAAAATCTCCAACTTAAATTTTGTTCAATAACAGTAGATTTCAGAGTGTTTTATAAAATATTAAGTTCAATAACACTGGATTTTAAAGTGTTTTTTAAAATCCACGTTTGAATAACAGTAGATTTGTCATTTTAATACAAATCACTTAAAACTCTTAATTGAATACACCCCCCTAAATGTGTCAAAAATCAGCGGTACTAAGGGACATTCTAATTTTTACATATTATTAGGAGGATATTATTTCTAATGGCTAAAAATATATGAGCATTTGAATAAATAGTAGCCACCAGCAAATTGAAGATGTGGTAATAATTAGATTCATTCAATACAGCATATACATTTTGAAGACAAACTTAGGTAATGGAAAACCTTTAAACTTTAAAGGGTTTGTGTTTGTGGACCAAGTAATGTCTTGGAAAATTAACTGTTTGGCTGTCTACTTAGTGCGAAGAAGAAGACCAAGAGGAAGACGAAGAAGATGAAAATGTGATGAATCATGATAAGATGGAGAATTTTTTTTGTTTTGTTTTCAAATGAATATGTTTATAATTTTTTTCCTGAAGATAATTGTTTCCTCTTTTTGTTGTGTTGTTGGCGTTTGTGTTTTGGTCACAGATGCATGATCATTTTTATGTGTCAATAATATTTTTATGGTTTATGTATGAGTGGGTGTGAAAGATAAGGAGACTTCTTTTTTGTGTTGGTATCCACTTTCCTCAATTTCTCCCCCATGAAAAGGTATATGTCTCACCATTTCATTATCCTTTTGTGATTACAGTTTTTATAAGAACTTCCATATTCTACACAAAAAAAATTCGACAAATATGTGAGAAACCACACTTTTGATATAAGCACCATATATACAGTTAGGGCTGGGCGTTCGGGTACCCATTCGGGTTTCGGTTCAGTCCATTCGGGTTTCGGGTTTTCGGCGTCAAAGACTTCAGCCCCATTCGGATATTTCTAAATTTCGGTTCGGGTTCGGTTCGGATCTTTGCGGGTTCGGTTCGGGTTCGGATAACCCATTTAAAATGTTTTTAAATTTTCAAAATTCATTATATACTTTAAATTTTCAAAATCTATAAGAAAGATAATATATTACATGTAAATTTTCATAACATATATGTCAAAATACCTTAATTTAACATATAAATTGGTTTTCTTTGAATATTTGGATAAATAATCAATAGATATTTAACTATTTTTAGTATTTTCAGTATACTTTAGCTATTTTAAACATTTACTTTTGACTATTTGCATATATTTTTCGAGTATTTTGGAAAACTTAAAGGTATCTTATATATTTTTAATATTTTAATATACATTATATATAAAAATAATGTATATATTTAAGTATATAAATTTATTTCGGATACATTCGGGTACCCAAAATACTTCGATTCGGATCGGGTTCGGTTTCGGTTCTTTAAATACCGAAATTTTGAACCCGTTCGGATATTTAATCAATTTCGGTTCGGGTTCGGTGCTACTTTTTCGGATCGGGTTCGGTTCGGTTTTTCGGGTTCGGATTATTTGCCCAGCCTTATATACAGTACTTCTGTTTATGTGAACACTTGTTTTTAGACGGTTATATTTGATGTATTTGGCGAGTACAAAAAGTGTGATATTTTTTTTTTTTTGTAACTGAGTGTGATACAAAAAGTATGATATTACAATTGTAACATATGTATTACTTTACATCGCATTTACAGTCAATGATTTTTTTTTGGGGGTCAAATTACAGTCAATGATTATATCTTTGTACTTCCATTGTAGGTAAGAAACACAATCAATGTCTTTTCTATAGTGTGCCAGTCATTTACTTGCAAGCTGATATTTGGGTTATTACTAAGTTGAACTGACACACTTGTTAGTGGCCAGTGGCCACATAATTGATTGGGTAACGCCTATTTCATGCCTTTTGTTACATTTCTTTGCCCAATAAATTTGTATTATCTCTGTGACGACAAACAAAAGTTATTGCTTGCAAACCACATTCTGTTTTGAATTTTCTTCAGGGAGAGTATTGTTATACCATTAATGGCGGTCAGTAACATAGTATAATATTGACTCTAAAATGTTTTCACGACATAATTTCACAAGTTTAACGATACAAAGATAATTATAAAGCAGAGCTACAAAATTCGTTAAACTTGTATCGTTAAACTTGTGAAATTATGTCGTGAAAACATTTTAGAGTCAATATTATACTATGTTTTCAGGGAGAGTATTGTTATACCCCCCCGTTTTACTTAATGTGATCGCGTCTTGTCACTGGAACGGACAAGAGTAATCTCACAGTGACCACATGGTTTGTGTATGATACCAAAGGTATTCCACAAAATAAAGAAAAAATTCTGATAAAACTAATAATTTATCATCAACCTGTTGACCATTTTTCTTAATTATCTCATAATGTTAGTTATACATTCCTTAGTTGCGACTTTTTATCATCAACATGTTGACCATATCAATGTAATTGAGACTTTTTATTTTCGGGTTTTTTTTTTGTTTTTTGTTTTAACATTGCCTAAATTGAAGTAAAGATTAGAAATTTGATGTACAAAACCGATTAGTTGAAGTTGTTTATAACTTTTTTTATTTTTAAACAAACAGAGATGTGTTCAACTGAAGACATATTAATTTGATGAACACTTAATATGAAAGATTAGAAAAACTTTTCTTTGTGCTTGTGTTTTGTTTTTTTTTTCAAAATTTAGAGTTTTGATCTAATTTTAGATTTATTATTTTATTAGATGATAAAGCTTTTCTTTGTTTTTTTATTCTTTTATTTAAATATATAATATTTTTTTAATAAATGACTTTTGGACAACATGACTCTTAAATTTGTATAATATATAATATGATCTCAAACTAAATCATTATGTTTTTGGTATAAAGCCGAACAAACTGAAAACCGAAGGTATATAAACAAAATTGAACCGAATTAAATATGGATTTAGAATAGTAGTTATATTTTACTAATCCAAAATACCAAAAAGACCAAACCGAAACCAATCCGATATCCGGATTGAATATCCCTAATCCAAATGAAACCGAATTATTGTTTTATTCTCCCAAAATATAAATAAAATAATAATTTTATCCCCGAATTAATGATATGATGATATGATATGATATTTATGATAGAAGCTTTTGATGATTGTTCCACTAGATATAATTACTATTTTCTTTTCTTTCCTTAAATAAAACCTACGAAATTACCATAAATGACTAATATATATATATGACAATTAATGTTTCTAATAATAAATATTTGATAACTCCATCATTTTTGTTTAATTTTATATTATTAAAATAAATTAAAAAATCGAATTAGCTATAAAATTAAAATTTAGATTTTTCGTATATGTTATATTTTGAATTTTAAAAAATGACAATAAATGACTAAAACTATTTAACTATTATGTTAAAAATTAATGATCAATGGTTTAACACTTTTATTATAAAAAGATACACATGATTTTAAAACCATATGAATAAAAAGTATCAATTAATAATAAAACAATATATATAGATTAAACTATATACCATATAAGATTACATAAATATTTTAATTTTAAAAACTTCAATGAATTTTCAAGAACATTTATAAATTATAAACTTATTAAATTTTCACATTGAAAATTTTGTTATCAATGATTTAAATATTTTGTTATAAACAATATGAATGATCATAGGAACCATATGATTGTGAAGTTTCATTTAATAAATAACTATATAAATTACAATATATAAAATATATTATTCTTAGAAAAGTAAATTGGTCCATCTTAACTTATATTACACTTTTTATTAAACTAAATATCGAATTGATAAATAATGTACAAAAACAATCTCGCACTTTCCTTAAATAAAAGCTATGAAATTACCTAATATAATTAACGTATATATAAAAATTAATTATTATGAATAATGAATATTTGATAGCAATTTTTGTATCTTAGTTTTTTTATTATTAAAAGATATTAAAAATCACATTAACTATATAATAAAAAATTTAGATTTTTTTCTTATATGTTATAGTTTGAATTTTTCAAAACGTTTATAAATTATTAGAAATTTGAAGATCTCACTTTGAAAATTTTGTGATCAATTGCTTAATTGTTTTTGTTATAATAAGATACAAATAATTATAAAATTGTATTAACGTGATTTTTTATTTAATAACTACTCAAATTAAATAATATATATATATATATATATATATATATATATATATATATATACTAACGATTTAAAGCAACAAAATTGGCTGCATCAATTTTAGTCGTCCAGTTGAAACCTTTCAAAACTATGTGGAAGACTAAAGTTAAAGTAATACAATTTTGAAAATAATAAGATGATTGTTCTAAAATCATTAAAATGGTTCTCAATGATGTGAAAGTTAAATATTAAAAAAATTGTAGAACATGTTTTTGTAATAAAAATGACTTATTGACCATATTCCAGTTTTTATAGATATAAACATTGTGATAAAAAATTAATTGCCCAAATTGATTAGACTCATCATAAATTCAAAATAGATTTCGGTCCACAATTACAATTACAAATGTTTATCCCAACATATCTTCTATATATATAAATATTAAATGAGAAACATTCTAAGAAATTTATTCACACTATAATGGAATGTGGTAGTCTCACAACGATTTAAGAATGAACATTCACACTCTAAAATGTTTTCACACTCTACATAGATGTGTTCAAACTATGTATTTTATGTTTTGTTTTTAATATAAAATTCACATGTAAGTTTCCAAAAAATATGAATTTAAAATCTAATTCTACAATAGGATATTAAAATATGATAAAAAACAATCCAAAACCAACTAATATCCAAATTAGGACTGTTCAATATGCTAAAACCGAAGAGTATCTAACCGAACAGAAATATATAATATGGTTTTGTTTTGGTACATACCATCGTAACCAAATGGATGTAATTTTATAAAAACCGTAGGATCTGGATATGGTTTGATTTATAACCGATTAAACTGAAACATGTATATATATATATATATATATATATATATATTTTATAACAAAGCATGAATATCTATTTGTTATATGAGTTGAACCATAACTATAATTTGTAAATCACTTGAATCACTTGAATTATAACTAAGTAACAATTTACTGCAACTGAGTCTTCTTATTTTCTTAGTCTTTCTTTTTCGATATTTTTGCTTTATTTTAACAATAACTAAATTAAACTAAAGATTATAAATTTGACCAACAATTAGTTGAAATTTCTTTACAACTTTTTTTTTATCTTTTAACAAACAGAGTTGTATTCAATCGAAGACATATTAATTTTATGAACACTAAATATGGAAGAATATAAATGTTTTTATTTCATGCTTCTGTTTTGTCTTTTATTTTTATTTTCAAAATTTAGAGCTTTAATATTAATTCTAGATTTGATTATTTTATTAGTTGATAGAAGCATTTTTTTGTTTTTTTTTATTATTTTATTTAGATATATAATATTTTTAATAAATAACTTTTTGACAACATGACTCTAAAATTCGTATAATATATAATATAATCTCAAACTAAATAATTATTTTTTTGGTATAAAACCGAATAAACTGAAAAGCGACGGTATATAAGCTAAATCGAACCGAAGTAAATATAGATTTAGAATAGTAATTATATTTTACTAACCGAAATACAGAAAAAAAATGAGCGGAACCGAAACCAACCATATATCCGGATTGAACACTCCCAATCTAAATGAAACCGAACTATTGTTTTATTCTCCAAAACATAATAAAATAAAATAACAACTTCATCCTGCACAAGGCGCGGGTCTTATCCTAGTGTTTTATTTAATAGATAAAAAATTTATACTCTAGATATATAAATAAATAAATAAAATATATATATATATATATATTTTTTTTTATAGTTTCGAATTATATGTTTTCAAATTCAAAATCTTTATAAATATTTTTCGAATATTCTTTTTTGAATAACTTTTTCAAATTTCTTTCAGAAGTTCTAAATGCTTTTCAATTTTTTTAAAAAATTAAAGTTTTTAATATTTACTTTTAAGTTTATAAAATTTTAGATCTTAATACCAAAATCTTACCCCTTAACTCTAAATAATAAGGTCTAAATTAGTTAACCCAAAATATATGAGTATATATTTACCTATTCAATAAAATATTTCCTTCCCTAATCTCACCTTATTTAATAAAACATTAGTTAAAAGGATAGTTTGTTGTCAAAAAAAAAGAAGTTAAAAGTATAGTTAAATTTTTATTTCCTTTTATCTTTTGGAAAGAAGTATATAAGTTAGTGTAAAATACAATATTTTTGAAGAAAATTCATTTCAAAACATTTCATAAAGGCAATACCACTAGGTTTGGGACGGATCTGGATATCCGGAATATTTGGAGTACCCGGATCTGGATCCATATCCGTTGGATCCGTGATTTTGATATCCGGATTCGGATCCGTGATTCCGGATATCCGTTGAAATTATGATACCCGCGAGTATCCTGATTCAGATCCGGATCCGAAAGATAATTTTAGAAATAAAAATATATTTTAAAATACAAAATAATCTAAAATATTAAATAAATTAAATATTTTTAAAAAATTTGTGAATATATTTATGCATATATTATTATTAAATTAGAATATAAAAATATATGACTAATTTTATTTACAAATATTAATATATCAAATATAATTATTAATAAATTTTAAATTTTAATATATTTTATAAATAGGGCTCTGAATTCGGATATCCAGACTCAAAAATTAAGATATCCAGATTCGGATCCGAGATTGTACTATTTTAATTCGGATCCAGGTACTCTGAATATCCTATTTTCGGAGCGGATCTCGGATCAGAGGTGAATCCCGGATAATAAGTCTCAAGCCAAAATACCACGTTCCCTAACTGTCCCCGTGTCGTTTCAATGGTGTTTCCGGTGCGGGTACGTTAACCGAACTCCTGTCCCCGTGCTTCATAGACGGGAAAAACATTCAACATCAAGCTATCCAACGCATTCTCAGCCTTAGATTCAGTAGAGGCCTTATGATGATGTCATACGTTCATGTTACTAGGTTGAACAAAACGCTTGTATATATATATAAACAAGGAGCTATGGCTCTTTTTCAAGCGAAATGAAATGAAAGATTCATCATTCGACTTCATCTTCTTCACATAAAACGTTTCTTCTTTCATTCCCCTCTTCCAACGTCAAATAGTCTCAACGTGCAGTCATATCCACAAGAAAGTAGTCCTTGCTTTGCTATTTCACGTCTTTAATAGGAGATTGTGACGAAGAAATATTGCACGTACGTATTTTCTTCTTACCTCTGCTCTACACATTCCACACGTAAGCAGCACCATCCAGCCCCACTGAAGCAGAAGATGAACTTCAAAATAACTCTAAGAGACAAATGAGTGAGGCAAAGGACATTCACAAGAGATATAACCAAATATAGTAACTAGAAACGAGCCTTGTATTGTACATATCATGGAAAGAGTTTGCCTAATGCCTATATGGAAAATAACATAAGTTCTAACTGATTTGACTTGACACTGAAACAAGCACAATCAACTTTAAAAGCAGCAAAATTTACTGAAAAAGCTACCGATCAACTCTAAAACCAACAAAAACTTGTCAAAAAACCACGTGAATCTCAAACGAATTGTCGTGCTAAATCCTAAAAGACCTAAATGCATTGATATGTTTTTCTTTTGTTTAATTTTGGGGATTTCCCAGGTATATGGATAGATTTAGACTAAATCTCTAAAAAGAGTGGTACGATCCACGAATAACTCTCATTCCGATATTTAAATAAACAGTAAAATAAACTCATATCTCCGTAACCACAAGATGAAGTGTAGTGGAATGCTTTAAAATCTCGATTGCTAAGCAATCCGAAGTTCACCTACCACTAGAAGTCTAGAACTGACATTGTGAGAAAACAAGTTCAAATATATATATATATATATATATATATATATATATCGTCATAGACTCTTTCGTGATGATCAATCGCATATGAAAATGATTATGAAGTTAGCGATGATGGAGTGTGTAATAATGTACATGCAATGCAACTCATGGTAAGGAGGCCGTTGTTGGCAATTTGCTAAACGTATTATATCTCTACTGCATATAACGTAAATAATATATACGATGTATATTTTTTAATATCCCCTTATTATTAATCAAGAAGCATTTTAAAAAATTAACCTTTAAAAAGTAAACTAATTTTAATGTTGCCATTATGCATATGTGTCATCCTCACAATCCTTCTCGGCTATCATTTACAATTATCCTTGATTTACTAGGGTTATTACATATAATGCCATTGGTACTATTATGTTTGTTACATGCTCTTCTTTATATTTATACTAGAGTAAGATGACACATATGCATTGCTTCTATTCAACATGCATAATACGTTAGGAGATTATATTCGACATAAATGTATAGTGAAATTCTCCTCCGCTTAAAACGTGTATACATAACTTATACATTCATTCTTTTATATATTATTTTATATATTATATGTAACAAATGCATATATGTATACATTTACATTTACATATACATTATTTTATATATTCTTTTACTTATACGTTCTTTTATATATGTATGCAATATGCAGTATATAATATGTAAAAAAGTGAATATGTATACATTTATTTATACATTCTTTTATATATTCTTTTACTTATATATTCTTTTATATTTCATATTCTTTTTTTCAACATCACAAATATAGGAAACATATAATATTATTGTATGTTTTAGAATATAGGAAGCATATAAAATTATGAACCAAATTTATAGTAATTTGACGGTGATTGTTCTTATTTGGCTCAAAATTATAGAAATTAGTTACCTTCGGTGCATAACGGTTTAGGAGGAAATACATATGATCAGTTCAAATCTTTGAATCAAATCCACTATACCATCGCCAAACAGTGAGTAAATTTGGGAGGTTGATTTGAAAAAATTGATTATTTGTATTATGACAACATATTATTTATAGAAGTAAGTACCCAAGTTTCGTAACTATTACTTACCATATAAATTCGTATTATAATTAATTGTACATTAAAATATAAATATTATAATTTTATTATATTATTGATTATAATATTTGACTTTCAAACACTATACTCATGTTTTACTTTGCCGCGTTTTGGTTCAAAATTTAACATAAGAACCGTAAATGATCATAAGTTCATAACCAACATAAAAACAGTCAAATATTATAATCACTATCTATAAAATTCAAAAATAGTCGTTACATATAGAAAGATTGGTTAGGTAAGATACACACCAACACATTAATTGTTTCATATTTGGTAAATATTAGCAGATTCAAAACTATTATTATGAACACTTCGAAAATCAAGGCGTAGGTCTTCACATTTAGCAAGGTGATTTCGATATCGACTTTGATATGCTATAAATAACCGGGAAGACACATGAATATATTTATACACAACTGGCATATAGTGTATGTTTTAGAAATTTATATAGACCTTTAATATTATGCTCTTATACATTGTCCACGTTCATATTATGTGCCAATGTTTGACATGCATAAAAACGATTTATTTTTTTATATATTATACTAACGATGTATATAATCCTATGTAAAATATTGTATGTAAAATATCAAAAAATCACCGGAGAAGCATAGATGTATACATGACTTATACACTCTTTTTTATATTACACGAACGACATATATAATAGCTTATAAAACATACATCAAACAATGGCATTGTACGTTTAATTTTATTTTCTTATAGTTTTAACTATTAGTAATTGTAACATTTTGGCCATATATTCATAATTTTCCTTCAAATCAGTATTATCTATGTTTTAGAATATATTATCGTATACAAAATTAGGAAAAAAATTTATATAAATTTGACGGTGATTGATATTATTTAGATAAATCAGACACTAGACGAAGGTAATTAACTAATTTCGAGCCAAATTATGCATATATGGCAGAAACTGAGTTAATGGTCAATCACTGAATAAATTTAGGAGGTTAACACAATTGTTTTCAAAATTATGTCAACATATTATTTCTAAAATCAAAAAATCATGGTCATTCCAATTTTGTAACCATTACTTACCATATAATTTTGTATTATTATTAATTGTATGACCGTGATATTTATTTCTTTATTAAATCATGAGAAGATGATATACAAAATTATGAATTGGCTGAATTTGTGAGACGTTAAATAATGTTCATTATTGTTGTTTTTATATATTCAAACTATGAAAATGTTTTTGTTTCGTAATATTCATGATTTCCAAAATTATGTTTTTATACAATTGCTATTATAGAATTATAATCGTCTATAATTATTGCTAATTAGTATCCTAACTAGAATGTACTTTCCAAAAATATACAATAGAAACTACAATCAATCACGCAATATTTCTAACCACTATGCTGTCATAATAATTATATTGTATGGAACAGTAAGAATGATTTTAGTTTAGTTACGGTTTTCAATTCGGTTCAGTTTGGTAGGATTTAAACAAATAATAATTTGGTTTTCTTTTGGTTTTGATTTTCAAAAAAATGAAAAATCGATAAGGACCTAAAATAACCAGAAAACCAAATTGAAATTAACCGAAAAACCAAAAATATCCGAATTTAACCAAAAATATCCGAATTTTAAAGAAAATTATTCCGAAATTAGCTGAAAACCAATTATATCAGTTATTTTCTGGTATAAAATTGAAAAGCGAAAATAACCGAAAACTAAACTGAAATTCAGTTTGGTTAATTTTGAAATTAATTTTTCAAAATTTTGGTTAACCGAAAACTAATGGTTAGGTTTAGTTTTGGAAAACTGAAATCGCAGGACTACTACACATTATAATATTAATATTGACTATATTTTTATGTAATCATTTTCACCCCGCACAAAGTGCAGGTCATAGTAGGAAAGTAAATATGTATGTGAAGATGTTAATGGTTTAAGAAAGTTGTTAATACAACTTCGTCTTCACGACAAGTAAAACTTCCAATATAGGATGGTAAATATTTATGTAAAGATTTTTTTAATTTAATGTTTATACCAAAACTTAAAAACATAATATTGTATATCAAACTTCTCCCAGCTATTTTTTAATATTTTCATATAATCACACAAAACGTATTATAATGAAACTTAAAACCGGTTGATTATTTTTTTTAAATGATCGTAATGAAAATTAAGAAATGAACCTTCAAATTTATTAATAAAAAACTCAAAATTTTATTCTGGATTATTAGGTTTAATTAATATATAGTCCTTTCGACTAATTAAAGTAACTGTTGATTGGGATTAGGGACCACAAATTAGGTTTAAATAATAATTATACTATATAAACTCGGCCGTTATTTAAAATCAAAAACTCTTAGGATCGAGAGAATCTTCGTCTTCTGCGATCGAACCATGGGAGGAGGAAGAGTGATGGCGACGGCAGCGAAGGTAGCTGGAATCGGAGTCGCCAAAGGTGGATTCAAAGGAGGACTCGGCATCCCCGCGGCTGCGAATGATCAGTTTAACGTTAGAAACACCGCCGTTTCCGCTTCGTTGTCATCGGCGAGTCATCCTTCCGTCGAAGCAGACGCTATGGTTATGCAAAGTGCGAGCTGGGAAGAAGATTGGGAGTTCGCGGAAGTGGAGACCACCACGACGATTCCTAGGGTTGTTTTCAGCAAACCTCCGTCTCTTCAAGAGGCTAAAGAAGCCACCGATGATCTCAAAGATGCAATCAATATGTGAGAATTAGCCCTAATATATATATATATATATATATATATATATATATATATATATATATTTATCGAAGAAATTTAACCCTAATATATATATATATGTATATTTTATCAAAGAAATTTAACCCTAACCCTAATTAATTTTAATTTTACTTGATTCGGGTTCTGGTTTATAAATGGAGGAATCTTTAATTAAATTTTCTGGTTTTCTCTCGATATGATGCAATAAACAAATATCTTGTGATGAGTTGTGTTATTGAAAATTAAAGTCTGATACTTTGAAAACGTCGTAGTTTGAATTTTGCTCTTACATCATGTGTATTACTAACTACATGTACATCGTTACTTGTGCTTATGTTTGGTTCTTGTTTTGTTTTTTGATGGATGTCTCAACATGTTGTAGGGTGTGTATGGAAGGTTCAAGTGAAGCTGGTTCTGTTTCCAGAATGTTGTCAAGTTTTCAACTTTCTGACAAGAGAGCTGTTGAATCACCTGTTCCACAAGTTGCTCTTACGGCATTTAGTTTTCTCAGTGAAAGCTCTGCCGCGCAGGTATATAGCTTCACGACTCTTTCACATGTGCTTTAATGTGTGCCTAAAACCCAAGTTTTGAGACTCTTATCGTTTCCCTTTTAAACAGTCTGTTGTTGCTTCCATTGCGTCTGACCCAAAAGTGTGGGACGCTGTTATGGAAAACAAGGATCTCATGAAACTTCTCGACACCAACAGTACCGGTACGAGAACTAGTAATCCTTTTTTGGTGTTTTAATGTTTTTATAACAGAGCAACCTGACAGAAACCTTTTTGTTCCATTTGCAGCTGCTTCGACTCAGGTTGAAGATGACAATGACGACAAATCTGAAGATTCTAGCGAGACTGAAAGTGAGGAAGACGGTGAAGCGAAGCCAATCCAACTCTTGGAGATTCTGCAGGACATGAAGCTAAAAGCTGTTCAGTTGATGGAAAACGTCTCTTCCTACTTTGGGGGTTTGTTCCGGTCAGAATATTTCACAGAAAATGGAGAAGAGAGGGAGCGGACGTTGCTCAACGACCCTACTTCTCTGTTTGGATTAGCTGTTTGCGTTATCTTTATGGTAGTTATGAAACGTGCTTAAGCTCCAGGTTTTTTATAACTTGCCGACATAACAAAACAAAAACCTACTGTTATCTCTTTCTGCAACTACGTTGCCGTTTAGACTTTTAACTTCTTTTGCTTCGGAAATTTTTCATATATTGAAGGAACCTTTGGTTGTTTTTTTATATATATTCTTATCACTTTTTTTGTCTGGAAATTGTAAGAGAAAGTAGATTAGTTTTCATTCAGCATCTAATTAGCATATTAGATATCATTTTTTAATATATGTATTACGAAACATAATATTTCTATTTCTATGGTGTTTTTTTTTGCCAAAATAGAAAAGAAACTGTGTTTACTAAAATATTTTTAATATATTTAACAATTTCATTTATTTATTGAATATAGACCCTTTACTATGTATCTATTTCTATGGTGTTACGGATACAAGCGCTATTGTTTTGGTTTTACTCTTATAGAGTGGAGCTTGTTGTGAGCATATCGTTTGGATGATCAAACATGTGTATATGTCATCTCAAAAGTCCTAGTCTTCCATGAAAGGGTCAAATGAAGGTGACTATTAGGAGAACGTTCTCAAGGTTTTTAATCAGTGAACAGAGTTAGTTTTTTTTGGAGTAAATTTTAAATTTTATACCAAATTTTAGTTTGTGATAGAAAATACAATGAAACATATGTTAAGAGTGTAGTTATGGAACCTTCGATGTATTTATTACTTCAATATGAAATTTTTTATAAGTTGAATTATTGTTGCTATGAGGATTGTGTAAATAAGTAATGCATCTAATCTATAAAATTGAAGTACAATATTTTTAGATGTTTTTTATAGATATTCATTATTATTTTAACTAATTCTATTTATTTCTTTATTATATTTTTAATTAATTCAACATCATTTATTAGAAAATAAAAAGTATAACTTGCCTATTTTAAGTGTTTGATTGCATTTTGCTTTTTTCATTCTTATTAAATATTTCATTAATTGTATTTACTAAAATAATTAGACATCGTTTATATACACAATTTTTTCATTGACCCTAAAAAATTCAACCCCAATTTATTTCTGTTAAAAGCAGTCACTTTAACATTTTAAACTAACTAAATTCCGTTACGATCATTTATCTTCTCATATCTACATTAGGTCACATAAAATGGGTTTACTTTCTATTAAAATAGAAACATATCCTATTGATATAGATGTAGTCCAACTATTTTAATAGTATTAACTAAAATTTCTTATTAGTTATTTAAGAAAAATATTATACAAATAAAAACACAAATATAAATAAAACACATATATATAAAAATTAAAACTTTTTAAAAATATAAAACAAAAAAATATACATGTCCTTCAAGGACGGATCAGAATCTAGTGTATATATTAAAATAGATAGGGGATAAATACTGAAAATGATTTTTTTGCCCGAATGCTTATTCCTATATAACTAAAGTTAATCACGTATTTATCTTCTTCCTTATTGTTTAGTTTAGGGTAGCTTTCTTCTTCAAAAAAAAAGTTAAGGGTAGTTTTTAAAAATATTTTCAAAAATATTAAAATAATTTCCAATTAATTTTATCTCCAATTGGTACATTTTTTATAAAGATAAACATGCTAAATTTAATTTGGGTGAGACGGTAACTTATTTACAAATTTCTACATAATTCCATGTGTAAATCATCATGTAAGATCATTGACAAGTATTTATATAATTTTAAACATATTCACATGAACCTTCATTGAATGTTGAATATACGAGCTTAAGGGCGAATGGCGTAAGCACAATTAACATAGGCGTAAGCACAATTAACTTTTGGTAGTAAGAGTTTAAAGAGGCAAAATACGATTTAATGACTATTAGAGTAATGGTTTATGTTTTGTTTAAATGTATATTTGAGTAGCTTATTCCGGCTAACACAAGTCTCTATAAGTACTTATACATTGTAACAGGACGTTAAGAAGAGTAAAAGAAACTTGTTCATCAATGTAACAAACTTGTTTCAGTTACCATCAGCACCTAAAATCATATAGTGCAGCTCAACTCACAAATAACTGAATACATATTTACAGTAAAACTAACTCAGTTCAATAAAACTCATTTACAGTTATCCAAAAGGCAGATCATAAAAAGAAACTATAAATTAAACTTACCAAATATGTTAATTACAGGTTTTAGTCTAGCTAATTTTATCCAAATAATTGATATTTTAATTAAATATTTAGGTAGTTTAATAGTAACTAAAATAACTCACTTGTATTTAGCTAGTCTAAGGACTAGAACGCCTGTACTCCAAAAGTGCATGACCACTTACCTGATTTCAGAGACATGATAACCATTTACCTAAATATGATTTTTGTTATGTATATTCACCCAATGAACTCAAAATTAATTGAGACTGGTTTTATTTGATTGGCTTAATAATATTTATATAAGACTGTTATTTCTAACAACTCTATTCTTCATTGGTATGTGCAGTGCCGGTCAAACGTTTAACAATGCCCTAATCCAATTTTAAAACTATGCCTTTTAATATTTTGTATTGAAATTATAAAAAAATTAATATAAAAGTAATTTAAAATTTTGAACTAAAACAGTAAATATAAAACATTAAAATATATTTTTTGCATTTTTTCATGTAAAAGCATTCATTAAATAAATATAGTCAATTCTTATAACAGTTTTGATCGATAACAAAATCAATTTAGGTAATCTCTTAAATAACATGTTATGCTACTAATAACTATTTTTACCTTTTAAAAATTTTTTATATGTGATGATCGATATTCTTATATTCTAAAATGCACACTAAATAATTTATATTTTTCATATAACAATCATTCTTTAAAAAACAAATATTATAGTAGGCGATCTAATCTATTTTGACATTGATTCTTGTAGAATAATAATTCCATAAATAAAATACCACTAATTATGTTCGAATGAATATCACTTTAAAGAAATTTTCAGTATTTGAAATATGCCTTCAAAATATAAGTAAAAATGCCCACTAAATAATTTATATTGTCATATAACATTCATTCTTTAACAAAAAAAATATTATAGTAGGTTTTCTAATCTATTGTGACATTGATTCTTGTAGAATATTAATTCCATAAGTAAAATACCACTATTTATGTTCGAATGAATATCATTTTAAAGAATTTTTCAGTATTTAAATTATGCCTTCAAAATATCATAAGTAAAAATGTCCAATAAGTATAGTTTCAATTAAAAAATCTTATAAAATTATTTTTATCTATATAGTAACAAAAATTTATAGAAAATATGCCCCTTTAAATTGGATGCCCTAATCGATGGCTTGGGTAGCTTCCTCTCTGGGCCGGCCCTGGGTATGTGTGAAGACTTAAGACATAGAAAAGAAACTGTGTTTACTAAAATATTTTTAATATACTTAACAATTTCATTTATTTATTGAATATAGACCTTTTACTATGTATCAATGTTGTACACAATGAAATGGAGTACTGAAAACATATAAGAACATCCCCATCAGTGAAACTAATGGGGGTTCATACAAATCCTAAAAAAAAAAAATATTAAAAAAATCAAATTTTATGAACTTCACCCTATGTAGTCTCTTCCCACTGAACATGTATCATCACTATTTTGCGGGTTCCACGACACGTGGCGGCCCGCGGTTGGTCGATTATTATTATTATTATTATTATTATTATTATTTTTACAGAAAAAAAATAAACAGTAAAAAAAAAAAAAAAATTGGTGAACCTCATGGTAGTCACTGTTTTACTCATGGGTAGCAAATATGAAATTTTAAATTATGCATGTATTTGTGGGATCTGAATAACTTATAATTTATTCGTGCAATACACACTTGTCAATAACTTATGCAATATTTAGAGAAATTCTTGGGTTCACCCATAGAGTGAACCTTTAGGTTCACCCAACCAATAGAATTTCGTTATTTCATATTCAGTATCTTTTAAAAAGGAAACAAAATATTGTCAAATTATATTAATATTTTTAAACTAAAAATAAAAATTAATATTAATTGCAAACAAAAATACGTTTTAGAAAAATATATTTTTAATACCGTCAACCAAACACTAAACCCTAAACCCTAAATCCTAAACCTAAACTCTTGGGTAAACCCTAAACCCTTGGGTAAATCCTAAACCCTTGGTAAATCCAAAATGGTTGGATAAATTCTAAATCCTACGGTTTAGGATTTATCCAAGGGTTTATGATTTACCCAAGAGTTTAGGGTTTAGTATTTAGGGTTTAGTGTTTTGCTGATTGTGTTAAAAATATTTTTTTTTTAAAATCCAAAGATTTAACCAAGGGTTTACCATGGATTTAAGGTTTAAGATTTAGGATTTAGAGTTTAAGGTTTAGTGTTTTGCTGACGGTATTTTAAATATATTTTTTTTTTGCGATTACCATTATTTTATATTTATTTTTTATTTTAAAAATATAATAAAACTTGACAATATTTTGTTTCCTTTTTTAAAAGATATTGAATATGAAATAACGAAATCCTATTGGTTGGGTGAACCTAAAGGTTCACTCTAGGGGTGAACCTAAAGGTTCACTCTAGGGGTGAACCCAAGTATTTCTCCAATATTTATAACTAAGGCAATACTCGCGTGCTTGTCTTGGGAAATTTAGTAGTAGCATCTCCTATATATTAAAATAGAAGCATTATAACATTTGGTGTATCCATGTGTCATCACCACAATGCTTCTTAGAATCCTTAGAAAAATAGGTTGGTCCATATAAATATATAATAAGTTTTTTTATTAAACTAACAATAAATTAATTATTAATGCTCTTCAATATTTCCGTAAATAAAATTACGGAATTTCCTAATGTATCTAAAGTATATATATGACAATTAATGATTTTGAATAATAAAAATTTGATAAAATAGAATAGAGTATCCTTTATCATTTTCTAAAATAAATTAATAACAAAAATTTAGATTTTTCTGTATGTGTTATATTTTAAATTTTTAAAAATGACTATAAATTACTAAAACTATTAAAAATCTCACATTGAAATTTTTGTAACCATGGTTTAAAGTTTTGTTACGACAAGATACAAATGATTACAAAATCATATAAGTAGTAAATCTTATTTAAGAAATATTAAGATTAATATATATATATATAATTAAACTATATACCATACAAATACATAAATATTTATGCAAAAAGTATTAAACTGACATGTGTTCAGCTTCATCATAAATTCAAAATAAGAAAATAAATAAAACTTTTATGATATGATATGATATGATATTTACTATAGAAACATTTATGATTGTTCCGTTAGATATAATTACTATTTTTTTTCTTTCCTTAAATAAAACCTACGAAATTACCATAAATGACTAATATATATATATGACAACTAATGATTTTAATAATAAAGATTTGATAACAATTTATATCTCCTCCATCATTTTTGTTTAATTTTATATTATTAAAATAAATTAAACAATTAAATTAGCTATAAATTAAAATTTAGATTTTTTTGTATATGTTATATTTTGAATTTAGAAAAATGAAAATAAATGACTAAAACTATTAGAATTATTATGTTAAAATTAATGATCAAGGGTTTAACATTTTTATTATAAAAAGATACACATGATTTTAAAACCATATGAGTGAAAACTATTATTTAATAATAAAAATATATATAGATTAAACTATATACCATATAAGATTACAAAATATTTTAATTTCAAAACTTTCAATGAATTTTCAAGAACATTTATAAATTATAAACTTATTAAATTTTTCACATTGGAACCGATTAGACTGAAACATGTAAATATGTATATATTTATAACGACGCATGAATATCTATTTGTTATATGAGTTGAACTATAATTTTAATTTGTAAATCACTTGAACTATAATTAAGTAACAATTAACTGCAACTGAGACTTCTTATTTTTTAGTCTTTTTGTTTTATTTTAACATTAACTAAATTGAAGTAAAAGTTATAAATTTGATGGACAACAATTAGTTGAAATTTTTTACAACTTTTTTATCTTTAAATAAACAGATTTGTATTCAATCGAAGACATATTAATTTGATGAACACTAAATATGAAAGAATAGAAAAAAAGTTTCTTTCATGCTTCTGTTTTTTTTTCAAAATTTAGAGCTTTGATATTAATTTTAGATTTAATTATTTTATTAGATGATAGAAGCATTTTTTTTTGTTTTTTATTCTTTTATTTAAATATATAATATATTTTAGTTAAATGACTTTTTGACAATATGACTTTAAAATTCGTATAACATATAATATGATCTCAAACTAAATAATTATGTTTTTGGTATAAAGCTGAATAAACTGAAAATAACGATATATAAACCAAATCAAACCGAAGTAAATATTGATTTAGAATAGTAGTTATATTTTACTAACCGAAATACCGAAAAAACCGAACCTAACCAAAACCAACCCGATATCCAGATTGAACACCCATTATCCAAATGAAACCGAACTATTGTTTCATTCTCCAAAACATATTAAAAATAACAACTTCATCCCGCGCAAGGCGCGGGTCTTATCCTAGTTTACAGTGAACTATAATCATTTTTTTGCATGATTCTCTGATGGTTCAGTGAAGAGGTAACGCCAGAGATGTCTAAAACCATAAAAAGGGGCATTTAAATTTTAATGACATACCTCTGAGACGAGTCATCTCATGCAGCTGTTTATCACAAGATTATCAAACTATATTCAAAGGTGCAGGTAACAATTGGATATAGTTCAAACATAATTCATCTCTGTATAGCAGAAATTTTCTCCAAAGAGACGCACATAACAATCTTACAGAGAACATTACAAAGCTAGTTGTCAATAATCTTGTGGTGGAAACCAATAAGGGGTAGAATATGAAACATCTGTACTAGTGATGAAGAAGGGGATGTTAGCTACATTAACACATCCGATTTCATCAACATCGAAGATGCGAATGTAGTTACGAGCCAAACCAGGAAAGGAGATAGAAGGAACACAGAAAGGTTCGGACATTGAGAGGAACATGGTCAGATCTCCGATGTCTTGAGTGTAGACCGCGTTTCCTTCATCGTCTAGCTTGAACACCATTAAACATTTTGTTTTCATTATGGCAACACCTTCCTTGTTCTTGGCTGTCTTCTTGTACTGCTTAACCAAGAATGTCTCACCAGTGGGTCGTGACTCCACCAAGTGCTCGCTCTTGCGGCACGAATCCAGAAGGTTCTGTTCAGCGTTGGTCAGCTTGGGAATGTTTGTAAAACGCACGCGCTGAAGCATAGGGTCATCGCTGGGATTGCAGAGGTCCCATGACCCGATGAGGTTGCCTCCAGATCCGGGCATACGAAACATGTTGTGTTTCTTGGAGAACATGACACGGGAGGAGCAGAAGCAGGGGTTTTCGATCTTGATGTTGGTCCACTCTGGTTTACTACTCTTACCGGCTGGTTTGCAAAAGCTGAGCTGAGGTCCCAAGAACTTGACAGCCACGACACAGTCCTCATCATCCTCTGGAGAAGATGATGACATTGACACATTGGTGATGATTTTGGTTTGGCAGTGTGGTAGAGTTACAAGAGGAGGCAGCTGGATACGAATGGGATATATATCAGATGCAACAGGGTTAAAATCGTCTTGGAGACGAAGGATGCCGTCGTCCTTTAGAGTAGCTATCCACCCATATGATGCCCCGATCGTTTGCGTTTTTTTATCATCATGAATGTGAGGATCCACCAAGTTCATAGGTACCCTCTTGTCCAGATGAATCCATGAGCGTAGATTAGCATAGTGAACAATGAGTCTCCCGAAATCCTGTCCACAAGGTGTAGCGCCGAGGATGGAATAAGGAGGGGTTTGCCGCAAGGAAGTTGAGAATGCGTTAGAGATAAGAAGAGAAACAGAGGAGGATCTTCTCACTCCAAGTCGGAGCCGGCTGAGAAACAGAGACATGAATGTTCTTTAAGCAAAAAGCTGAGATTGATTGATGATGTTCCATCTTCTCCACCTCCATAATACAGAGAAATTGCCTTGCCCACCAAGGCAAGTTTTTGGTTTGATATTTACTATTTATTTTTATTTATTACTCTTTGCTTCACGATATTAATGAATTTATTGTAATTGAATATATTTGGTAATATAAATGTGGCAAGAAGGCCATTAATATTGAATGTTCTTAGCGGAAAGCAAATATATTAATTTTTTTTCTGTTTTTTAGAAAACATTTTTGCCTTAATAGCAAAGAAGCCTAACAAGATCAAGGAAGTACTACGCTACTACTTACCACAAACATTAAAAACAAAACCTTTTCTGTGAAACTGTTTCAACCAACTCATGGCAATTCTAACAATAAAACCAAATTTTCTTTGTGATGACTCTTGTATCCGAACATCCTCGAAAGAATATCCGACTAGTGTCTAAAGATCGTATACCGGAATAAGCCGGGTAGCCCGCCGAAGGCATCTAGAAGGACTGCCGATTTCACCCCAACAATAAAACCAAATTTAGTGTTGCAATTACACATAATCTACAATCTAGTGTTTTGGTGTTGAACTTTATTTTTTTGTCTAATCATCACAACAAATTTTACACTAAAAAAATATTATGTACTATTAACTTAACAAAAGAATTATTTGCTATTGGCTAGTTATATTTTATGACATTTCTATTTTATGTTGATTTGTTAAAACTGAAATTTTTTAAAAATAAAATAATATTAGTAATTTGAGATAAAAAGGGAAAATATAAAATAGTATGATACACTTACTTTAACGATAAATTAAAATTATCGATAATACTCATCTATTCATAATCAAATTAAAATAAACTATTTTAATATTTAAAGAACACCAAATTTGGTGGATTATGTAATTTTTGTCGTTTTATTAAAAATAAAACAACACTAAATTATTGTTTTAATGTCTCCTTGGAGTTGGCCTTACTCTATAGACCATGAATTTAAATATTTGTTGGAACTTCAACAAAAAGCCATCAAATATTCAAAACACATAATAATAACCACTTCAACAAAATATAGAATTTTTAATTATTCGTGATTAAGATAGGTTCGGTCAAATGTTGATTCAGATTTTTGATACTATATTTATAAGTCTCATTTGGATTTTACTAGTTTTTGGATCATATTCGGTTCTATTTCTTATGGTTCAATTCGGATCAGGTTATAACTAATGTCTAAAATCATATAAAAATCTTTTAGACAAATCTTTAAAAAGATTGAACAAAAATATTTGAAATATAAAATTATTCAAAATTATAATTTAAAACTTATTAAACTCTCTAAACTAACTAAAATATTCAAAATAATACATAAAAATTACAAAGTCTTAAAAATATAAATATCTAAGTCACCTTAGAATGTATAAAAATATTAGCATATTTTATCAATTTCAGTTTTTTTTAATCCTTGTTCAGTTTTTTATCCAAAGTACATAGCACGTAAGTCCGATTTGGATATATTTTATAACCGTTCAGGTCGCATTTTTTTTGTTTAGATTAATGTTGGAACTTCATCTTAAGGATAAAAATGCTCACGAGGATCTTGATTGGAACTGTGTAAAAAAAACTGAATCTGAAGAACCGAATCTGATCCAAAAAATAATACCGATTCTGAACAGAAACTGATTAAATATTTGAACGGATTCTAAATTTTGGTATTTAGAAAACTAAAATCGAACCTGACCCAAACCGGCCGAAATAGATTTATATACCTAAACATTTTAATTATTTTTTAGATTTAATATGTATTAGCAAACATCCAAAATATATAAGATACTTTTAAGTTGTCCAAAATATTTGAAAATATATACAAATAATCAAAAATAAATGTCTAAAATAGCTAAAGTATATTCAAAATACCAAAACATTTAAAATGTTTAACGTTTAATTTTTTTATTGATTATCTATCCAAATATTCAAACAAACCATTTTATATGTAAAGTTTAGATATTTTGATATATGTTATTTAAATTCATATATAATATATTATTTTGTTTATAGATTTTAAAAAATTTAAAATTTATAAAATAATTTAGATATGCTATCCGAACCTGGACCGAATCTATAAAGATGTAACCCCGTATCAAGATTTAGAAATACCCGAATAAAACTAAAAAATTTAACCACTTAAAATCCAAAATCCAAATAGATCCGAACCGAACCCGAATGAATAACCAAATAGCTTATCCTAATCTTAATCTCAACAAAGTCTTTTTTGAGTACAAATTTCATGACCAGAGATAATTTCGGTGGGTATAATTAACAAGTTAATCAATATGATTGTTAAATTAATTTAATTCATAGTTAAAATAGTCCACTAACGTATAAAAAAGATAATGGAACAAATGCAGCAATACCAATCTCAAACGGAATACTCTCTTCTCTTCCAAAACTCAAAACAACAATAATCTTTTACATCAGTGCAATCTGCTTTTTAACCGTGGAGGATAATTTCGACTTCAATTCCAACTAGTCTACTATATTTTGAGGTGGAATATAGTAAGGAGCGTAGTTTTTTCCAAAATAAGAAGAGAAGGGGCAACCATCCAGCTTTACATTGACATATGTGGTTTCGTCGAAATCCTTGATGTAAACCCAGTTAGCCCGAAAACCAGGAAATGAAGTAGAAGAGATACAGAAAGGTTCAGACATTGAGAGGAACATGGTCAGATCTCCCATGTCTTCAATGTAGACCGCGTTTCCTTCAACGTCTAGCTTGTACACCATTAAATATTCTGTTTTCCTTCTAGGGACACCACCTTCCACGGCTGCTGTCTTCCTGTACTGCTTAACCAAGAAAATCTCACCGGTGGATGTTGACTCCACCAAGTGCTCGCTCTTGCTGCACGAATTCATAAGCTCGCGTATGTTAGTGGGTAGCTTGGGAGGGTTTACAAATCGAACGCTCTGAAACTGAAGGTCATCGCTGGGATTACAGGGGTCCCATGCAGCGATGAGGTGGCCTCCGGATCCGGGAATAAGAAACATGTTGTATTTCTTGGAAAACATGACACGGGAGGAGTTGAAGCAGGGGTGTTCGATCTTGATGTCGGTCCACTCTGGTTTACTACTCTTACCAGCTGGTTTGCAAAAGCTGAGCTGGGGTCCCAAGAACTTGACAGCCACGACACAGTCCTCATCATTCTCTGGAGAAGATGATGACATTGACACGTTGGTGATGATTTTGGCTTGACAATGTGGCAGAGTCACCAGAGGAGGCAGTGGGATGCAAATGGGATCTTTATACAATGCATACGGGTTTAGATCGTCATGGAGACGCAGGATTCCATCGTCCTTCAGACTAGCTACCCACCCATGTGATGCCCCGATCGTAACCACAGTATCATTAAGATCATTGTGCACCAAATCCATAGACACCTTCTTTTGCAAACGAATGACGCCATATGTTTTTGGATTGACATCGCCAATACTGAGTGTTCCAAGGCGATTATGATGGGAAAACTCTAGAGGTCTAGCGCCGATGACGTAACAAGGAGAGGTTTGCCGCAAGGAAGTTGAGAAGCCCTTAGAGAGAAGAAGAGAAACAGAGGATCTTCTCACCCCAACGCGGAGCCGACTGAGAAACAGAGACATTGATGATGTTCTTTAAGCAAAAAGCTGAGAGAGGTTTGATGATGTTCCATCTTCTCTACCTAAAATCTCTCCATTAATACACATAAATAGCCTTGCCTCCGACGGCAAGTTTTTGGTGGGATATTTACTATTTATTTTTATTTATTACTCTTTGCTTCATGGTATTAATGAATTTACTGTCATTTAATATACTTGGTAGTTTTTTTTTCTGAAACACTTGTATTTGGTACTTTTTTTCTTTTTGAAACACTTATATTTGGTAGTTTACTATTGGATGTTCTTACTTCTTAGCCGAAAGCAAATATATTATTTAATTTTCTATTTATTTTTATTGCCTTGTCCACCAAGATAACTTGGTCGGTTATTTACGATTTGCTTTTATTTGTACACTTTACTTCTTCATGAATTTCCCTTATTGAATATTTGGTAATTCATTTTGGATGTTCTTAGCGGAAAGCGAGATATTTGTTTTTCTTTTCTTTTGGAAGACATTTTCCCTTAATGTTTTAAATTCAGAACTGGGAATTCTTCAACTTAGGGTCACTGGGTCAGTGATGTTTATGTTTATGTTAATTTTTGTTTTTATTTTTATTTGTCACAGTAGACAAACAATTCCCACATAAAAAAAATTAAGACATGTTTTAATAGTGGAAAAACAAATTCAAAACTATACATTTTAGTACAAGATGTCCATTTTCAAAAATATATTTTTTCTTAAAAAGAAATTATTATACTTTTGTTATTATGTTATATTTTCTAATCTTTTTTTAATCTTTGAGAAATGGCAGATGTTTTCTTAATTTTTAATGAATAATATTTTATGTGGGAATAAAAAACATAGAATTTGTTTTATTGGACTATTATTTCGTTGGACTACTATTTCGTTAGTTATTATATTAACATTAGTCTGTTCATTGGAATACTATTTCGTTGTGAATTGTTAATTAATTATTATGTTCCTTTTGGCGTATCCTTCATCATCACTTTTTATGAAGTCGTAGCTAGCAAGAGTATATATAAAAAAAAAACTTCTCTTTTATTACGGTCACGGAGTAGTTCTTATTACATTAGCCTCAGTTTTAAAGTACATTATTTATGGAACACACACCATGACTATGTAGTGTTAACATACATCAACAACCACACTCATCACCGTGGTATATACACTCTCGAGGGTTTCGTTTGGAATCTAGTAGTAGGGCCCAGGCGTGGTCTTCTGGAAGGGACAAATGCTAACTTGCGGGATGTTGCAAACTCTAGGTAAGTGTTTAGCGGTCTGGTAGATACGGCCCACTATTTGCTGCTGCTGTTGTCCCTGCATTTGTCCCTGTTGTTGAACCCGGGATTTAACTGCTTTGGATGCTCCTTTCAAGGTTGGGCAAACGCAAAGTGGCTCTTCCTGGTGGAGCTCGTTGCAGCACTGCTGGAGCAGTGGCGGCCTCTGGGGGTTCTCCATGTCATCTTCAAAATCAAACTCACCGTCGAGGGCCATAGGACCACGACCGGACTGCATCGCTTTCTTGTGGAGCCATTGCTGGCAAGCTCTTAGGTGTTGTGCTTGCTGAAACTCCTTCCTACATCTTGGAATCCTAAATGGGCCGGCTGGGTTTGTGGCATCATCTTCGTCGACTTCCACAACCGTCTTGTAGACGGAGGCATTGGTGAGAAGGAAGAAAATGGCGAGCGTTGCCGATACGAGGAAGAGCTTGTTTGCCATTTGTGTATGT
The DNA here is from genome assembly GCF_000801105.2 of Raphanus sativus. Classification (NCBI taxonomy): domain Eukaryota; kingdom Viridiplantae; phylum Streptophyta; class Magnoliopsida; order Brassicales; family Brassicaceae; genus Raphanus; species Raphanus sativus. Next base: position 23,308,812 of record NC_079512.1, on the reverse strand, counting down.
TTTTTAACTTTTTTTTTTATGATGAGTTTTGGTTTGAGTAAAGAGTGAAGCTGATGAGTTAATTTATAGGTGAGAAATGAGATTTGCATGGTGATTACGTGTAATAGTGGCTTGCATGCATGTGATGTGTGCGCTGTGAGAGAGAAGCTCTTATGTGTTTGAAGTGAGTGACAAATGACGAACAAAAACAGTTGTCCGCATCTGCATGCTATGGCCTATGTGTGATGTGTAGCTAATGTTCTGGCATGATATATTATGAACAATTCAGTTAAAAAGAAGGTACAAACTTAAATTCATATGATAAAAACATTCATTTATTTGTAAGTTTTAAAATGGGATGAGAGTATATATATATATACTGAGATAATGCGGTTGGGAATATAGAAGTTAAGAGTAAAGACAGTCAAAATTAATTTTGCCTTGTGCAAAATGAAAATGCACTAGTGCCTCTTGTGTAATGATCGATGGTACAGAAATATGCTACCTTTTTTGTGGTTTCAAATATGCTACCTTTGCTATCTCTTTATTCTATTCTGTAATTGTAGTGCCATCTCACAACATTATTTCGTCCCATCAAAAATTTGTACCCTCTTTTATTAATCGCTTCTCATATGTCCAACAGAATGGTATAGTAATACGGTGGGCGGCTAACTCATTTGACTCAAATTATAAGATTCTGACATTTCGTGTGATATTAGTCCTAATATTTACTTATACATAACTAATAACAGTAAATTTTAGAAGACCGTTTAAGCTGGTATGTATTAGAAAATGATGTATCTCTCTCCACTTATAAACTACGTCAATATTTTTCAAGAACTCGGAGATGACACATTACCTAAAGTAATCACATTAAAGTACAAATGATTATCACTAGACGGATTAGCGGAATAAAGGATTATAGAGGAATAATTTTATTATATTCATTCTTCAAAACTTAAAACTTTCTTAACAAATTCAGTTTCTTTTTCTAACATAGTTCGGTGAATTATTTGCAATTTTTTTTTGTAACACATATTTCATTTAAATTAAAGAGGTCTAAGCTCAAATTAGCCCATTAGAGGGTCCACATACAATGAAGCAGAGAGGGATTGTTTGGCTCCTTTGCTCCTTTTAATTGTGTAAACAATTTGCATCTACGAGGATGTATTCAATTTAACATTTGATGTGATTTGATTTTTAATGGAGTTTTAGATGATTTTAATAAGTTGCAGAGATTTAAGTGATTTTTGTTAAAGTACTCTAGAATATCATCTAAAACCATGAGATTTGAGTTTTAATTTTTTTAACTAAGAAACTCCATCCAAACACCCTAAAATCACCTCAAAACTTTAAAACTCCACAACTTAAAATATTTTCAATAACAGTGGATTTCAGAGTACTTTACGAAATGTCAAGTTCAGTGGATTTTAAATGAGTTTTTAAAATTCATGTTTGAATAACAGTGGATTTGTCATTTTAATACAAATCACCTAAAACTCTCGATTGAATACACCCCCTAAAACTACTGGCTACTATATAAAAACGAGACAAGGCAGCTTCAAGCGTCGGAGACAAATGGATTCGTCTGCTATAGCCTAGCGAAAGACACAAATAGAAATAGTTGATTTGGTGGTTATGGAAGTGTAGAGAGAAACTTAGCTGGTTTTTATAGAGCTCTAGCTATGGATTAGTTGGTGGGATGCAGACAAATGATTTGCTTAGAAAAGGGAGAGAGGTGTAGGCGTAGACAAAAAAAAAGAAGAAGATTTGATAAAGAAGAGACCGCTCATCTCTTCTGTGTACTTCGAAACATGGAGGATTCGAGCGTTACACTTGGAATACTTGTTACAACTTGGGCTACATGGAAGAAGGATGACGTTAAAGGCTTTTGAAGAAAAATTGTTCAGTAGCAGTGGACAAACAGGTTTTAATTTTGAGTAACCTAATCACATCAGGATATATAATTACGATTTCATCAGGCAGGTTCTTGTGACTCAAGGCTTGTAAGAAAACAGAACAAAACATGATCATCAACTTATGATTCTTTTTGTCTTAAGATTAAAATTTCTCCAAAGAGAATAACATTTAACATCTCACAGAGAACATAAACAAGACAGTTGCAAAACTAGTTGCCGATATCTTGCGGTGGAATATGATAAGGGGACCAAAGTGGACCTTTTGCACTAGAGATGTCGAAAGGGGTACGAGCCAGATCCACATATCCGTGTTCATCATAATCCAAGATGTAAACGTTGTTAGTATACATCCCAGGAAAGGAAGTAGAAAGGACACAGAAAGGTTCAGACATTGAGATGAACATGACGAGATCTCCCATGTCTTGTGTGTGAACTGCGTTTCCTTCATCGTCTAGCTTGTACACCATTAAAAATTCTGTTTTCATTATGGCAACACCTTCTTTGTTCTCGGCTATCTTCTTGTACTGCTTAACCAAGAATGTCTCACCAGTGGGTCGTGACTCCACCAAGTGCTCGATCATGCTGCAAGAATCCATCAGATTATGTTCATCATTGGTCAGCCTGCGAGTGTTTGTAAACCGCACGCTCTGAAGCTTAGGGTCATTGCTGGGATTGCAGGGGTCCCATGACCCGATGAGGTTGCCTCCAGATCCGGGCATACGAAACATGTTGTCTTTCTTGGAGAACATGACACGGGAGGAGTAGAAGCTGGGGTTTTCGATCTTGACGTTGGTCCACTCTGGTTTACTACTCTTACCGGCTGGTTTGCAAAAGCTGAGCTGAGGTCCCAAGAACTTGACAGCCACGACACAGTCTTCATCATCCTCTGGATGAGATGATGACATTGAAACGTTGGTGATGATTTGGGTTTGGCAATGAGGTAGAGTCACAAGAGGAGGCAGCGGGATACGTTTTCGATATGTATCAGATGCAGCAGGGTTGAGATCGTCTTGTAGACGCAGGGTTCCATCTTCCTTCAGAGTAGCTACCCACCCATGAGATGCCCCGATCGTTAGCATTGTTCCATTATTAATACCGTTACACACCAACTCCAGACGTATCATCTTGTCCATTTCAGTCCAGGCATGTTGATTTGCATAGGCAACTATGAGTCCTCCGTGATCTTCTCCACGAGGTCTAGCTCCGATTACGGAACAAGGAGGGGTTTGCCTCGAGGAAGTTGAGAAGGCGTTAGAGATAAGACGAGAAACAGAGGAGGATCTTCTCACCAACGCAGGTTTCACAAGGCGGAGCCTCAAGAGCCGGCTATGAAACAAAGACATGAATGTTCTTTAAAAAAGAAAAACCCTGAGACAGCTCTGAGAGAATTGATGATGTTCCGTCTTCTCCACCTAAAACCTTTCCATTAGTACAGAGAATGGCCTTGCCCACCACGACAAGTTTTTGGTCGGATATTTACTATTTATTACTTTCTCCTTCATGATATTAATGAATCAATACAGTTAAAGTAATAAGAATTTTGTTAACATCTCTTTGTTTCCTTTCAATATTACAAATGTGCCGATACTATTAAATTTATATATTTTTAATAATATTAATAATTTGTGTTAATGATTCAACACATCACTTTGAACAACTTTAAGTGATACTGGATTTTGATTCGCGCTTTAAAACCGCGGGATTTATTTCATTTTAAAATTCTACAATTATTTGATAATTAAAAGATCATGTATTTTATATGAGATAAATTAATATATTTACAATTTATTGATCTTTTACTTTTAAAAATATTCATAAATTTTAGACATGATATAGAAAATTGTATATTTATACTCACAATAATTGATTTTCTTAACACACATATTCTTTTAAAATATATTGTACTAAATTGTTTAATCTAAACTATTATATTTTAAAATATAATACCAAAGATATATCTCAATGCATAATTTAATTTTTGATGAAAATAAAACAATGAAAATGTAGATCAAATATCTCAGTTTTAATTGAATTTAATAACCAATTAAAAAGAAAAGAAACATGGGTTTATAATATTTAGGCAAACAAAATTAAAATCAGTGATATAAGTGGACTTAAAAAAATATAATAATGGAGTGTGAATATATGATTTGAAATTCGGTTTAACCAAAAAAAATATGGACCATAAGATTGATCTGTTTTCCAAAAATAAAAATAAAAATCTATTGTCGTCGGAGATGAATGACAATTAATCAGTTGATGAGAAACCGAAATTCGGTGATAAAATCTATTGTGGTTGAAGATGAAATAGCAAGGTAACTTTTTATTGGAATAGTGTAGTGTTAGGAGATATGAGTATATTTTTTGATTGCAATGGTATTGTTTAGTAAATTCGGTGAAAAAAGTATATTTATTTTTGTTCAACGTTTGAATGTAAGGAACACAACAACTATTTTAAATGTTTGGTTATGGATACAACTTTGTTTTTTTTTTTTGTCAACTTCTTTTTCGGTGTTACATAAAATCCAACTAATAGTGTCTTTGATTGGAAAAGAAAAAAACAATATTTTCTAGTCTTTGGGTTTGGGAGAACTGGAAAAAGAAACTGGAACTTGTGAATACTAAAATGAGTAAAAAAATAAAACTATAAACCAAAACAAGAGATATATTGAGCCCTTTCTATACAAAGAAAAAGACCGTATTTAGCCCAGACATACCCTAAGCCCATAAAGGCCCATAAGTGAAGTTAATTACGGTACTAAAAACGTGTCGTTTCGATAATCGTTATCCTCGTCTTATCGCCTTAAGTCGAACAGATAGATACTTCGCAGCAGCAGCAGCGGGGAGTTGCAGAGTCTGAACTGTTAAAAATGGCGACCATGACTTCTCTTCAGAGCTCGTTTACATCCCTTTCGATATCCACCAACTCCTCCTTCCTCGGCCAGCGTCTCCTTTCCCCGATTTCCCTCTCCGCCGCTTCTCCGGTAACTCCAGTTTTTGTGGGGTGTTGTTATCCCTTTCGCTAATAGCTAATGGAATTGAAAAATCAAAGACGTTTAGCTTCAAACCTGTAGCGGTTTTCTGTGTTATTGAAACTTTGTTCTGTTTTCTTTGCTATGAATTATGTTCAATGGATTGAAGAATGTGCATTGTCTCTGTCTTTTTTTTGTTGGTAGTACTGAACTGAGATAATGTTATGACTTATGAGCACTCCAAATTCTATAACTTTGAAAAAAAAAAATTTCAATAGAGATGCATCTAAAACTTCAAAATTCTAACTAGGGATCTCAATTGTTCTCTTTTTATTGATTTATTGAGTGCTATCTGCTAGTGCCATTTATCACCTTGTGGTTATGGCTTTTTTTGTTGATTATTAAGTCAGCGGAATGGGTTTTTAGTTTTTTTTTTTTTTTTTTTTTTTGCTTTGATGTTTGTTTTCATGTTGGGTGCAAAGTGTCTGCAGTTGGATGGTTCCTTAATTACTCTGCTCATCTTTACTCATTTGCAGGTCAAGCCCGCTCAGAACCCATGCCTTGTTTTTGCAAAGGTTAGTAGGCATGATCCATTACCCTCCTACAATTTGGTTTCCTACGCTGCATTTGTCCGTTAATAGAGTAGAGCTTTGAACCATAAGAAACAAAGTGGCAACCATGAGAAACCAAAATTCCTAAGGCATTAGCAGGATTTCCTATGTGCATCTATGTTTTTTTTCCTTTCAGCTTAAGCGTTGGGAACGGAAGAAATGCAAACCAAACAGTCTTCCAATTCTGCACAAAATGCATGTCAAGTTTGGAGATACTGTCAAAGTTATCTCTGGGCGAGACAAGGGTAAGATTGGAGAAGTCGCTAAGATCTTTACCCACAACAGCACCATTGTCATCAACGATGTCAACCTCAAGACCAAACACATGAAGAGCCGTGAAGAGGGAGAGCCTGGTCAAATTGTCAAGGTCAGTCCATCCACTCACATGACTCCCTCTCTTTCGTTAATTTGCAAAACAGAAACCATATTTTTCTTTCGTGATTGAATATTGTGCAAAAAATGTGTTATCTTTTCCAGATTGAAGCACCGATACACAGCTCAAATGTGATGCTGTATTCGAAAGAAAAAGAGGTGGTAAGCCGAGTGGGTCACAAGGTCCTTGAAGATGGACAGAAGGTAAGGTATCTGATCAAAACTGGGGAACTTATCGACACCGTTGAGAAGTGGAAGCAACTTAAGGAGGCAAAGGATAAAGAAACATCTGCAGTTACAGTTGCCTCCACATCTTAGCATGTCACCTGTTTCTTCTTCATTGCACTTTTTGTTTGTAGACTAATGGACCTATGTATTTGATGGATAAATTGAATCCCTTTCAAGAGGTAAAGTGTAAAATTTATACCAGATAAAGAACACCTTTTGCACGGACAAAGCTACAGAATCCTAATATAAACCCTAGTAGATGAATATCGGTGAGAGATTATACTTCAGAGAGGCGCGCTGGTATGAAGATATACCATCAAAAAGCACAAGAAGGAGACGAGATGCACACTAATGAAAGATCTATCACCAATACATGCCTTACAAAATAACCAACCGGTATGAGTAAAAATGGCAATAGCTAGGAGAAATGGCTAATGGTATATCGAGTCCCCGTAACAACACCGGAAATCATGAAACCTTATCGGTGAATTTCTTCATAAATGCCTCGTTTAACACACACGATAGTTGTAATCAAGATGATTAAACTGATATTTTGCCCCATTTTCAATGGGAAAAAATATCTTAAAAGGCAACCAAAGATTGCATTAAATATTTATTCATCCATTAAATATACTCAACTATTGTATATATTCTCTCTGTTTTATAAAAATGTCATTTGACAGTTTCGCACAGATTAATAAAATGATTAAAATGCATTTAAGTTTTTATTGATTGTATATATTCAATCAACAGAATTTGAGATAAAATAAAATTATTTACAAAATCAATGTATTTGAGTTAATATTAAGCTGAAAAATTCATTTGAATTATAAAGGAATGTTCTTTTTGTAACAAAAAAGAATATTAAATACTCCCTCTGTTTTTAAATAATACATGTTTTGAGATTTTCACACTTTTTAATAAAACATATTAAAATTTACTTATTAGTGCATAGTTTTTTGTTATTTTATATTTCCTATATTTCTAAACCAATAAAATTTCAAGAAATGCAATTAATGTTTTTGAGATTCACAATTATTCATAATTAGTTGACAAAAATTACATTGAAAATATAAAAAATACATCTTTTTGAAACAAAAAAAATTCCTAAAACATACATCTTTAAAAAACAGAGGGAGTAATATTTAATATGAAATAAATGTAATATTTTACATTTGAACATTGAAAACTAGTTATAATTTTTTTTCGTCGGAAGCTATTCTATTACTTAAGCTTAAAGTGGTAAAAGCTAGTTATAGTTAAGTGGATTAATACGTGCTTCATTATGAAAAAAAAAAGATCCGACAATGACGACATAGATTGTTGTCGAGTGAAGATTAATTAATCACAAGGTATGTACATGATACAATTTGCTGAGACGTCATGTGGTATGATCCCACCGTTACTTCGGTTGATATAAATACACTGTCCATTTCCGGCCCAGGGCCGACTTAGCATGGAGGACGGTTTCTGCTACCATCCAGGACCCACTCCAATTTATATTATTTTTTACCTTTTTATATATATTATAATAAATTTTAATTTATGCAGTATTTAAAAATGTGAATATAAAAATATTAACTAAATCAGATGAGACAAGAAAAATATTTAACTTATATAAAAAAAATTAATAACACAAAAATCATATTAAAAATTAATAAGTATGTGGTCAAACAAAAAAATTGTATAATAAAGGATTCAAATTTTCTTTTTTCCAAAGAACCCTTAATTGTGTTGAGACTGGCCTGTTCAGGCCTGGTCATTTTTCATTCTATACTAATATACAACACTGAAATGAAAAAAGAAATATATAAAAAACGTAATGAAGGATTGGATAACCACATTTTGTGATATCCATGATTCATTTTCAATAGAGTATGCTCCCTCTTAAACAAATATTAACAGTTTTGCTTTGTCCACAAACAACTAAACTGGTAACAAAACAAAATGCATATCACAAACATTTTTTGCGGATCCCTGAGATATATAAACATTTCAAGTGTGTATTTGTTTTCAAAATTCGAAATTTCAAGATTTGAACCTTCGGTTATTATTGGCCTCGCATATTCTGATTTTTGCTTTTCTCAGCGGATATATATTAATGAGTGGGTGGCTTTTGCAGATAGAACTAATAAAAGATCCAAATAAATGTTTGCATGGGATAGAATTTTGTCGACACCTTTGACGTAAGCTTTGTCTCGCTGACATTATGAAAACTATCGAGTAATACTATGGACCATTTTATTCGTTTTAACAAAATGCCTAATTGTCATTAATGTTATTTTTGTTCTTATTTGCCATGTATTTTATATAAATATCCATTTTTAATGTAATCTAGGACTAAACGGGGATGGTTCCAAACAATTTTTTTTTGACAATTTGGTTCAATTTGTTTTTTTGGAAACTGGTTCAAACAATTTTTGAAGCTAAAGAAAGCGGAATTGTTTTTGGGGTCATCTTAGTAATATGTATGAATATTTTTTATTGTATTTCATATATTATGTATTATTGATATGTATATGATAAGAAGTTGTGTTTCAAAAAAAAATGATAAGAAGTTAAAAACATCCAAAACACTTTAAACAACATAAATATATATTGATTATTGAACATGATTCAATCAAACAAGCAAACATTCATGTTCCAAATCTTTGAAAAGGTTTCTGGTCGACCAAAAAAAAAACAATCATGTTTATTTAATTTGTTAAAGAGTTTTTCTTATTTATTTATTTTTGTAAGAACTTTTTACTGAATGAAAAGTTGGCATTTATCGTAGCACTTTTACCAACAGGCCACCCGTGAAACTAAATCCTCACTCTGACACATCTCTCAATCTATCTCTCGACCAGTGGTTTTACATCAGTAAAAGTTATAATACGCTAAAATACAAAATTATCTAACATAATATGAACAACCTTTTTTTTTGTCTTTCTAGGTAAGAATAATTAAGAACTCGGACATAAACTAGCCAAAAATTTAAAACTTAAGTTCCAAATTCACCTTCAATACAAGATGATAAAACTATAAACAAATAATAATAACATTTTGATCTTTTTGCCAAAACAAAAAATGCTAAATACTGTTTTAGGATTTGCAGATAACCACAAAGCAAGGAAGCAAAGCTCTAGGATTAAGCAAATAAAGCTCCTCCACATTTGTATACAACCCAACTTTCCCGGCCAAAGAATCAAACCCACTCATCAACAACCCATTCACCTCCTCCACATTCTCCACCGGCCGATGCACCCTCCCGGCGATCACCCTACACACAATCAACACCTTCCTCACCGTCGTCCTCTCTTCCCCATCCTCTCCCTCCTTCACCAAAATCGACTCGAACGCCCTCCCGCTCGTCGACGCCGTGAACACCCCGACCCCTTTATCCTTCTCCCGCTTCTCCGAGAACCCGCTCCGTATGATCCGGCAGACGCAGCACTTCTCCGCCGTGCAGAGGCTCGTCGACCCGTTTATCCCCAAGCCGCAAGCGACGGTTGTGCCGTGGAACCTGAGGAGCTCGTTGCCGTCGGCGAGACATCTCGGGTGCTTCTTCTGGAGCTTGCTCGCTCTGATCTTCACCGTCTCTCTGTACTCCTCGAACCGAGCTAGCGTTTTCTGCATGTTGTGTACTTTTAAGACACGGTCTATTCTCCCGCATTGGTTCTCTGACTTCAACCAGCTCGTTCTGCAGATGATCTCCACTATCTTCCTCGACGAGTCGCCTTCCACGAGCTCCGTCACTGTGATATATGATCAAAGCTTACAACTTTATAATCTAAATATGCGAATAGATTCATAAAGTTGAAAACTTTATATTATATTCCTTAAAATGTATAATATAAAGCTTACAACTTTATAATCTAAATATGCAAAAAGATTCATAAAGTTGAAAACTTTATATTATATTCCTTAAATGTATAATATAAAGTTGACAACTTTATAATCAAAAACGGGAAAAGATTCATAAAAGTGAAAACTTTATATTATATTCCTTAAATGTATAATATAAAGTTTAAAACTTTATATTATACTCCTTAATTGAATGATCTCAGATGATGAAAGTTTCGAGTTTTTACCGGCGTGTTTAGAGAGATGATGAGCTTCCGCAGCTTCGAGTTTGTTGAACTGTTCCCCACACTTATGACAAGAAACAGAGTATTTGCCTCCGTTAACGGCGGAGTCTCTGTTCATCTCCAACGAAACTCTCCTCTTAGTGTGAAACCCTTCTCCTGTTCCGTCTCTCTCCGACGAAGCAAAGGACCCCTTTTTCGCCGCCGTCGCCGTCGACGAAGCTTGGCTCCGGTGAGAAGCAGAGTGGTTCAGATGATGCATCGGCGTTCCCGGCCTAAGCATCCCGACGAAAGTCGTCGGCCGCTCCGTCGCGCCGGCGGGGGAAGCCGTGTCTCCGACGCCGGTGATCTTGAGCTCGCAGGTGGAGTTGCTGAGGATGACTTCGTGGGTGATGGGGTTGAGGAACTCGTTGCTTCCGATGGAGCGAGGGCTGCTTATCGGCGGTTTCTCGAAGTGGCGTTTGCTTCCGTGGATCACGTCTTTGAGATTCGCTATCGATCTCGAGCATCCGGATAAGCCGCCGCCGCATCCGGCGGAGGGTAGGGAGGAGTTGGCGGTGGAGATACGCTTGGTGGAGATTGTGGTAAGGAGGTGTTTTGTGGGTTTGGGGACGTGGACATCGGACGGTTCGGATTTGCAGTGGAGAGATTTCTTGAGAGAGAACCAGACAGTAGGGAAGTTGTTGTTCTTCTTCTTGTTGTTGTTCTTATCTCTCTGAAGCTTCTTCGTCTGCTTAGTTTGGCTTCTTGTGTTTGAAATTGAATCGTCCATTGTGGTTGTAATCTCCCTTTCTCTCTCTCTCTCTCTCTATCTTGTTCTGAAATTTTTGGTTTTGTTTTTTTTTGGATGTGATATTTTAATTTAATAGAAAAATAAGGAAGAAGATGCAAAATAGGCAAGTAAATATGTTTTTTCCGTCTTATGAAGATACAGTGGATTTTATTAAATGAGAGTCTAGTTTTTTACTCAATTAAATGAGAGTATTAGGTGAAGACAAAAAATGTTTATTTGTAATTTATTAGTAGGCATGTGTCCATAATATCCATATGAATCTAAAAGAGATCTATAATGAACGTCTCAGCTCATCGATGTAAATCACATTTAACACGAGAGAATATTTCCTTCGTTTTACTATTTTGCGAATCTGTGTAAAAAGACATCTCACAAATTCACAGGATAGAACACGATATTAAAAAAGTAGAATTCACAGAATAGAACACGATATTAAAAAAGTAGACTCGTGTTATACATTTTAAAACTTGATTAGTCTAAACCTCTCCTACATAAGCTGAACATCCCAAGTTTTTAACTACTATAACCTTCACTCGATGAAATTCATGACTTGCATTAGTTAATACTAGTAGTTAATATCAGTCCTAATCTCTTTTGACTGTAATTAAGTACCCGCGTTCAATAGTTTTGTTCCAAGAATATACATCCACGAACCACGACCGTTCAAGCATAGTTAGCTTACCGTTTTGCTATACAGAACCTTGAGTTTCTATCACTATTCCAAAATTTAGTGACAGTAATTAATACGAAAGCCAATCAACGAGATTGTGTGTGGGCAGGTTCGCATTCAATTTTTGACTATCAATTAATTCTACGGATTAAGATCAAGAGTAAATCAAAGTAAACAAATGGCATATTTGATGAATATCTAAATACTGTTCTAAGATTACCAGAGCTGGTTCTATATGGCCTATGATTATCAGATCATATAATGTAGTCGGACTAGAACTATGTAGTCACTTACTAAGCATAATAATGATGACAGATTATTGTTGTTCAATGACAACTAATTGATAGTTACTATTCAGTTGCAGCATAGCTACATATGCACTATATATTTGAAATAAACTGAAAAGGAACATTGATTTCAACTCACTTCTTTCCGCTTGATCTGTCAATTCACTCTTACAAAACCAGAAGGGCAGATGAAGCATTAATTCTGACAATTCGTGGAAGATAGTAATCACTAAACTTTAATCTCTTTATTAATACACTACATGACTTAATCACTCTAATTAGTAAATAACAATGGTTATCAACATCTAACTATACAACAAACAAAAAATAAAAGTTAAGAAGTTGAAGGTTTTATGAAACGAAGTGAGACATGAGATTTCTGTGTAGACAATACCAAAACCTCAGAGATTACATAAAACCCCAGAGAGTGACTGTACTTTAGTAACATATTGTGTAGTCTTTACATCATAAGGTTTTCAAACAAGGAGGATGATTAAAAATAACAGGCTTGCTTATTCTTCCTTTTTTTGGCATCAACCGGTTTGCTTATTCGTTAAGGACAAAAATATATACTCCTTCCGTAAAATTTAATTGGTTTTTAAAGATTTCGATTTTGTTTTAAAATAAGTGATATTCTCATTTTTCTAGATAAAATTTAATGTCATTTATTTTTTTAACCAATTACAAAATAGTGTATTTTTTATTGGTTAAACTAATTTTAATGCTATTTTTATATAACCAAGATAAACTGCATAAAATTTTGCATTTTCTTAATTTTGTGAAAAACTTTAAAATCCACTTAAAATAATAGTTACATGATAAATTAAAATCCAAAGGATCAAAGTGCATTTAATGTTATTTGCAGATACCGCAAAGAGTAGATATTGAAAGGGGTGAAGGTAGGTGTGCGTGTCGTTATAACCTTATTGAATACAAAGGAAATACATTAAATTAGAAATTGAATTTCGAAGCATACTGATATATTTGTCCTGGGTTTCCCAATTTTGCTCTAAACCCTAACCAGCAGGGACCATCATTCGACCACACCACATTGACTGGTCTGCCCCCAATCTTTGATATCTTTTTATTACTTGGATTAATAAAAGTTGCTGAAATAAGAACATACTAGATTTTGATCCGCGCTTTTGAAGCGCGGAATATTTTACGATGAAAAATCTCACTAATAATTTAACAAATATTTTGGTAATTTTTAAAGAGTGTGTATTTAAAATATTTTTTCATTTAAATCAGTATTTTTAAATTTAACCCGATTGTGATTATACCGGTTAATCCGGAGATCTGACAATTCAATTTATGTTTTTAAAATATTCATATTAAAAAATCACTAAAACCCGAGACTAACCGATTGAACTGATGGATGACCGATATGTAATCTAATTGGATTTAAATTGTAATAGTTTCATAATTTGTAATCTTATAATCGAAATTTTAAAGTTCACTATTTTGCAATTTATGAAATTATGACGTTTCTACAAAATTTTAAAGAGAAAATGATAGATATAAAATAATTAGGATTAATTATTGTATTATTTGGAAACATTGATAGTAGTATAAAAATATATTGTTTGAAAACATTGATAGTAGTATATAGAAATAAGTATATTGTTTGGAAACACTGATAGTAGTATAAAGAAATAAATATATTGTTTGGAAATATGGATAATAGTATAAAGAAAGGAATATTAGTGATTAAATGTATGTTTAACTATAAAGTATAAAAGTGTATTTAATTTAAAAACTTACAAAATAAATGTTAGTTAACAGAATGTTTCTGTTTTAATAAGATAGATGAACACTTTCATTCCATATACATAATGTATAGATACCAGATCTAATCTATCCTGGTCCACGAGAGACCGGAGGGAAAAAAATCGATTATTCTTATAAATGGATGATGTTTTCGTATATAGACCATAGTTTTACATGATTAGTATGTTCGTCAACGTAGTGTAGACATTAGACCGTATATAATACTCGAGTAAAATTTCATACTGGTGAGTCGGTGATGTACAAAAGTTCATAGTATGATAACAAGATCCCAGACACACTACATATGAGAACTGCATATACATTGAGTTGGTACAATATCAAATTATTTTTAGGGTAACTACTAACTAGTAAGAAAATCAATTGAAATTTCTTCTAAGCGCGATGTACACAAGTTTCCAGTACAGTAAAACAATTTTAGGCCCATACTCGGCCAGATAAGTTTGTACTCCAGTTCCATTTATCCAGCCCATGACATCAAAGTGTTATAATTTGAATTTATTTTAGAAATTACAGAATTTCCCTAGTCTTATTGGTACGAGTTCAAAAGAAACAAACCAAAAAAAAAAAGTTGGGACAAAAACTTCCAAATCGTAGCCTCTCGTTTGGTAATAAACGACGGTTTTTGATTAGTTAATGTCTTTCAGAGTAGGATAGTTTGGTGCTATCATCATGGTTTTCCAGAATTGAAAGCATCTAATTAGTCGATGCTTCGTTGTGAATCTCAACTTCAGACTGAGACCTATTTGTTCGACCTCTTTTAGGTTCTTGAACTTGCTGGAAACGCAGCGAGAGACAACAAGAAGACATCTATTGTTCCTCGTCACATCCAGCTCGCTGCGAGAAACGATGAGGAGATAAGCAAGCTTCTTGGAGATGTGACTATTGCCAATAGAGGAGGTGCCCAATATCCACACAATCTTCTTCCCAAAGTCTGGACCTTCAAAGCCTCAGGAAGATTAGGTCTTTAACTCGAAGAAATAGAACATCGTCTCTCTGACCCTGCTTTTCTGTTTGGCTTTAAGATAAAATAATCTAGTGTTAGCTAGATCACATGTTTTTTTATTTGTTTAGTGCTTTGTTTCTTTCTATTGCGTGGACAGCAAGTTTTTAGTTTGTGTGAATATACATTAAAGTATTTCACTTAAATTGAGCACAAAATATTATGGATAATATAGTGTTATTGATAGTAATGTTACAAAAAGCCAACAGAAAAGGACTACTCTGCTACGGCCGACAGGAATCAAGAGGAGATGAAAATGTGTGTTTCTAAAACTAAGGCTGAACTCTTTTGTGATTGATCGTTCATGTGATCATCAGTTCCCAAACCTGACATCTCGTCAAGTTTTTTTTTCTCGTCAAGTTAATACCCATAACCGATCCATTCCTTTAGTTACAATTATCTCTAGAAAAACGAAATGGAGGAGCATTGTTTTCCCATCAGTTCCCTTCACATCTGCTATAATTTCAAAAGAGTGTCTAGCTTGAAAGCTTGAGCACCACCCTAAATGTACCATCGTTCAATCGATTTTTAGTATAAAGAACCGCGCGCCACAAGGAACTTCAAGAACCGCCTAATAATTCTTTTTGTCGTTATTTTTGAGTTGAAACATATATTAATACCTTCAATGGACATGCTCTAATTTCAGTGGATTGACAAAAAGAATAATGGAATCAAAGGGGTCTTGTTTTTATGTGTCTCCAAAAATCTTCAGTTTTTTATTTTCCTAACCTTTCACAATATATTGGAGACAGAATAAATAAAAATGAATATTGATAAAAAAAAAGTCAGATTGTGTGCTACGCAATAACACATAGAAATGCGGTCTTATGCTATCTTGTTTTTTACTTGTTCATCCTCATCTAACATCAGGAGTTCCCTCACCTCTTGACTCCTTGAAAAAGAACGGTCAATAGATTAGAAACATCGGCTCGCTGATTTATTTACAAGCTTAGCTTAGAAATATTAAAGCTCTTTTTGCTAAAATACGTCTTTTAATCAACAATTTATATCATATATTGCGGGAGAACAACAATAACAAAATTGGGGAAGCACCGTTAACGATGACAAAACTAACCAAACTTATCGACAATAACATGTAGAATAGGCTCATCTAGGAGTGGCGAAGTGGTTCACCACGAAGCCTCCGTGAGATAGCTTTAATTGACCTTGAAAAACATTTCTTAAGGAGCTAAGAAAACTTGCAATGACTGACTACTTTGATAAAAGCTTTTCATTGCTCCATCTGTATCAAAATAAATAAATTTTAAGGTTTTTTACACAGTTTAAAAAATAACAAATTTATATTTTTTTTTGTTTATCTAAAAATAACAATAATTACAGTTAAAATTATCAAACTGTATTTATTTTTTACATAGAAATTTGAAAACTTTACTTAAAATGAAACAAAAAATACTTTCTTAAATATCACTTAAAATGATATGGAGAGAATATCAAAAAAAAATTGGTTGGATAAACAGTTATATTCGATAAAAAGAATGAACTTTAACTCTGATGAATAATCCTTTATTTTTTTTTTGAAGCCTGAATAATCCTTTATTCCATGTATCTTCAACCATTTTCGAAGATTTGACGAGATATGCATGCATGATCTCATGGACCATCCCTCAGTAGTCATATTTGATTTCTTTCGATCGAATCTTGATATAATGCGCTTAACTATTCCCAGTTTCGAAACAATGGCTTGTTCCTTTCACACCTATTTTCTTAATTTTATTAAAAGATTGTTAAAGAATGATGAATTGGTAGTCAAAAAAAAAAAGAATGATGAATTGGTAAATCAAATTTTTTTCTTAAATTTATATATTCTTGCACAAAAAACTATCTTTTTCCACTTACATTGGGGAAACTCAGATGTGCCCGTATAAATTGAATGGGTTTGCATATATATAATACTGTTTGTAGAAAATGACTACACAATATATACTTTCAAACCAACAAAAAAGTAATGGCAAATCATTTATTAGAAAACTAAGATAAGACCTGGGCCTTGCGCAGGATGAAATATTTATTAAAATTTTATATTTTTATATTGTAAAATCTGATTATTTCTGCAGATCTTTACGGGTCTGGTTTGGTTTAGGTTGGATTGAAACTTTAGGGGTTTTATTCGGATTCCTTAGCTCATGAGTTAATCTGCATATTTAAAAATGATACACTATCTTTGAGTTAAAAAATAATAAATTAATAAAAATGTTTATATTTTTTTGAAAAATCTACTACAATATTACCCGATCAATATCGTATAGCCTAGGTTCCTCAGTTTTATCAGGAATTTTCAACTGATATTACCCGATTAATATCATCTGCATTTGGATATTTGGCTGACTGATCCATGAATAGTAAAATATGTGCATGGGAAAGACCTCTTTTTAAAACTCTATAGTGTATACAGCTACAAAAAAAAATTGATAATATTAGTATTTATCATGTAACTTAAGATGATTAATTAATGATAAATTTCTTACCAGAAACTGTTTATCTGAGAAGATGTTTCTTCGTTAGATCATCCATCAAACTATCAAGCTTTACTTTGAAAAGTCTGCAACACAAATCGGGTCTATCCTCGGATCTAAAATTGTATTTCTGTAAATATCTCGTCAGTTCTGACCACTTTGGATTACATGTAAATGTAATAAAAATGTTATGTTTTGCCATCCAGGATGTCCCTATAGTGGACTGGTTCAAATCCAGTTAGCTCATCGGAGAGAGTATCACAACACCTCACACGTGTGGTCGAGAGAAATCCAAGTTTGTATGGATGTATGGCGGCTCGGTACGAACCGCACGAGGGGGTGAGCAAGAAGTTGATCAAAATCTTAGAACTACCTTCTGAAACAAACGATTCAAACTAATTGACCAGATCCTTCTTAATCGAAGCACTGATCTTAACACCCCACAAACAAAAAATTATTTAGTTTCAAGAAAATTTGATCAGACGTGATGTTTGCCAAAAATAAAAAAAACAAAGAGTGAAGATGATTACATTGGAGTCGATTAGAACCATCTCGATAGTGAGACCACCACCAGCAGAGTATTGTTTCCACAAATGTATGATCTTAACTCTAATCTTCCACATCGATTTGAATGGTTTCAAATCACACACAACAGTAAGGGAAGCCATTTTTGTAGGATGTTAAGAACTCGACTGTTTTCCGAATGTTTGAGATGCAATAATATGGAGAGGTTGAAGGCTACTTATATAGGTAGCTAAACCTAACTATACCGTTCATATATGACACCAATGATAATTAATAGCGTATATTCTCACCTTGCCGTGCACTCGAAGTAATACATATTTTATCATAACATATATATACACGATCAAATATATTACCATAACTCATATATCCACGATTAATTATGTAAACACGGCTTATTATTTTACTTGGAAGGTCACACAATCATTTAATTAACCATGAAGACTCGATTATGCTGGTTTAATTCGATTTTGATTACTTATTGTCAGTTTCAGTTTAATTAAATTAATAATACCAATCAAACAAATTATCAGTCGACATGAGAATGTTCTTACACGTACGTGCATGTGTAACAATGACATCAACTTCATCAAAAAGTCGAACCTCACAAAATGTATATCATCAAGCAAGAAGAGTGTCATGACGAAGAACACCATTGTCTAAAAACGCCATTACTTGGTAGTCGACATTTCACTCTCTTGTTTTGTAAGTATCATAAGTGGTCTCCCGAATAACACCCACACGATAAACGCACACCAACACAATAACACCCAGTCATTTAGTTTCTCTTCAAGCTTAGAGAATTAGATATTACTGATCCAAAGGTGGTCTCTTCTGTTCCTTGAAGACAAAGGTTCTCACGTCCGACGTATAATATGATGGGATAGAAGAACACACACATAAGACCCGCGCCTTACAGACATTCATACGTTCGAGCTCACCAACAACATGTATTTCAGATCTTGGTACTTGCGAGCTCAGCAACAAAACGCAAGAGACTGACAATCCTCCTTCTCCATCGACGTAATGGCTCTCATGCCTCTGCATTGCTCCATTCGTAATGGCTCTGACACCTCGTCCTTGCTCCATTCGTTAACCTTTTTCCTTGTGCAAAATGTCTTTCAGAGCTCCATACTTTAGAGAACACCATTAGTGCAACGTAAGAGACTTACAATGCTCTTTCTCCACCGCTGTAATGGCTTTGATGCTCTGCATTGCTCCATTCGTAATGGCTGGCATGCCTCTCCCTTGCTCCATTTGTTAAATTTCTTCCTTGTACAATTTGTAATGCGTCTCATGCCTCAACCTCACCAACAAAACGTCTTTCAGAGCTCCATACTTTAGAGAACACTATTAGTGCAACGTAAGAGACTTACAATGCTCTTTCTCCACCGCTGTAATGGCTGGCATGCCTCTCCCTTGCTCCATTTGTTAAATTTCTCCCCTCATCCATTCGTAATGGCTCTCATGCTCTGAAACACTCCATCCGTTAACATATGCCATGCTCCATTCGTTAATATCACCCTCCGTTAACCTCACGTGAGTCACGACTCACATTGTTTTATTCGTGTAATCAAAGTTTTTTTTCTGTCCCGATGAACACATAATGTCAATGCAAATTAGGAAAGTAGTGCTCGATTTTTTGTGAGAAGCTCTACTTGCTTGACACGTCATCCCTCTCCTCTCAAACTCTCCTCAACCTTCCATATATAAATTTTACAATGTGAACACATTTAATGCAAAATGCTTTTCTTTTAATAATAAGATCATCCAATATTATATTTTTCCTTGAATGTTAAACCTTTGAAATAGTTACATCACACATATTTTAGATTTTGGTTTGTTCGGTATATACACAGAACACCACGTTATTATATTTAGACAGGTCTTTTAAATGTTTCGATATTTTGAAATAATTACATCACATATGTATATGTTGTTTTGTGTTTAAACTAATGAAAATAATAATACTTCAAATTTTGTTGCTATCCTTATTTGACAAACACATTTTGTCAATATAACTTTCATGGCATATTGGCATACGTAGCTTTGTAAAAAAAAAAAGAGTGTATTCTCTCATTTGACCTAAGATATATATATATATATATATAAATGCAGTATTAAATGAAGAATCAAAATGGTGTGGCTAAAAGCAAATGCATTTTTTTGTGACCCTTCGAGCAATTTCTACATCGAGAGAACATATTCGTTTCTTACTTTAACCAAGCTAAAGTATTGTCAAGTCACAACGAAAGGGGAATATATCAAGTTGTCATCATCATTCATCGAATAAATTTAATCCCCATATATTTTCCATTATCATGGTATATTTGTCTTCTTTACCCCGACTTTAAATCTATCATTTCAATCTAAGTAAAAAATATATTTAAAGATGCCACAAATATACATTCCTTTCATCAACAAGATGCCTCTTTTGATATTTTGTGCGTGTGTTAGAAGTTAGAAAATGCATGATCTCCTCACCTATCAACTAACTAATCGTTTTTTGGGGTGCTAACTAACCTCTTCACTACTAACTAATTCTTTTTAGTTTTGATCAGTATGGCCATGCATATTTTAAACATATAAAAGGATTACAAAATTAGATTAGTTAATTAACCATGTACATTTTAAACCTGATATTATCTTTATAGTTTTTCCATAATAACTAAAGATCATGTAGTGAATAAAGTAATTCGTACAAATTATACAACTATCACTGCATGATATCCTGTGATTTTCATAGTTTTAGCTTTATCATTTATCTTGTTTTAGGTATATCTTGCATACATTTAGGTGTATCTAGGGTCTTTGCATCTGCATTTGCATTGTGAAACTTTTGGAACAGATAGTTAGATAAAATGGAGCAATTGAAGAAATAACAGTTCCATAAAAACATTTGAAAATAATGCATCTGGTACTGCAAAAATGAGAAGGGATTTTTTTTTTTGAAACAGAATGAGAATGAATTAATAGTTTAATTAAGCTTTAAAATTATCTCTACTGCCTCCAATAATGTATTTGCTTCAGTTTTTTTTTTCACATTTGTTTTAAATTGGTTTATTCTCTTTTTCTTTCTTTCTTTATGTACGTAAA